>NW_022436969.1:12469760-12672998 GCF_009761245.1 Sapajus apella | reverse complement strand
AAAAAAAAAAAAACCATTCACCATAACCACAAAGTATAAGATATGCTTAGAAATAATAAAATGTGTGTAGGATTTTGCCAATGAATGTGAACTTTATGCCTCCTTCCCTTGAATTAGGCCTGGTATTTGTTACACACTTGTTGTGGATAGAAAGCAATAGAAGTGACACTTATTGTGAGATTTTTGAGTTTTCACCTGGTTCATTGGGAATCCTTGATTTATGAAGATTCCATGATATGATTCTTCCAATCAGAAACCATATTCCATGCTATGAGAAACCCCAGCCATATGAGAGGCAGTGTGTAGGTGTTCCAGTCAACAGCCCCAGCTAGGCCACGATTTTGAGTCTCCCCAGGCATGTGGTAGACACACAAATGAAAGAGCCACTAGGTGATTCTAAAGTCTTTCCAGCTGAGGCCTCAGACATGATGGAGCAGAGAGAGGCAAGGCATCCCCACTGTGTCCTTTCTGAATTCCTAATCCACAGAATCTATGAGCATAAAAACATAGCTGTTTTATGCCAATAGGTTTTTAAGTAGTTTGGTAAGTAGCAGTAGTTAACCAGAAAAGGCCTCTGAATAAAATTTTATAAATTATTCTTAGGAGAAGTTAAGACATTGTTAATGGATTAAAAGACTTAATATAGTAAACATGTCATTTTTTCCTATATAGATTAATATAATCAGCAAGATGACTATAAAAATCCAGAAATATTCTTATTGAATTTGACAAGCAGATTTTCACATTTATATGAAATGCAAAGCCCAATATTAATGAATTTCATATTGAATAAGAAAAAAAAATACAATTTTCACACTACTAAGATCTATTACAAATCTACCATAAGTAAACTGTGGTTTTTAAATCTATGGCTAGACAGACCAATGGAATAGAGTGAGAGGGTCTATGAGAAGACCACACACATATAGTCACCACATTTATGATAAAGGTGACCCTGCAGAGCAGCAGGGAAAGTTGATCTTTCAATAGATAGTGTTGAGTTCATTGGATATTCACACATGGAAAAAGGATCTTTATCCTTAGTGCACAGTGATCAATTCTGGGTGGCTTGTAGATTTAATTATGAAACAATTATAGAACAGTGATGTCCACTGAAACTTTCTGTAATGATGATACTATCCCATATCTGTGTCATCTAGCATGATGGCCACTAGCCACATGTGGCTACCGAGGACATGAAATGTAGCTAGTGTGACTGAATTTTAAAAAATTAAATTTCATTAATTTTAATTAATATAAATTTAAATATTTAATATGTGGCTACTTGTCCTTGTATTGGACAGCACAGTTCAAGAATATATTAGAATATTTTTGTGACCATATGATAAGCAAGATATCTTAAGTATGAAATAAATATAAGGAAAAAGATTGATAAAATTTACTAATTGAAAATTAAAAATTTGTCATGAAACCATGTTATTAAATTGTGAAGATATAAGTATATAGGATAAGATCCCTTGTAAAACACAGAGCCTACAAAAGACTAAAATCCAGAATATAGAAAGTACTCCAACAAATCATTTAGGAAAAAAAACCTTAGTAGTAACAAAAGTCTTAAAAAGACACTTTATAAAGAAGTTATCCAAATAGTCAATTAACATAATAAAAAGGTGTTCTTTTTAGGATTAGGAAGTTATAAAGTGGAACCACAACGTGTTAATACTAACTTCACCCACTATAATGGCTGAAATGGAAAAAACCAAGGTGTTGGCAGAAATATGAAAATTCTGGAAATTTCATGTGCCTTTTGAGTAGGCATGCTCTCTTAAAGTTGAACATATGAGTGCCTGTGAACCAGTCATTGCACTCACTTATATACCCTAAAGAAATGTTTGTATGTGCACCAAGGCTTCTATGTAAATATTTACATCAGCATTATTCATTATATCCTCAAAAAAGAAACAACACTAATATCCATCAACAACAGCACAAACATGTAAGTCATGGCATATTTATATAGTGGAAGATCATACAACAGTGAATATGATCAAACTGCTGCTATACCAAGCAGTGTAGATGACTCCCACAAACATAATGTGCAGGTAGGTAAACCATGCAGAGATAAATATGTAACATATGATTTCGCTTCAAAAAAATTCTGAAACAGAAACACCATTCTATAGGATCACCTTTTTTATTTATTTATTTATTTTCCTGTGTAATTAGGGTTCGTCATTTCTTCATATGGCTTCTAGTCACTATCTAATGTCCATTCATTTCACCTTGAAGGATTCCCTTTAGCATTTCTTATAGGGCAGGTATACAAGCAAAAAACTGCCTCAGGTTTTGTTTACCTGAAAGTGTCTGTTTCTACTTCATTTGTGAAGCCTACTTTTTCTAGTTAAAGAATTCTTGATAGTCTTTTTTTTTCTTTTAGCACTTTAAGTATGTCTTTCCACTCCCTTCTAGTTTCCAAGATTTCTGATTAGAAATTACTATTAATTTTATTGAGGAATGTGTTTAGAGGAAGAGCTGTTTTTTACTTGTTGCTTTCAAGGTTTTTCTCTATGCTTTTGGTTCTCAACAATTTGACTATAATGTGTTTTGGTGTGCCTCTTTCTGAGTTTATCCTTCTTGGAGTTTGTTAAACCTCTTCGATGTGTATGTTCATTTGTTTCATCAAATGTGGTAAGTTTCAGCCCTTATGTCTTCAAATATTTTCCTTCCTTCCTTCCTTCTTTCCTTCCCTCCCTGCCTCCTTCCCTCTTTTCTTTCTTTCCTCCTTCTCTCCCTCCTTCCCTCCTTCTCTTCCTCCTTCCCTTTCCTGCCTCCCTCCCTCCCTCCCTCTCTCTCTTTCTTTCACACCTATACACACTTTTTGTTTTAAATATAGATGGTATGTGTATAGATTTGTTACATGGGTAGATTGTGAGTTACTAAGTATCAATGATCCTATCACCCAGGTAGTGAGCAGGGTACCTGACAGGTAATTTTTCAACCCTTGCCCCCTTCCTACTTTCCTACCCTCTAGATGTCTCCAATATCTGTTGTTTCTATCTTTATGTTCATGTGTTCTCAATGTTTGGCTCTCACTTATTAGTGAGACTATACAGTATTTGGTTTTCTGTTCCTGCATAAATTCACTTATGATAATGGCCTCCAGCTGCATCCATGTTGCTGCAAAGGATATGATTTCATTCTTTCTTTCACTTAGTAATAATCATTCACATGGTAACTACACACATGAAATACTATTTAGTATTCCATGGCATGTATGTACCATATCTTCTTTATCCAGTCCACCATTGATAGGCATATAGGTTGATTCTATGTCTTTGCTGTTGTGAATAGTGCTCTGATAAACACACAACTGCATGTGTCTTTTTGGCACAGTGATTTATTTTCCTTTGGGTATGTACTCAGTAATGGGATTGCTGGATCAATTTTAAATTCTATTTTAAAATTCAATTTTATGTTTTATCTTGAAATTCTATTTTAGTTTTTTGAGAAAGTTTAAATTCTTTGAGATTTTAAATTCTATTCCAAATTCTTTAAGAAATCACTAAATTGCTTTCCATAGTGGCTGAACTAATTTACATTCCCACCAACAATGTAAAAGGGTTTCCTTTTCTCCAGAATCTCACCAATATCTGTAATTTTTTGCTGTTTAGTAATAGCCATTCTGATTGGTACGAGAGGGAATCTCATTGCAGTAGTTTTTGATTTACATTTATCTAACAATTAGTGATGTTGAGCATTTTTCATATATTTGTTGATTGCATGTATGTCTTCTTTTGAGAAATATCTGTTCATATTCATTGACCTTGTTTTTAATAGGATTATTTGTTTTTGGCTTGTTGAATTAAGTTACTTAATCCTCTGGATAGTAGACATTTGTTGGATGCATAGTTTGCAAATATTTTCTCTCTTCTCTGGGTTGTTTATTCAGTTGATAGTTTCTTTTGCTGAGCAGAAGCTCTTTAGTTTAATTAGGTCTTGTGTGTTTTTGTTTTTGTTGCGATTCATTTTGGAGATGTCATCATTCAATCTTTACCAAGGTTTGTTCCCAGAATGTTATGTCCTAGGTTTTCTTCTAGGGTGTTTATAGTTTTAGGTCTTACCTTTAAGCCTTTAATTCATCTTGTGTTAATTACTGTATATGGTGAAAGGCAACCAGTTTCAATCTTCTACATGTGGCTAGTCAGTTATCCTAGTACAATTTATTTAATAGGAAATATTTTACTTATTGCTTTTTCTTGTCTAATTTGTCAAAGATCAGATCATTGCAGGTGTGCAGCTTTATTTCTGGGTTCTCTGTCCTATTCCATTGGTCTATTTGTTTTTGTTTTTGTTTTTGTACCAGTACCATGGTGTTTTGGTTACTGCAGCTTTGTAGTATAGTTTGAAATCTAGCAATGTGATGCCTCCAGCTTAGTTCTTTATGCTTAGAATTGCTTTGGCTATTTATTCTCTTTTTGGTTCCATATGAATTGAAGGGTACATTTTTTCTATTTCTGAGAAAAACGATGCTGGTAATTTAGTAGAAGTAGCATTGGATCTGTGAGTTGCTTTAAGGAGTACAGCCATTTTAATTAGTTTGATTGTTCTGATCCATATGCATTGAATGTTCATGTTTTTTCATTTGTTTGTGTTGTCTCTGATTTTCTTCAGCAGCATTTTATAGTTCTTGTAGAGATCTTTCACCTCCTTGGTTAGTTGTATTCCTAAGTATTTGTGTGCGTGTGTGTGTGTGTGTGTGTGTGTGTGTGTGAGGGTATTGTAAATAGAATTGTGTTCTTGATTTGGCTCTCAAATTAAATGTTATTGATGTGTAGGAATGCTACTAACTTTTTACAGTGATTTTGTACCCTGAAATTACACTGAAGTTGTTTATCAGCTCTAGGAACATTTTGACAGAGTCTTTAGTATTTTCTAGGCATAGAATCATATCAACAAAGAGATAATTTGACTTCTTTTTCTCTTTGAGTGCCTTGTATTTCTTTTTCTTGGCTAGCTGCTCAGGCCAGAACTTCCAGTACTGTGTTGGGTAGGAGTTGTGAGAATGGGCATCCTAGTCTTGTTTCAATACTTATGTAGAATGCTTCCAGATTTTGCCCATTAAGTAAAATGTTGCATGTGAGTTTGTCAACACAAAGCACCTTACAGTAAACAGAGATCATGTCCATACCCACCTGCTTGTGTGGGAGCTGCCTCTTAACTGCAAATGCCATTTACTGGCCTATAGGTTTAAATGAACAGCTTAATACAAAGCCTGCCAACAGAAGTGCATGGGTCTACAGAAGAAAACCCAAAAGACTCTATCCAACACAATTCTCCCTAGATGAGAAGAAACCAGTGTAAGAATTTTTCCATCATAAAGAATCTGAATGTTGTGACATCACCAAAATATCACTCTAGCTCTGCAGCAGTGATCCCTAACCAATATGGAAACACAGAAATGACAGATGAAGGATTCAAACCATGGATTGCAAGGAAGCTCAACAAGGTTTGAGATAAGGTTGAAAATCAGCACAAATAAACTTCTAAAGTAATCAGAGAAGTCAGGAGATATAAACATCTTTAAAAATCAATCAGAGCTACTAAAGCTGAAAAGCTCACTTAAGGAATTTTGAAATACAGTTGAAAATTTTCCTTACCTTGTTAGATGAGTAGATATCCAGATACAAGAAATCCAGATAAGACAAGCTGGATACTATAAAAAACAAATATCACTAAGGCATGTAGTTACCAGATTGTTTAAAGTCAACACTAAAGAAAAAAATCATAAAGGCAGCTAGAGAAAGAGTGCAGATCACATACAAAGGAATCTCCATTAGACTAACAGTGGATTTCTCTGCAGCAATCCTATAAGCCAGAAGAGACTGGGGACCTATTTTCAGCATTTTGAAAGAAAAGAAACTCCAACAAAAAATTTTATATCCTGTCACAGTACATTGAATAAGTGAAGAAGAAATAAAATATTTTTCAGACAAGCAATTGCTAGGGGAATTTATTACTACTAGACCAACCTTACAAGATATTCTTAAGGGAGTACTAAACATGGACATGGAAGAACAATACCTGCTGCCACAAAACCACACGCAGACCCTTTTAAGCAACTACACAATAGAAACTGCAAAGCAGCTAGCTAACAACTTCACAATGGGAGCAAAACCTCACATATCAACATTAAATAAATGGTCTAAATGCCCCACTTAAAAGGCACAGAATGTCATGTTGGATTTAAAAATAAGATTCATCCATCTACTGTTTTCACTGGACCCATCTAACACATACCAACACCCATAGGCTCAAAGTAAAGAGATGGAGAAAGATCTATCACACAAATGGAAAGCACAAAAGAGCAGGGATAACTAGTCTTACATTAGATAAAACAAACTTTAAACCAACAACAGTAAAAAAAGACAAAGAAGGACACTACATGATGACACATAAATGTTCAATTCAACAAGATGACTTAACCATCCTAAATACATATGGACCCAAATTGGAGCACCCAGATTCATAAAACAAGCACTTCTAAGACTATGAAAAGACTTAGACACCCACACAATAACAGTGGGAGACTTCACCCCACTGACCGTATTAGGCAGAATCATAGAGACAGAAAACTTACAAAGAAATTCTGTACTTAAGTTTGACACTTGGCCAGTTGGACCCAATAAACATCTACAGAACACTCCAGTCATCAACCACAGGATATACATTCTTCTCATTTGTACACAAAACATACTCCAAGATCAATCATATTCCTGGCCATAAAATAAGTCTCAGTAAAGTAAAAATAATCAAAATCATACTAACCAAACTTTTGGTCCACAGTGAAATAAAAATATACATCAATACCAAGAAGATCTCTCGAAACCACACAATTACATAGCAAGCAAACAACTTGCTCCTGAATGACTTTGGGTAAACAATGAAATTAAGGCAGAAATTAGAAAATTATTTGAAATAATACCACATACCAAAATCTCTGGGATGCAGCAAAAGCAATGTTAAGAGGAGTGTTTATAGTGCTAAAAATACCACATACCAAAATCTCTGGGATGCAGCAAAAGCAATGTTAAGAGGAATGTTTATAGTGCTAAACAGCTATATCAAGAAGTTGGAAAGATCTCACGTTAACAATCTAACATTGCACCTAGAACTAGAAACACAACGAACTAGCTCCGAAGTAGTAGGAAAGAAATAACAAAAATCAAAGCATAATGGAATGATACTGAGAACTGAAAATTCATACAAAATTTGACAACACCAAAAATAAGTTTTTTGAAAGGATAAACAAGATTGATTGACCATTAGCTATATTAAGAAAAGAAAAAATGGGAAAAGATCCAAATAAGCAAAATCAGAAATGACTAAGGTGATATTACAATTCCACGGAAATATTAAGAATCTTCAGGGTATTAGGAAAACCTCTATGCACACAAACTGGGAAACTAGGGGAAATGGATACATTCCAGGAAACATACAATCTTTCAAGACTGAATCAGAAAAATTCAAAACCCTGAAGTTTTGAAACTTCAATATCAACTTCCGAAATTGAGTCAGTAATAAAATAAATCTAACAACCAAAAAGAGCCCTGAACCAGATGGATTCAGAGCCAAATTCTGTCACATGTACAAAGAAGAACTGGTGTGCATCCTACTGAAGGCATTCACAAAAATTGAGAAGGAGAGACTGCCCCTTAAATCATTCTATGAAGCCAGAATCACTCTGATACCAAAACCTGGCAAAAACGCAAGAAAAAAGAATCTATAATTCAACATCTCCAATGAGCATAGACACAAAAATTCTCAACAAAACACTTGCAAACCAAATCTAGCAGCACAAAGAAAAGTTAGTTCACTACAATCAAGTGGGCTTTATTCCTTTTCAATATCTGGTTTATTGTGATATAGCTGGGTCTTATATTTTTTTCTGCATTCAATTATTAGCAATATGTTGTTTCTATTTAAGTACATAAAGAAAATTCAGACTCACAGAGATTTAGAGTTGAAGTATTTTAATTGCTTTTCTGAGGAGATACAAATATTCTTTCATTTTTACACAAAAACTCAGTGTTTTTTTCCGTTATAAGTGAGGTGAACTATGGGATCTGCAACCTTATCAATGAATGTTTTATTCTTTGTTATAGTAAAGTCTCCTGACCTTCTTGTATGCTCACAGTTGCAGATATATTTTCCTAAATTCTAATTTTTTATTGAAAGCTCAAATTTTGTAATATAAAATAATAACATCAGTTGTTTTCCTGACAGTGACAAATTCACCCTATTTTTGAGAAAATGATTGTTAAATTCACAAGTCTGCATGGCCTCGCTTTGTCCTTTCAAATTTATTTTCAACAGTAAAACTTCTGTTTCATGAGAAAAAAGAAAGCTAATTCAGTTTCCATTTTAAAAAATGGCATGAGTCATTTACTTCCAGACAGCCATTGTACTTAGATATGCTACAGAAGTGCTTTGTATATATCTCCCATTTCGTCACACAGAATATTAAAAATAACTTGGTTTCAATATAGACATTTTATACAATTAAAGATTTTTATTGCTTTATCAAGAACATTCTTGAGTGGAACTGACATTCTTTCTTTGTGAATGGCAGATGGCAAAAAAAAGGACTATTAGTACAGTTTGGTGTCCTGAGGTTATGCTAAGTTCCAGTAGATTTACCCACCATTCATTTTGCATCATTAATACATATGTTAACTCAGTCAATAAGGCAAAAAAGTCATAATATTATTTTAAAAATAGTTTTTAATCTCATAAACTTCCTAAAAACAACTTGGGTTTCCTTTAGAGGACTGTAGACCACACTGTGAGAACTGCTGGCCTACATGCTTTGAGGGTCCTGTGTGTTCTTGTAAAATTTTCTTAGAAGCCAGTTTGTAATATGCAAAACACATTGGTCTCATTTCTAAATTATTTACTCAGTATGCAGTAATGGAAATACTCTGTGGACAAGAAGTAAAGTGGGCCACCATCTAACTGCCTGGAGTACTGTGTAGTCCTAAAAGAATTAGGAAGACTGACACAGAAGCCGATGTTGGCAGCATATGTGAGTTATATGACTGGATTGCTGCTTCCAGCTATTACATAGACGGTCTGATTTCCTAGGCAGGAAGGCATTTGAATTATCCTGGCTAGAGAAAATCATGAAAAAGATAGAACCAATTTCATGCAAATTTTCTAGGCATTGATGTTTTCTGTTATTTATGAGCCTGATCCAATGTATAATTATATTCTCAAAACAAACAGCAAATTTCTTTGGGAGAAAGTTAATTCCTGCTGAATGTTACAAACCTTTTTAAAATTCTTATATACGTTTCTTATCTGAATGATCAGTGATATTCACAATTTTTCAGCATTAACATTTAACTCAAAGGAGCAAGTTTACAATTATCCTGTGAAAACATTTAATGAATATTTTAATAAAAACATTCACATTCCAAAGTGGGAGAAAATGATTTTAAGTCTGACTCATACATTGAGATTTACTAGGCCTGTGCCCTAAAGGATATAATTGTAATTCAATTACCTTGTATCTATCTACATCCATTGCAACTAGAGTCAAGAGACATTTATTGTTGGTAATAAAATAATTTAGTGATGCATATAGAGATTTTTAATGGATCTTTGCTTGGAGAAATAAATTACTATCAAATTCAATACAATTCCATTTGATTTTTGTAGGTATTATGAATGCTGAGTAGCATTTGTTCTGAAATCAAAACTCAAATAAGGAGAAAAACAGAATTGATCCTAAAGAAAACTTGTTTCATATGATTTTGTTTTAATTTTATTGACCATTCACTCATAAGCATTTTGAATGAGCACTGTGCATTATTGATGTAACTATTTCTAGTTAATGTTTTAAGGGATTGGCAAATAAATGCATGTAGAGAAGAATTTACTGCAGGAGGCACTGCCTAAGAAAAACGTGTTTATCTGTCTCACTTAGTTCTCTTCAAAATGAAGGAGCTTGATGATAAGAAACCGGGGTTTCAATTACTAGGAGTATACTATTTTAGAAAGGAGTAAAGGAAGAAAAGAGAAAAGGATGAAAGGGAAAGAAGAAGGATTTTAAAAGTAATGGTTTCATATTTATTTGTATCTTTCACAATGTCTGGCATAACGCTTCATGCATGGTGGATGTTGGAATGTTTCTGCATCTCTCAGTAATTTGAAGAAAGTGACATCACATTATGATCTAGCCCCACTTAATATATTTGTAGTTTATTTTAAAAATGTTATTATTTATAATTGTAATAAAACTGTTCCACTGACAAAGCTTTGAATCAGAGAACTGGTTTAGTTCTTATTATTAGAGATAAAAGGTGACTTTCAGAAAGAAAAATAGATAACAGTGCAAAAATAGTGAGGGCCAAAGAAACATCAGGGTTCCTCGTGTTCTGAGAAAATACAATGTCCTGCAGGGATCCTGACATTTAAATAAAAAATTTCAAGCAACTTTAATGTGCTTGGCTTGCAGATTGCCAGAGGTCAGAAAGTAAGACAAATAACAGCTCACCTGTCTGGGTTGTTGGAGCAACAAGAAACTTTAAGAGCAATCCTCTGTTTGCCAGGTGAGGACATGACATTAACAGCTGGAAATATTAATATGTTGGTGAAGTACCAAGAAAAAGAAAACTGCCAGCTTCCTATACCAACCACAGAGTTAAAGTTTGTGCTATTGTTTCAAAGTTTCCTTGGCAATTAGACTTGTCAATAGAATAAACTCTGCATCCATAATACATAATGTTGTGTAAGGTATGTCGGTATATTGAGTAAGATCACCACTTGAATGAATAGAATGATTGTTACAAGGTACAACATATAATGAACAAAGTGGGAAATTAACAAATTCTTTTTTTAAAAATATATATTTTATTGCATTTTAGGTTTTGGGGTACATGTGAAGAGCATGCAGGATTGTTGCATAGGTACATACATGGCAATGTGGTTTGCTGCCTTCCTCCCCATCATCTATATCTGACATTTCTCCCCGTGTTATCCCTCCCCAACTCCCCATCCCCCACTGTCCTTAATTTGTACATTCTGGCCCAGGAAAAAGAAATGCTGAGATTATCTTAGATTGTGTTTAGATAACTGTTTTGTGTTTCAAAATACTTTCAGAATCATCTTATTTTAGCTTTATAATCTAGAGGTTTTTTTGTACTTTTTTTTCTATTTCAGAATACTGACAAATATTGCTTAAACAAAGGTCAGCCTGACTCCTGAAGCTTCTCCTACATCTGTTTGTGCACTTTCTTGTAAAATCCAGTTTCAGCAAGAACTCTGCTAAATCATTTTAACCAGAACCTCCCATTCTTACTTGATGCCAGATCACCTCAATATCTTAGTAGGTTCTTCATCCTCCACCATCCTCCAGGGGATGTCTGGTCACCCTGGCCTGTCTTCGGCAAGAACCCCATTAAGTCAGTTTAGCCAGAATCCCTCGTAACCCTGATGTTTCCTCTGAGTAATTTTCCACCCACTACCCCCCACTCTATGCTCTGCCTATAAGCTCCTACTTGGTATGCTGTGTTAGGATTTGAGCCCAATCTCTCCACCCCATTGCAAAATCCCATTGCAGTGGTCCCTGTAGGAAACATGATTGTCCCGAATAATCTTTCTTGCTGTGTTGTAATAAGCATTATTGAGTCATTTTTTCTTTAGTAATACCAGTGGTTTCTAAATAATTCTGAATTAGTAGGCACTGTTGAGTGGTGATTTTCAAGGATGCTCCTTTTCGGGGAAGATTTAGCTAGGACATCTGTATCACTTTTGAATCTGTTAGATAATAGAAATAGAGATTCCATTTTCTATGGTTAAAATTTAAAAAGTTATCAAACATGTTATTTGTTAAATACAATATGCTTTGGTTTTATATGTTGACAAATATGCCTACATAAGTTATTAATAAAATATTTTTAAAAGCCCATGGTCTTAATATGATTACAAGTCAGGAAAATATAAAAAAATGCAGAATATATTTACTGTCTTTCTACAGAATGGTGATTGAAGAAGAAGGCACACAACTCATAAATCATTATACATGTATTTCTTGAAGTGTTTTTCTTTGACTAAAGATCAGCAAAATTATAAATCATTCTATTATAAAGACACATGCACATGTAGGTTTATTGCGGCACTGTTCATAGTAGCAAAGACATGGAACTAACCCAAATGCCCATCAATGATAGACTAGATAAAGAAAATGTGTCACATATACACCATGGAATACCATGCATCCATAAAAAAGAATGAGTTCATGTCCTTTACAGGGACATGGATGAAACTAGAAACCATCATTGTCAGCAAACTGACACAGGAACAGAAAACCAAACACCATGTGTTCTCACTCATAAGTGGGAGCTGAACAATGAGAACACATGGACACAGGGAGGGGAACATCACACACTGGGGCCTGTTGGGGGGTTGGGGGGAAGGGGAGGAATAGCAGGGTATAGGGGGATTGGGGAGGGTTAACAGGAGAAATACCTAATGTAGATGACGAGGTGATGGATGCAGCAAACCACCGTGGCATGTGTATACCTATGTAACAAACCTGCACATTTTGCATATGTACTCCAGAACTTAAAGCATAATAAATTTAAAAAAATAAAAATAATTATAAAAACTAATAAAGATCAGCAAAATTATGCCTTATAGACTTACGATTAAAATGCTCACATAACTTGTGGATTATCAATGGAAATGGCACATTATGCAAAATTTCCGAATTTATTGTTGTTCTTAGGTAATTTTCATTAATTTCAACTTGGAGATATTTTGATCTGTGAAGCAGTAGCAACTGGAGTTGTCAATAAGACATCTAATGCAATACTTTGGAGATAAAATAATATATTCAAAATGATTTCATAATGCAGTTTCAAAAAAATGATGAGGTCAAATATGACATCACCATAACCAAATAAACTAATACAAATTATTTTAATTTAGTGTATATATTTCTGTTGCTTATTAGTGTGCTTTTTACTGTTTCCTAAATAGATAACACAATATTCCTTATGTTCTCATTCTTTAAAATACTTCAGTGCTGTAAAATTAAACAAAAAATATCAGTTAGTAGCTACATTTAATTTTTTAAAAAATTAAGTCTATGTATTTGTCTTTAATGACCAGAAACTAATCATTATAGTCAAGATTATTTGCACATAAATCTTCCTCTTTATACTTACAAAAATTATTTTGTTTCATGTTTTTAATTTATTTAAATTTGGTTGGAATGCCACTTTTGCTTTATTGATGTGGAGCTTCTTTCAAATTAGAAAAATTTTGTGTCTAAAACTTTTATGTGGTAGTTAAGTCATTTTGAAAGTTAGTGTAAAATTTGAATTTGTTTGTTTTTTGGTATGCTTTGCAAATATTAATAGCAAGGAATATTTAATAAATATAACTGGATAGCATAAATTCAAATAATTTGATTTTTCCACAAAGTTCACGTTTTTTAAAATTTGAGAATCTTCCGTTATTTTATAAAACTATTCTTTTTTTTAAAAAAAAATTTATTTATTTTACTTTAGGTGCTTACTATATCTGGCATTTCTCCCCATGTTATCCCTCCTCTCCCTCCCCACCCCCAGCTGCCCCTCCCCTCCCCCCCCAACTACCCCCAGTGTGTGATGCTCCTCTCACTGAGTCCACATATTCTCATTGTTCAACACCCACCTGTGAGTGAGAACATGAAGTGTTTGGCTTTCTGTTCTTGTGTCAGTTTGCTGATATTGATCGTTTCCAGATTCATCCAAGTCCCTACAAAGGACATGAACTCATCTTTTTCATGGCTGCGTAGTATTCCATGGGGTATATGTACTACATTTTCTTTGTCCAGTCTATCATTGATGGGCATTTGGGTTGGTTCCAGGTCTTTGCTATTGTAAACAGTGCTGCAATGAACATATGTGTGCATGTGTCTTTATAGTAGAACGATTTATAGTTCTTTGGGTATATACCCACTAATGGGATTGCTGGGTCAAATGGAATTTCTATTTCTAGATCCTTGAGGAATTGCCACACTGTCTTCCACAATGGTTGAACTAATTTACACTCCCATCAACTGTATAAGAGTGTTCCTATTTCTCCATATCCTTTCCAGCATCTGTTGTCTCCAGATTTTTTAATTCTAACTTTTAATTCTAATTCTAACGTGAGATGGTATCTCAAATGTAGTTTTGATTTGCATTTCTCTAATGACCAGTGATGATGAGCATTTTTTCATATCTTTGTTGGCCTCATATATGTCTTCTTTTGAAAAGTGTCTGTTCATATCCTTTGCCCACATTTGAATGGGGTTATTTGTTTTTTTTCTTGTATATCTCCTTTAGTTCTTTGTAGATACTGGATATTAGCCCTTTGTCAAATGGGTAAATTGCAAAAATTTTTTCCCATTTTGTTGGTTGCTGATTGACTCTAATGATGGTTTCTTTTGCTGTACAGAAGCTCTGGATTTTAATTAGATCCCATTTGTCTATCTTGGCTTTTATTGACATTGCTTTTGGTGTTTTAGTCATGAAGTCCTTGCCTATGCCTGTGTCCTGGATGGTTTTGCCTATGTTTTCTTCTAGTGTTTTTATGGTGTTAGGTTTTATGTTTAAATCTTAATCCATCTGGAGTTAATTTTAGTGTAAGGTGACAGGTAGGGTTCCAGTTTCTGCTTCTGCACATTGCTAGCCAGTTTTCTCAACACCATTTATTAAACGTGGAGTCCTTTCCCCATTGCTTGTTTTTGCTGGGTTTGTCAAAGATCAGATGGTTGTAGACAGCTCACACCTTGTCTAAATAAAGTCAAATTGGTTTCATAGCATTTAGTCATGTATGATTGTAAAAGTCTATTTGATTTGTGTTTTGTCAAGTTGTTCTTATTTTTCAAAATTGTATTCGTTATTCTTGATCTTTTTTATTAAAGTGTAAACTCTCCAATCAGATTGTACATCTCCACCAAAAACAGCACCTTCAGGAATATTGATTTTGACTGCTTTAAAACTACTTAACAAATATGGGAGAATTAATATAATTTATAATCTATGAACAAAGTATATTTCTCCATTAATTTAGATCTTCTTTGATTTATATCCATAACTTTATTTAGTTTTCTCTGTAAAGATAAAGCACATTTTTTGTTACATTTATTCTTGGAATTTGACTTTTTGGGTGCAAGTGTAAATAACATAATTTTAATATTTTTTTCTATTCATTTGTTGCTAGTAAGAATTCAATTTATTTTCATACACTGAACTAATATCAAGCATTTATTCTAAATTCTACGTTAATTCAAATAGTTTGAACAGAGGCCGTGGTAGGAGATAACTTTATGTTCTTTCTCATCACAGGGGAATAATTTCAATCTTTCAATGGCAGATATGTTTTTCAGCAGATTTTTGGAATTATGATCAGATTAGGGATGTGCTCTTTTATTCTTGGTTTATAAATAATTTAAAAAGATCACCATCAATTGGCATTAAATTTTATCACATTTTCTGTGAATATTAAGATAAGAATAATTATTTTCTCCTTTATTTTATTAATGGTGTGAGTCACACTGATTTTTATGAATGTTAATTTTTCAGCCTTGGCCAAGAAAACAAACAAAAAATGAAAACAAATTTGGTCACGATGTATTTTTATTTTTATTTTTACCATATTCAGTTTGCTAATATTTTAGAGGTATTTTATTCCATATTAATGGCATGTACTTTTGTAATATCCTTGCTGGATTTTGGTATCAAGGTGATGCTGGCCTCATAACCTGAGTTGGAAAGTATTTTTTCTCTGAGAGATCTTGTGTTAGATTGTAGTTTTCTTCCTTCCTTAGATGTTTGTGAGAATTCACAAGTAAAGCCACCTGAAGTTTTCTTTGTGTAAAGGCTGACTATAAATTCAATTTCTTTATGCAATATAAAGATATAAGATACTTCAATTTTTTTCTAGAATAAGTTATAGTTTGTTTTACCCAGATGTTTTGGATTTTATCTGAATTTCCAAATTCATTTACATTTTTCATGAATTCATGTATATGTATATAATTTTTAAAATCTGTTTAATGTATAATATTCTGTTAATTTTTTATGTTAATTATTTGTACCTTTGCTTTTTTTCCTTTAACAGTCTTCTGAGTGGGTTTAACAATTAGCCAATTATTGACTCAGTTGATTTTCACTTTGTTGATTTTCATTTTATTTATTTTTTCTTTTATTATTTTTTCCTCACTTTTCTTTGGATATAATTTTTCATTATTTTTCTAACTCCTTGAAATCCTCAGGTAATTCATTTTTTATTTTCCTCTTGAATGCCATAAAATTTTCTCCAAAGACTAGCTGCATCCTACACATTTTGACTAATTATATTAACTATCCCTCAGTTCAAACATCTTTTAATTTCCATTTTGATTTTTTTCTATGATCCATGGATTTTTTCAAATATATTACTTATTTTCCGTACATTTGTGGGTTTTTACATTCAGAGATATCTGTTTTATTTCACTCCTTTGAAGTTAATAGATATTTGCTTTGGGGTTTAATATACAGTACATTTTGACAAATGTTCCTTGTATATTTGATAAGAATATACATTGTGTAGTTGTTGGAGACTGTGTTTTATATGTATATTATTTTACATTTAAATATTCTATTTCTTTCTTGATATTTTGGCTGCTCATGGTGTCAGTTACTGAGAGAGAGCTGCCAAAATTTTCTTCTAAGCTGGTGGACTTATCTTTATCTCCTTTTAACTTTTGCTCTCTATAGTTTAAGGCAGTGTTTACAAGTGAATATAAATGTGCATCTTTCTACAGAGTAGGCCTTTTTACAAATTTCCTTTCTTATCTGTCAGGATCACATGGTAGCTGTGTCAGAACTGACACTAGAAACTCAATCTGCATCAATCATTAAGTATGTATTAAGCACTGTCTATGGGTGGCAGTGGGTCTGAATCTGACCTGTCATGACTCAAACCTTCACTGGAAAATGTCTTAGCCTTAAGAAACTCCAGGCCCAACATTGAGAGGGCATCATTTTTGACAGGAATTTTTCCTGTTGCCCATGTCAAAGGAAAAAGACAGCCAAGATTAATTAATATTAATTATTAATCAGTTAGAGGAGAAGAGTTACAAAACCTTAAAAGGCATGTCTTACATATTTAGTGAATAAACCATTTATGCTTATGTTTTCTCTTACTTTGGAAAATTACAAGTAATCATAAAAAAAAGATGGAGCTTTGAGTTAACAACCGAACAATATGGATGAGTTGTAAATACAGGCTTGCATATTAAATTATGGATACATTTTTATCACAACTATAATTTTCCTTATAAAAAGGGTCATTAAATATTTAATCCTTTGATGTTTGCATATTGTTTTGTAATGAAGCTTTTAACCACTCATTCAAAATGTATTTCATGCCTACGATGTGTGAAACCCTCATTATAGATTTAAACTATGAGCCCATTCTTTCCAGGTATAAACAATCCTATGAACTTTATTTTAAGAGCACAGAAAGATTACAGGCTGAATCTTACTGCCACAGAAAATAAAAACAAAACACCTAGATATTATTAAATTGAATTGGCAAAATTTTCATTCCTTTGGAGACAGAATGTCAGCTTCTCACTCCTAATTTTTTAAAAGTAAAACATATTCAAAGGTAAAATATAAGTGGCTCCCAATTACATTTCGACTCTTAGCTTTATGCAAGAACAAAGAATAGACCCAGCAAAACTAGTTATAATGGACACACCATTAGCAATAGAAGATTTGCTTTTTAGATGGTGGCAAAAATATTTAGAAATATGAAAGAATTGCCTACCAAAATGTCTATGTTTATTTAAACATTAGAATCTTTAAATCAGCTAATGACATGGCAGCAAATGTTGAGTGGAAGTAATGCAAGATGGCAATTATTAATTTACCGATGGCCTTATCTCTAGTTGACTGAAACCACCATGACATGGGACAGAAGTGTAACTCCAAAAGCAAGAAGCCATCCCAGGTGGCATAGCAGATCTACAAGAGAATACATTTCAACGATCATTTCCATACAAGAGTAACACTTAAGGAATTGAGATTTACTTTCATTTCCATGCAGGGTATCATTCTGTCATGGGGCATTTACAGAAATATCTAAGAGCCAGAATCTAGGAAAACAAATTCCACTCAATTTCTTTCTTTCTTTTCTTTTCTTTTTTTTTTTTTTTTTGAAACTAGATATCCAAGCATGAAGTCTTGAAGAGTCATCTTTTAAGACCTTAACTTATAAAATGAACACATTCATGCAAAGCAGATTTCTAGGCATCTCAAGAAAAGAACAAAGTTAAAATGCATGGTATATATGACTATACTCTTGTAGCCAATAATTACTAAGAAAAATCCATGTAACAGTACAGATTTATGTGAGATGCACATGTGTACAAATTTATGGTTTCCAACTTCGGTTTGGTGCAGCATAGCAATCTTTTATATATTCCTATTTTACTTGATCTTTTTTTTTGTTTTTCACACAGACAGCTCCTAACACTTAACATGGTTCCAAATGTTTCACATTTTTGAAACTATTCCTAATTCCTTACTCTCAAAAGCTAACTGTGCATTCTATTTCATGGAAAAAATAAATATTCCCTTACACATTGTCCAGTTGGAATATCATTTATTTTTACATTATTTTGTTCCTTCTTAGTGGAAACATTTCTTCTTCCTTTCTCTGATCTATACAACTTCAAATTATCTTCTCTTTCCCAAAACATTTACCTCTTCTGTACTACTTTCTTCTCATTTTATACTTTAAATATACTCTCCCTCTAGCCACATTCTTTTCATAAAAGTACTTCCTAAGAGCATCACTGATGTCTGATTCTTCCAGTTCCTCCAACCCACTGAATCCTTAACCCAACACATTCTGTATTCTGCCTACATTATTCTACCAATACTATTTCTACCAGTGCTTATTGTATTTATCCTCTTTCTCACCTTTGGTCCTACTGAGACATCCTTTGCTCTTCAGTCTTTCTACTTTCTTGGACTTATGGAGTTTTCTTACCAATTTCTATTCTCATCCCTCTGTTTCAGTCTCCTGGGCAGGTTCCTCTTCTTACATTTGCCTTTGAGTAATTGTGTTCCTCCAAGTGCCAATCTTAACCTTGTTCTTCCATTAATCTTTACTAAATCATCTCTTCTACACTGATGGTTTCGAAAGCCAAAGATACATAACTGTGTCCTTTCTTGAGACCCAAATCAATCCACCCTTTTAGGGAGCTCCAGTGAGTATTACGTAAACATTTCAAGTTCAGTATGTGAATTCATTATCTCTCATCTGAGCCTCAAAACTGATCCTTCTTAATAACAATATCATAATATTAATTGCTAAGATCTCTTCAAGATTTTCCTAAATGTTTTATCAGTATCATCTCCATTTTCTGATGAGCACAGTAAGACGAAAACATTAAGTAGTGTACCCAAGGTTATGAGCCTAGTAAGTGACTGTATGTCCAGGGCCCATGCTCTCAGCCATGATACCCATGGCACACCGAGATTCATAGTTCCTCCCTTCTGCAAATTTTGTAGACAGATTACTATTATTCTTATTATTTGAGATGGAGTCTAGCTCTTGCTGCCCAGGCTGGAGTGCAATGGTACAATCTTGGCTCACTGCAACTTCCGTCTCCTGGGTTCAAGCGATTCTCCTGCCTCAGCCTCTGGAGTACCTGGGATTACAGGCATGTGCTATGATGCCCGGCTAATTTTTGTATTTTTAGTAGAGACGGGGTTTCTCCATGTTGTCAGGTTAATCTTGAAATCTCGACCTGAGGTGATCCACCCACCTCAGCCTCCCAAAGTGCTGGGATTACAGCCAGAGCCACGGTGCCTGGTCCAATTATGTCTTACTCGATCAAGACAATACCCTCCCAACTGGTCCTCTTAAATCTAGTTTATTGTCCTTCCATTCTGTTTTCCAAGTAGCTGCCAAAGTTATCTTTTTAGAAGAAAAATGTGATCTCATTAAAATCTTTCCATGGTTTCCAGATATTTAACATGGATTACAAGATCCTGCAAAGTCTCATCTTTGGCTGATGGCTCACTGATTTTGCTTCTGATATTTTGCTCATGTTCTTCCTTTGAGTGGTCCTTCTCCTAGTACATTCACCTGGGGAGCATCTTCTCATTTTCAAAGTTGCCCAGATGTGAACTTCAAGACCCTCTTACCAGATGATGTATTTCTTTTCATACCTTCCTGTAACACTTTGTACATATTTTTATTGCAGTTTTTGTGAAATTGCTATGCTTAAACTTGCTTACATTTCTCTTCTGCACTAATCTGTAAGTCTCTGGTTTGTTTTTGTGTATGTTTTCTCAGCATTGAACATACTGCCTAGCAGACAGTTGGCATTTCATGTGCCTTTTATGTATGGATGGAAGGAAAGAAGGAAGTAAGTTTGGAAGAATGGAAGAAAAGAGAAAAGGGAGGGAGGAGAATAAAAGGAAGAAACTGAATTTTGGAAATATAAATCAATGACTTTAATATTGAATCGATAAAATTTTATAGCAGGTGATGAAATACATGTTTCTAAATATTTAAAAACAAATAATTGTTGAAATACAAAATTAATTAAAATAAATCAGACTAGGCTGACATCATTTACTTTTTTAATAGGGTTAACAGTTTCATAGACCTACAGTGTAAGTACAGAGTAAATCAAAATTTCTATAAAGCATTTGGTCAATACCATTGTTATATTCTTACCAGCAAGATAGTTAGAACCAAATGAAATAATAATGCTGTTAAGTGGATCCATAGCTGATTCAATCCTCCATTGAAAAATGTTTTGATTTCTATATTTTTTCACCCTTGGAGGGGATCTTTGCTTGCCTTTTATTCTCATTTTGCTTTTGACATTTTCATTGCTTTGAATAAAGTTATAAAAATATGTCAAATTTGTTAAGTGACAAAAAGCTATAGGATTGTAAAATATTGCAAAGGACTAAGGTTTTGGAACCAGACACATTTAGGTTTAAATCTCACTGCAACATGTAGTTGCACTGTAACTTTAGGTCCCTTAATCTGACTGACTGTAGCTTTCCTTATCAATAAAAAGAGAATAATATCTAATTCATAGAGTTGATATCGACATTCATTAATAAGACTTGTAATGCCTGAGAAATTAAAGACTCATTAAAATATGCCTTCTAATTATTTTTAAGGGTTATGACTTCAAAAAATCATAACCTTTAAAAATGCTCAGCCCTGAAACTGACAATATATAATCTAAACAGGATAATTGTTAACTATTATATCTTAGTATAAATATTAACTGTCATGCAGTACTCTGATTTATTAGCTATTTATAAAAAAATGGGGGCTTTAAACAAGTACAAACTCATTATGCATCAACAGTGTAGCATGATTGACAGGCAGAAAAATGACAAATTTAATTTTAGCCCGTATAAAAAGAAACACAGCATCTAGAACAATTTGTGGAATGTCCCCCTTCTTCCCTGCCCTGCTGCCTGGTTACATTAGTCAGTCTGCAGTGGCATATTATGCTCTATTATGGATGCAAGAGGAGTGTGATTAGACATCATGTCATGTAGAAACAACGGAAAGATGCAGATTTATTTATTTGTTATTTAATGGAAATAATAGATACCGGAGGCTCCAAAGGGGAGATCTTGGGAAGGGGGTGAGTGTTGAAAGATTGCCTGTTGTTGGGTACAGTGGTCACTATTTGGATGATGGGAACACTAGAAGCTCACCCTATGCATTATATCAATGTAACAAACCTGCACTTGAATCTAAAGTAAAATAAAATAATGATGCAGCTCTAATTCCAGTCAAAGGCAGGCTTTGGAAAAAGCATTATAGCTGCCTTGCCTTTTAAAAAAGAGTGTTATGTGAACTGTGTACTAACTTTATTCAGTGTGTTGTGAGAATAGAAAAGACAGACATCAAGGGAGGAGCACTTTTGCTTGATATAAGTAAAACTTTCTTACATTAAGAGATTTTCAAATATTGAATGGGCTGCTTTATAACATAGTCTGTTTCTTGTCATTGTGTCCCCAGGAATATTCAAACTTGGACACTCACCATTTAGACCATTGCAGGAGCTTTGATTGCATGGAGTTGGAAGTGAAATAGAAGCCCTCTAAGAATGAACATGCTTTGAGAACTCACAAATTTTGAAGCCATAGACAGCCTAATATTTTTAAACTTGTTTTTAACCTTAGAAATGCATTAGGATATACATCACATATCTATAAGAAGTAATAGTAGGTCCATAGAGAGTGTTGCCCTGGGTTTACACAGCTTTAGTTTGATGCTCAGTTCCTACCCTTACTAATTTATAACATTGGTCAACTTATTAACCTTTCTGAATCTAGTTTCTCGTTTGAGAAAAAAAAGGGAAATTTATGGGATATCTGGCAAGATTAAATACAATAGAGTATTTAATGAATATTTTGAGCACACGTTAGCTCAATACAGATCTGTTTTGCTTTACCCTTGGTACTGTGGGTGGGAACATTAAATTATAACATTGGAGAAAATCCACCGCCAAATCATTGATTGGCAGGTGGTGCAGCATAAGAGTCTGTCACATACACTTTAATACCAGGTGGGCTTCTGGAGACAGCTTTGTTTTCATGGATAATATCGTTGGCCTGGGGAAAGAATCTAAATTTTCAGCTTCTCTGAGGACTGACATAACAATGACATGGGCTACACAGGTTGTGGTCAAAGGCCACGTTTTCCCATATCATCCCAGCCTGGAGAGCGAAAACAGAATAAGTCGTCAGAGTATACCAAGGCAAAAGCAGTGAAGTGATTTTACAGTGCTGATGTTCTCAAGAGCAAGTGCTGCCTACGTAACTGCTCTATCTCTGTTGTACTGCGACAGAGTCCATAGTAGTAGTAACAGCACTGTGCAAGCTATGATCTCTGACAGGCTTGAAATGAAGACATCTGCTTTCCTTTGGAAAGTGTGAGACAATGTGTTGACACAGAGGCACTATTTAAATCTAGGGAATACACATACTTGAGCTTATCCAAAATTATATATGATAATAGGGGATTATTTCATCCTCTTCTCACTTGTTTTTTTTTTTTATAAGTATAGTAAGGCAAATTTGAGCAAGATTGGCTGGAAAATTATTGTTTTTATTTTATTTTTTTTATATATATTTTTTTCTGTTTTTTTTTTTTCTGTGTTTAGGTATCATAAAGCATAAGCTCTTTAAAAGTTGAGAAATGAGCAAGGAGTGAAAATGAAGACTCATGTCATTTACTTAACAATCAAAAGTTAGTAATATGCTTTTAAAGTTCCTAAGGTTCTGCTTAATTTTGGATTGAGCTTGAAGAGGCTGTTAATTGATTTGTGTCCTCATGTTCTTTGTGAACTGGAGCTTATGTGGCCCACATCTTAGAGCTGTCATTTTGATTGAGATAAGCTGTGAGTGCATAAGCAATGCCTGGCTCACAGAATTCCTGGCATCCCATGATCTTAGATGACGAGACTCTATCATGCCTGAAAAAGGACTTTTGCAATGAGGGCTTGGCCATCCCTGAGCCTTTCAGTGCTTGTCCAGGTATAGAGACACTCAAATGATCCAGCCTGGGTTCACAAGGCAGGGACGTCAGCATGTTATTGATAATCCCACTATGAGGGAGGAAAGTGTTTCAAAATTGCAAGAAAGCTTCTATTATCAGAAAAAAAGGAAAGTGACACTAAACAAGCAAAATAGCCCATGTTCACTGTAAACTTTTGGATTTTTTAATCTCATTCTGGCTTTTCCTATAATTAATCTTTTACTTTATATGTTTTTACATTTTAAGGTGCACATTTTCTAGGAATTTCTTGTTTTGGAAATAGGAGATCAGCCTCAGAAGTATACTCATTGTTGGGGACCTCAATTAATGTTTCTTTCTTTTTCTTTTTAAACTTTTTGTATAGACGACGTCGTGCTATGTTGCCCAGGTTGGTCTTTAACTCCTGGCCTCAAATGATCCTCTCTCCTTGGTCTCCCAAAGTGCTAAGATTACAGGTGTGAGCCATGTTGCCTGGCCATGTGCTTATTTCTTTTTTATTTGAAAATAAAAATAAAAATTTTGAATATATTCTATTTTTTTTCTGTTTACTCATTGTTATGTATTTTCAAACAGATAAGGTAAATTAATTGCCTGAGGTCCATTTCCTATTCTATTGGTTTCTGATGTATTATTTCTTCCGTATTGAGAGTTTAACCAGAAGTTGATATTTGCAGCTTCTGGAGCATCCCAGAAGATTCAAGATCATGCAGATCTGTGGAATCTCTCCTACTTCCACCTCATCTCTTTTTGAAATTTCAAACAAATAAAAACATTTAAAAAAATGAACAATCTCAAAATATATTGCTACAAGAATTCTTATACTTTCTTCCTCCAACTACGTCATCTGAGGATGCTTTCCATGAAGGGGCTGTCATTCAGTGTCTCACTACCACAGCCACATCCACTACTACCACCTCCACCACCATCTCCTCCTAAGTCATTGCTGTCAATTCTAATACCATACAGTTGCTTTGAGAAGCTCTAATCTCTGGGAGGATGAATGGAAGGAAGTAGGGCAGCATAGAAAAGAGTCAGTCTGAAGAGCAGCACTAAAATTTCCTTTTTGCTGATCCGAGGACAGAGAGAGGGGATGGATGAAAGACCTGTTTAACGAGCTATCTCACTCAGCCTAATCAATGTTTCATTTGCTCTACAGGAAATCACTGCCTTCTTCCAGGTGAAAATGTTGATTCTTGATTTCAGTTTACCTTATTTAATTTTCCATTTTTAGGATGAAAATTAAGAGCATTAAAAGCCAACAGTACCACTCAATTTTAAACAAGAAGACCAATCTTTTTCATAATTTCTAATTAAAAAAAGATTCAACGTGTAATGGCATTAATGATCTATATGTAGTTTATTTCTTGGAATATTAAAAAACATGGAAAGATTCTGTAGTTTTTTTTGTATAATGTTAGCATCTAGTGGATAGGTTCTATTTTTGCCTGGTTCTTTAACTTCTTTTATTCATTCAATTATTTCTTATTTTGACATAAAATAATTATTTAAAATAGTTTTCCTAAACTTTTCTCATTTATATGTATGCATGAATATATAGATACACAACTATTGTATATAGTATATATGCAGACCTACATATTAACTTTTATATTCTTATTTCCTAGTAATTCCTGCATTTCTCCACTTTCGTAGTCTTAATGCTTCATCTCATACATTTTATTTTTAAATTTTAAGGTTTCTTATGTTTTTAATCTTTTATCACATTGAAATTTGGCTTTTATTTTCTTAAATTTATTTTAGAATAATTTTAGATTTACCGAAAATTTGCACAGATAAAGTCAAGTTTCCATACTCCTTTCACCTAGCTACCATGACTGAAGACCTTATTACTTAGTAATGGAGTCTTACATGTCCATGATATATTTGTTGAAACTAAAATACTAACATTGGTACTTTAACCTTAACTGAACTGCAGATTTTATTTGCATTTTACCAGGTCTTCCACTAATGTCTTTTTGGTTTGTTTCAGAATCTAACTCAGAATACCATATTGCACTTAGTTTTCAAGTCTTAGTTTATTTTAATCTATGAAACATTTTCAGTCTCTTCTTAAAGACATTGATGGTTTTGAAGATTACTGGTCAGATACTCTGTAGGACATCCCTCAGTTTGGTTTTGGCTGATGTGTTCTCATGATAGATGGGACTTATAATTTTCGACATGAGACAACACAAAGATGAAGTGCCTCTCACCTCCTCATATCAGTAGCTACATTATATCTAGATGACATCACTGATGTTTAATTCAGTCAGGTAGTGTCTGCCAGGTTTCTCCACTGTTATGTAAATTCGTTTTCTCTTTTCATACTTTATCCTTCAGTAGTGAGTCACTATGGTCAATCTACATTGAATGAGAAGGCACTTAAACTCTACTGCCTGAAGGGGTTGCATCTACACAATATAATTTGAAATTCTTATATAAGGAAAATTGTCTTTCCCATTTATTTATTCGATCATTTATTATTATAATTTGGGTTAAGATCCAATATGCATTTTTTAAATTTATTTATTTTATTTTTTAATATATATATTTTATTTCATTTTAGGTTCTGGGGTACATGTGAAGAACATGCAGAATTGTTGCATAGGTGCATACATAGCAATGTGGTTTGCTGCCTCCATCCCCATCACCTATATCTGGCATTTCTCCCCATGTTATCACTCTCCAACCCCCCTCCCCACTGCTGTCCCTCCCCTAGACCCCCACAACAGACCCCAGTGTGTGATGCTTCCTTCCCTGTGTCCATGCGTTCTCATTGTTCAACGCCCGCCTATGAGTGAGAACATGCAGTGTTTGATTTTCTGCTCTTGTGTCAGTTTGTTGAGAATGATGGTTTCCAGATTCATCCATGTCCCTACAAAGGATGCAAACTCAGTGTTTTTTATGGCTGCATAGTATTCCATGGTGTATATGTGCCACATTTTCCCTGTCCAGTCTATTATCGATGGGCATTTGGGTTGGTTCCAGGTATTTGCTCTTGTAAACAGTGACACAATGAACATACATGTGCATGTGTCTTTATAATAGAACGATTTATAATCCTTTGGATATGTACCCAGTAATGGGATTGCTGGGTCAAATGGAATTTCTATGTCTAGGTCCTTGAGGAATCATCACACTGTCTTCCACAATGGTTGATCTAATTTACACTCCCACCAACAGTCTAAGAGTGTTCCTATTTCTCCACATCCTCTCTAGCATCTGTTTTCTCCAGCTTTTTAATGATTGCCATTCTAACTGGCGTGAGATGGTATCTCAATATGGTTTTGATTTGCATTTCTCTAAGGACCAGTGATGATGAGCATTTTTTCATGTTTGTTGGCCTCATAAATGTCTTCTTTTGAAAAGTGTCTGTTCATATCCTTAGCCCACTTTTGAATGGGTTTGTTTGTTTTTTTCTTGTCCAATATGCATTTTAAAAATTTTGTTTCTCAAGTTGTTTTAGTTTTGGCTGTTGGAAGCCCTTTCAATTTGGCTTCTGTTTCCTTTGGACAAGCCTCATGCTTGTCTCTGGGATATATAAGAATTTACTTTGAATTTATCTATCGATTTAAGTTACAGAAATATGAAACAAAAGCTTTGCTATTTCACAGGACATACAAGTTGTGCACTTGACTTTTTAAGATTCACTTAATAATTCTTAAAGAGGAAATTATATCAGATACAGACTAAGAAACTGAGACTTTGTCATTGGATAACTTTCACAGTAATACAACTAATACGTAGTAAATTTAGGATGGAACCCCAGATCTGTCTGAATCCCAGGTAATTTGGCATTTCTGTAAATTGGGAGAGGCATGATTAAAACAGAGGGTAAATTAAATACAGGTCATTTAGGATCTACTCTTAAAAGAGTTTACAGCAATTTTAGAACATCATATTGGTCCTCTCATGTTTGAGGAATTTCTTTCTTTCCATGTCATTTATATATTTTGTGGCAATATTGGAGCTAGATTAATTTAAATAATCACTATTTCATTACATTCTCTGAATGCTTCCAATTCATCTCTTGGCCTCAATCCAATCTCTGTTCCCTCTCCTGGCTTTCTCCTCATTATTTATTGTTTCCATACTTGCTATTATGGATTAGTTCTACTTTATTGCTTTCAGTATTTAACTCCCTAGATGAGCAGGAAGATTGTTGAAAACATATTAGCTATTCCAAATATGAAGATCTACTTTAGAACATTTTTAGATTTAGAGAAAAATTGCAAGTTAATACACAGAGTTTTCATACGCTCCACATCTGTTTATTAACATCTGACACTAGTATGATATTACAACAGCATTTAATATAATCAATGAATGAGTATTAATACATTATTATTAACTAAAGTCCAAACTTTATGCAGATTTCCTCAATTTTTGTATAATGGCCTTTCTCTTTTCCAGGATCTCTTCCAGGATACCACATTATGTTTAATTGTTATTTAGTTGTTTTTATTTTAGTTAGGCTTTTTATTGAATATGACAGTTTCTCAGACTTGCCTTGTTTTTGATGACCTTGAGAGTTTTGAGAAGTATTGGCCAGATAATTTTTAGAGTGTACTTAACTTGGACTTTGTCTAATGCCTTTGTGTGATTTTCTTTCAAATATTATAAAATGGAAAGGGGAAAAAAAGATAAAGAAGCAAACACTTAATGAATAGTGAGTTGTGCTTGAAGGAAGATTATTTCAAGTACTTCCAAAATAATATTTGGAATTACTTTGCATTGAAAATTGTTTTTTTCCCCTCCATTTATTTATTCAATCATTTATTTCTATCAGTATGGACATGTGAATATTTATATTATATGTTGGGTTATAACCTGATACTACTTTATTTTTTATTTTTTATTTTTTTTTGAAGAACGAGAGAAAGAAAGAAAAAGAATAAAAAAAAAAAAGAAAAAGAATAAAGGAAAGAATATTTTATTGCTGAAATTTTTCCAGCTTTGGCCACTGGGTGGTCTTTCAGTTGACTCCTATGCTTCTTCGATATACTCTCATCATTGTAACTTTTTTAGAACATTTTCTTACATTTTTGACATTACAAAATGTTCCAGGATTATACTGTATATTTCCTGTACCGTTCCTCCAAGAAGCCTTGGTTCTTTTCACTGGAGAATTAGAAACCAAGATGTGGGCATTAGATGTGCTCATTGTTACTGGGTTGTCATTGCTTCTAGGCCCCCTTGGCAGACAAAGCAAGGAAATATGTGTTTATGCTAACCTGTGTATATAGAAATATCTATAAATATTTCCAAATGTAACCATCTGTGTATATATACATTACACTGACCTGAGTTTATACTGATCTTTCCAACTATTCTCTATTATGGCACAACTCACTCTAGCCTATATTCTAACCTCCTCCCCTTGTTTATCTCTAAATTCCTATTCGAACAGTAAGAAATCAGGCTCCCACTCTCTGCCATCCATTTACTTGATTATTCAATTCCATTATACATGTAAAGTTATATCAGAATTGTCAATTCATATTTCCATGGCAAACATTGTATGGGCTAGGAACAGTGTTTGTATTCAGTGTCTTTTGACTACAGTCTTACAAACATGGCTCAATTCCAAAATTACTTAGGTTAGCACCCTTTCCCTCAATTCTTCACTTAGATTATTGCATACATTTGTACAAAAGCCACTACACATTATACACATAACTCTCTCACTCTACCCTTGAACACCTAATAATTGTAGTTTATCTCTAGAAATTTTGTCATTCACCTTGAGTTAATTTTTTTTTTTTTTTTTTTTTTTTTGAGACAGAGTTCCGCTCTTGTTACCCAGACTGGAGTGCAATGGTGGGATCTCAGCTCACCACAACCTCCGCCTCCTGGGTTCAGGCAATTCTCCTGCCTCAGCCTCCCAAGTAGCTGAGATTACAGGCACGTGCCACCATGCCCAGCTAGTTTTTTGTATTTTTAGTAGAGACGGGGTTTCACCATGTTGACCAGGATGGTCTCAATCTCTTGACCTCGTGATCCACCCGCCTCGGCCTCCCAAAGTGCTGGGATTACAGGCGTGAGCCACCGCTCCCGACCGAGTTAATTTTTTGTAAGATCTCTGTCTAGATTAATGGTTTGCACAGGGAGGTCCCAATTGTTTAGCACCACTTGTTGAGAGATAATACTTTGTCTATCAAATGGCCTGTGCTGTTTTGTCAAAGGTCAAATTACTGACTATATTTGTTTGGGTCTATTTCTGTGGTCTCTCTTCTGCTCCATTGTTCTATATGTTTATTATTTAATGCCACACTGGCTTGATTACTGTAGCTTTATATTAAGTCTTGAAATCGGGTAGTATGTGAACAACAATTTTGGTGTGGTTTTTTTTTCAGCATTTTCATAGCTATTCTATGTCTTTTGTCTTTTCATGTTAAATTTAGAACTAATTTGTTGACATGCACAAAGATGGTTGTTGTATATTGTTTGGGATTGTGTTGAATTTATAGACAAACTTGGAAATAATTGGCATATTAGTTTCACTGGACATGGAATTCTAGGTCTGTCATTGTCTTTCCTTTGACACTAAATGTTTTATTCTACGCTTATTGCTCTCTTAATGCATGATGAGAAGTCTGAATAATTCTTACCCTTGTCTCTTTATACGTAAAGTGTTTTTATTTTCTCTCTTCCTTTTTTCAAGGTTTCCTCTCTGTCTTTGGTTTTCTGTAGCCAATATGGCTTTCATAGTTGTAAATTGTTTTGTTATTTATTTCAGCTTGGATTTCTTGGAGCTTACTGGATCTGTGGTTTGTTCTTTCTAATTAATTTTGGAAAGTTATTAGTTATTATTACTCCAAATACTTTTTATTTTCTGTTGCATTGTCATTTTCTTCTCTTTCTGGTATTCCTCTTACAGGCCCATCATAACTACTGAAATTTTCCCATGGTTCTTGGATATTTTGATCTTTGTTTTTTTTTATAATTTTTTCTATTTGCATTTACATTTGGGAAATTTTCATTTATTTATCTTCAAACTCATTATACATTACTCTGTCATATCCAGTCTACTAATGTTCCGTCAAAGACCTTCTTCATTTCTGTTGTCATGTTCTTGGTTTTTAGTATTTTCTTTTTATTATCTCTTACAGATTCCATTTCTCTGACCACATTACCCTTCTGTTCTTACAGGTAGTCTACTTTTTCCGCTAGAGTTCATAATATATTAATCATTGCTCTTGTAAATTTTCTGTCCAACAATTTTGGGTCATATCTGAGTCTGGCTCTTAAAAGGAAAACATAAAATCTCAGGACCTGCAAACTTCTTATATAAAAGGGAAACTTAAGCCCAGAGATTGAATCATTGCAACATCCTCTTCCAAATGTATAGCTGTCACTAGCATTAAGTGAAAGGCATCAGACATCTGGGAATAACTGCCTCATAGATCATTTATAAGTAAATTATTTACTGGCCTCCCCCCCCCCACACACAAGACATGCTAATTGTAACTTTAGGTACACAATCTAAGTCTAGCTCCTAAAACTAAAGTCTGTTCAATTCCACACTGACAATGTCCAGTACAAGCTTATCTTTGCAGGTGCAGAACAAAGTCAAAGCTCATTCCTTCACCTTTCTAGAAACATTTGCATGGACTTTTCCTTTATACTCTTTTTTCTCTTCAGACATTCACCTTATCTTATGTAAAATGTAGATTTACTGGGCACTAACAAAAGTCTCACAGAAATATAAATAACTATTGGCTTTACTGCCTATCTGCCTTGGTTCCTGCAGGTCTTTCTCTGCTTCTAAGAAAATGTATAACTGCAAAGCCTCCTAGAAACCTCTGTAAAAACAACTACAGCTGTGTCTGTGGCTCGTGTTTTTCCTGGATGTGCCCTAAAGCTGGCTTCATAAAACTTGATGATCTGGCATATGCCTCAGTTACTGATTTTAGTCATCACTCTGATGCTCATGTTGTCTCTTTAGACTGTGCTTTTTCTTGCCTTTTAGTACATCCTGTAATTTTGTTGATGTTGAAAGCTGTATATGATTATCAGGTAACAGGAACTGAGAAAAATATGCCATCAGTGTGAGGGTGTATGTTAATATGACTGGGAGTTGTACTGTGTTTAATGTTTGCTGTGGTTATATGTGTCAGAGGCTTTAAATTACTTGATGCCCTTCTTTTCCTCTTATCTTGACTAATCTTTTTTAAGTACTACTGATCAGAGAGAGTCTGCATCTTTCAGCTTCTTCAGTTGTAATCTACTATTATACTGGAGTCTTTTCAGTGTAGTGGTAAGTTGTCAGGGAGGTGAAGAATTCTGTAATGCTGTGATTAAATCTCAGTCTATTAGTGGCCTCTATCCCTGGCCTGTGACCTTCACAAGTGTTTTTTAGTTCCTTCTTTAGATGAGACAAGAAGTCTAGAAGAGGGTGGAGTGGGAAAAATCTCCTTCCCTGGGGGAGCAAAGCACCAGTGAAGTCTTTTTCCCTGGATAGTGGGCTTTTGCTATGGAGAACTCCGAGGATACTTCCTAATGACTACTCTTTCTGTCCCCCTGCCAGAGCTATACTGGGATCTTTCACAAGTCTTCACTATGAGAGGCTGCTGGGGTTTCTGGAAGAAAACCTATAAATGTGCAGGTGCTATCTCAGGCTGTAGCCCCTAAGAGTTTCTCACATTCAGGGCACGTCACATTAAGCACCTAGAAATTCATCAAAATATTATTTTCATGTTTTTACTAGTTTATGACTCTAGCAGTGTCAGCTGTAAGTAAATTGATATCACCTGAAATTGTTGTTATTCACTTATCTCTCCAGATTTTAGGGTGGTGATTTGCCCTGCAACCAGAATTTTCTGATTGGTTCCAAAAAAGTTAATGATTCTCAGTCTGTTCAGCTTCTTATGTAAGGACAAGAATGGTGACTTCAAAGTTCTTTATCTGTAGGAGCTGAAACTGAAGGTTATTGGGATTTGATTTTTATAATTTTTGAAGCAATTTTGTTTTTTATGTTTCTTATCTTGTATTCATTTATTCATGCTTTCACCGTTTCACTCATTCCTGTGATCCTTATTAGCTGTCATTTATATGGGGCATTTAGTAAGCTCCACATGTGCATTGGCAAAAAGTACTAATGTGAAAATTACATGTGTGTATCTATACAGACACACCCACAGAGTAAAATTTGGTTTATAAATATCTCCATTATAATGATCACATCTATCTATCTATCTGTCTATCTATCCATCTATCCATCCATCCAAACAGGACAATATAGTTTGGAAACCAAGAATTGGTTTAATATAGTTAGTGCATAAAATGCTAGTGTAGGTTATGAGTCTGAAAATAAGGTGGATTTCATATGGACTGTTAAGGAATTTAAATTTATCTGCAGCATTGAAGTGTCATTAGCCTTTTCCAGATATGAGTTAAAAAATCAGATTTTATTAAGTTATTTTGACTGAAGTTTTACAGGTGGGGGTTCAATGTCAAAAAGGAGTTATTTGCTCAGTCCTTATTGTCAGTGGAAAAGTTGGTGCAATTCAATAAAGATAGAGAAGAGCTAAAAGTTCAATGCAAGAACACCATAACCCTGTGTATAGGCAGGACCACTAATATCTGGATAACTTAAGAATTAAGTTTTTTTTTTTTCTTTATCAGGAGAAGAGAACTGGAAAGCTGAGCTGGAGTTTGAAAGACAAGGTAATGTGGAGGAGGGAGACTCTTCTAGCTGTGTTCTCATGATCAGTTGCAGAAATATGGACTCTAGCATCTCCATATATTACTTTTCATAATGAATATATTTGCATAAATTTTAACTGCTCTTTAAAATAGTTTTCATCTTCTCATTATTCATTATTTTTAAGGAAGGTGTTGGTGAGAGAGAAGTTTGTTATTTAATTCATTGTGTGATATTGTGCTGGCCTAGAGCCAGAACCAGAGCAAAACAATTTTATAAAATGCAAAACTGTTTTTAGATAAGTTGAAATGGCTGCCCCATTCTCCTTACAATAACTACTGTCATTGGCCTCTGTAAATAGAACTGTTAGCTTGTTCCTCAAAACTATGTAAAGCTGCTTACCTTTTCTTATCAGTAACTGCCAGAATTGCTAGCCTTTGCTTACCGGCAATTGCCAGACTAAGCAGCCCAAGCTAGTTCCATCCTGGCTCCTGTGGCTTGTAATAAGTAACTAAGGTCTGTGATTTCCACCTTAACCAGATAATGTGTAAACAAATGTTTATCTTGACTTCTGTAAACCACTTAAGTAACAAACGGAATGACAAAAGTCCCCTAGCCCTTGGAATGTCCGGAGACCCCCACCCTCACCTCTGCCCAGGAGGTAATTTACAGAATCCACTAGCCCTCGGAATGTCTGAAGCCTTTTCATCCCCACTCCCAAGGTGGTTTTTCGGGTATAAAAAATTGTGGCACCCTCCTGTTGCCACCACAGGTTGGAGAGACGTGAGTCCTCTGTGGTCGCCGGCATAATAAATGACCCTGCAATCTGGCATACTTTTGTCTTGTGATAACTTTCTACACTCGGTCAAATACAACAATTGATTATGGAATATATACATGATGCTACAGCGTTTTTCCTAGGGGAAGAATAGGTATGAGCAGAGAACCAGTTGTAGTTGTTAGAGTTGAATGGAGTAACTGACAAGAATTTAATTTGTTTCCCCTTGAAATGAAAGTAGAGGGAGTTTTCCATTGCATAGCCATTTTTATGTTACATTAGGACAAAATATTTTTAAAATATCAGTTGGGGAAAAATATGGCTGTACATTTGGGTATTCAAAGAAGTAGATTATGACTAATATTTGCCTTTTGTTGTTTACTCAACTTTCAAATATAATTCTCAGGTGTAAAAGTACCAAGCTAGGTGGAGTGATTAAAAGGGGGTAGATTTTTCCTCTTTAAATTTCTTCTTAGGTTGCACTTGGGTTCTTAACTGAAATTGATCACGTGCTGTCCATATAATCTTGCTGTCTAAAGGAAGCAGTGAAAAGATGAAAGAATGATACAGAATTCTGTCTGTAGTGGTGGCAGTAGCATCTGTGTCTGTAGGCAGAGGTGCCAGAAGCAACATACAATGGACAGTCACAACAGCATTGTTGATGGCAGTGGCAGAGGAACTCCATGGAGGTGTTAGTGGTAGTGCAACCCACTGTCACATACACAAATTGGCAGCTGTCCTACAGCAGTGGTACTATCCAGCGTTGCTAGTGGCAGTGATTCCAGAGGGCAAGGCAGTGGTGTTTTCTCCAGACTCACCAACTGAAGTTTTAGTTGCTTGGGTTCTACCATGTTTTGTCCACTTTGAAACGTTTCTTCAGCCTTCTAATTGATTCTGTGAGATTTCTGAGTTTCTTTAGTTACCAGAGCAGTTTAAGAAGAACTCAGACTAGAGGAGATGGAAAGAGAATTTCAAAGTAAAATCTCACCTAATAAAATCCAGAAAACAGAGGGAGGAAAATGTTTTCAGATATGCCCTAGTCATTCTTCTAATCGAGTTCCCCTATATTGATTTTTCAAAAAACTCCTTCAGTTAAGCACCCTGATAGTCTTTATGAAGCTTGAGCAGCAGAATATTATCATTCCAATTGTTTCACCAGCCCTGACCAAGAGCTACGGTCAAGCTTCCTATTTATACATTTATCTAGAGTATACTGAGCTCATTCAGCTCCCACAAGCCTGTGTTTGTAGGCTTTGGAATAGACAACATTTAGTACAATGTATTTGTGAACAATAAAATAAAAGATGCCCAGTAAGGTTTCAAGTATTAGAGGAACTTAATAAATGTTGTTCACTGTTAAAATCTGTGGGCTAAAGAAAAACAAAACCCCTAAACTTTAGAGTATCTAAAGCACTAAATGGTGGGAAATTATTTTCATATGTTTTAAATATCCAAAAGGCAATATCTTTTAAAATTATGTATTCTTCTCTTACAGATGTATTTCAAACTTCCCTTGAACTTTCTCCAGTAAGTATAATTGTGTGTCTGTTGTCAACCCGGTCTTAGTCCTTGTCATTACAGGTTCAGTAGCTGCAAAGGTGAAATGTTTTGACAAATATTGAACGTCATCTATTTTACACTGTGGATCAGCATGGATGTTTTTTAGCTTCTTCAGATAGCTCTGTAATGGAGTTATATTTGGAAGTTTCCCAGTATGGTGCAAAAGCCTCATAGAGAGAGTAAGTTTATAAACTGCAGCTCTACAAGAAGAAGAAAGACCAGATGCTCATCCTGCATGACTCCTCCTTGAGCCTTTGTATTTTCCCAGCTAGATCTTTCAAGCTTCCTATTTATACATTTATCTTGAGTGTACTGAGTGGTGACAAAGATGCGAATCGGCCAGCATATTTTCACTCAGTATAGAGAGAAGCATTTAAAGACTGAGATAACATTTCAAGGAAACAATAAAACCTAACAATAAGGGAAGATCAGAGAAAAGGAGCATTCCTGACTGTGGTTCTGACACAATGTTTCGATTTGTTTGTTTCACTGAAATGATGTTTTCATGTTCCTGCTTGGCTTATTTAAAAATGTATAGGTTAAAAATTCTGTTAAAAATGGTCCATATCTATAAAATTATCTGGAAAGTTCCACAGAAAATTACAAGTTTTTTCCTCTGGCTGCAAATGAAAAATTACATATGAAGATCTTTTAAAAAAATATTCAATTATTTATAGTGTTATTTGTAACCCAATTATATATTAATCTTATTAATATATAATACTGAATGGTGCCAAAGATGCAAATTATATCATATAACTATTATGAGTTGTTCATTATTTAAGCAGAGCAATCAACATTGGGAAGCTACCAATTTAAGGAAAAAAGATACTTAAAGTTAATAATATTACAGAAAGTATTATAGAAAGTATTACACTGACAGTTGTAGTGACATTTACAAACCCTAAGGTTAAATTATGTCAGTTCTACCTACACATTTGGAGTGATCCATGGGAATGATCATGGATGATAAATTCTCTTCCCAGTACTATATGGAGTATATCAAAAGTCATCTCCTATTAACTTTATTCCTCTAATCAAAAAGTGAATTCTACTGTTTAACCCTAAATCTTGAGATATTTGTGTTAGTCAGATTACTTATTAGGTTGGTTAGTAGCACTTATTATTTGCCAAGCATTGCTCTAAGCATTTCATGTATGTAACTATATATATATATATTTATATATATATCTATATATATATATATACACACACACACACACACATATATATAATATTAGAGTGTTATATATATAACTACATATGAGTTATATTTATATAATCAATTTGCTTCTCAAAACAACCCTAAAAATAGGTCTGTAACTATTCCCATTTTACCGATGTGAAAATTGAGGCAAAGAAGTAATGTGGCTAAATTTACACATTAGGTGGCAAAGAAGGGAACGGAATCCAGTCTGTTTCCAGTATCTGTATTATTAACCACTACACTTCGTTGTCCCCAATTTTGGAAAATTAGCCTGAAGATAATTTTATTCAGTCTTCATGTGTTTCAAATATAATTTGTTGGTTTTAATCTCAACTTATATCTATACCTGATGCTAGTTTTGTGACATTATGTTTCACTTTAGTGGAAAGTACAATACAGCAAAGACAATGTGCAATCCTAGGGATATTAAGGCAGAGGACCAATATTTCAATTACCAGTGTGCAGAGCTATGAGTGACAAAAAGACACAAGTGATACTGAAGTAAACAAGATGCTTATTTTTCTCTTGTGAGAAAGATGACTGGAGGTTGGAAGTTCAGGTCTGGTAGAAAAAAATCACAGCTTCACAAAAAAAATCATCAGGGACCCAAATCCTTTCTAGGCTGGCACTTCGCTTTCCATAGCACTTGGCTTCCATTGCATGGCTCAGGATGTTACCTCGGTTCCAGCCATCACAGGTAAAAGAAGGAAGGGTGAAAAGGGGCAATTAAAGGCATTTCCCAGAAGTAATACATTTCACTTCTACTTGTGTCCCATGAATTATAAATTAGTAACAGGCACACATCTAGATTCGAGGAAGGCTGGTTAAACATTTATTTATGCAGCCATGTGCCCATCTGAAATCTGGGGTTCTGTTCTAGGAGAGAAAGCGTGAGCAGAGAGCAGGTTTAAAGGGACATCTAGCAGTTTCTGCTACATCCAGAACTTAACTCTGAGTTTCCATTTGTAACTTAGAAAATGATGAATTCTATAAACTTCTCTAATTGTTAAATTTCATAACTTTAGCATTTTACTCTCTTAAACACAGTCAATTCCTTTGGTTATATTTTCGAATCTCCTTCTTCATAAATCCTTGTGCAGTTGAAAGATAATCCAAGGTACAAATCCTGACTAGTTACCATCAACAAGCAAAGACTTTTCCCTTTCAAATGCTACTAGACTCTTATCATTTACCCTACCACTCTGCTTTTGAATTGGAGGAAATTTAAAGTTTCTAAAATACTTTTTGCCTCCTCCTCTTACCTGACTGTAACATTTCCATGGTCTCTTGACACCATGTGAAAAAGTGAACTTAATCAATCAATGATATGTTTATTCTGACTGCTCCATTGACCAGCTTGTTTCCACATCTCTCTCCCTCTCCTCAGGCCTCCCTATCCCCTGAGAAACAGCAACATAAAGCTAAAGCCACATAATAATCCTGCAATGGCCTCTAAGTGTTCAAGTGAAAGGAAGAGTTACTTCTCTCACTTTACACCCAAAACTAGAAATGATAAGACTTAGTGAGGAAGACATATTTAAAGCTGAGACAGGCCGAAAGCTTGGCCTCTTGTGCCAACTAGTTAGCCAGATTGTACATGCAAAGAAAAAGTTCTTGAAAGAAATTAAAAGTGCTACTCCAGTGAACAAACAAATGACAAGAAAGCAAAACAGCCTTATCGCTGCTTAGGAGAAAGTCTGAGTGGTCTGGATAGAAGGTCAACCAGCCATAACATTCCCTTAAGCCAAAGCCCAATCCAGAGCAAGACCCTAACTCTTCAATTCTCTGAAGTCTGAGAGAGGTGAGCAAGCTGCAGGAGAAAAGTTTGAAGCTAACAGAACTTGGTTCATGAGGGTTAAGGAAAGAATTAATCTCCATAACATAAAAGTGTATAAAATGAAGGAGCAAGTGCTGATCTAGAAGCTGTAACAAGTTATCCAGAATATCTAGCTGAGATAATTGACAAAAGTGGCTACACTGAGCAGCGGATTATCAGTGTAGATGAAATAGCCTTATTTTGGAAGAAGATGCCATCTAGTACATTATAGGACTCTCTAGACAGAAAGAAGAAGTTAATGCGTGGGTTCAAAACATCAAAGTCCACTCTGACTTTCTTGTTAGATGCTAATGAAGCTAGTGACTTGATGTTGAAACCAGTGCTCATTTACCACTCTAAAAATCCTAGAACTCTTAAAAATTATGCTAAATCTGCTCTGCCTGTGGTCTGTAAATGGAACAACAGAGTCTGGATAACAGCTTACAGAGTGGTTTACTGAATATTTTAAGCCCACTGTTGAGAACTACTTCTCTTCAAAATATTACTACTCACTAACACCATACCCAGTGACCCAAGAGCTTCGATAAAGATGTATGGAGATTAATGTTGTTTTCAGGTTTGCTAACACCACATCCATTCTGCAGTACATGGATCAAGGAGTAGTTTTGACTTTGAAGAGTTATTATTTAAGAAATATATATTTTGTAAGGCTATACCTGCCATAGATAAGTGATTTAGCTGATAGATCTAAGCAGTGTATTGAAAATCTTCTAGAAGCAATTGGCAAGAGAAAGAAAGAGAGGGCATACAAATAGGAAGAGAGGAAGTAAAACTATCCCTCTTTGGAGACAACATGATTCTATATCTAGAAAACACCATCATCTTCACCCAAAAGCACCCTCAGTTGATAAGCAACTTTAGCAAAGTTTCAGGATACAAAATCAACATACAAAAATCACAAGCATCCCTAAACACCAACATCAGCCAAGCTGAGAGCCAAATCAGGAATGCAATCTCATTCACGATTGCCACAAAGAGAATAAAATACCTGGGAATACAGCTAACTAGAGAGGTGAAAGAGCTCCACAAGGTGAATTACAAAACACTGCTCAAAGAAATCAGAGATGACACAAACAAATGGAATAGCATCCCATGCTCATGAATAGGAAGAATCAATATCATTAAAATGGCCACACGGCCCAAAGCAATTTAGATTCAATGCTGTTGCTGTCAAACTACCAATAACATTTTTCAAAGAAGTAGAAAAAACTATTTTAAAATCTACATGGAAACTAAAAGGAGACTTAATAGCCAAGGCAATCCTCAGCAAAAAGAACAAAGCTGGAGGCATCATGTTACCTGATATCAAATTATTCTACAGGGCTACAGTAACAAAAATATCAAGGTATTGGAGGAAAAACAGACCAATGGAACAAAAAAGAAAGCCCAGAAATAAGGCTACACCCCTATGACCAAATGATCTTGGACAAAGCTGGAAAAAACAAGCAATAAGGAAAGGACTCCCTCTTCAATGAATGGTGCTGGGATAACTGGCTAGCCAGGTGGTTTCTTGAGAGGGAATCTACTCCTGGTGAAGATACTGTGAACTTTGTTGAAGTGGCAACAAAGAATTTAGTATATTACATAAATGTGTCGATAAAGTAGTGGCAGGGTCTAAGAAGATTGACTTCAATTTTGAAAAAAGCTCTACTGTAAATAAACTGATATCAAGCAGCATCACATGCTATAGAGAAACCTTTTGTGAAATAACAGTGAATTGATTTGGCAAACTTCATTATGTCATTTTAAGAAATTGCCACAGCCAATCCAGTCTTCAGCAACCCCCATCACGGTCAGTCGCCAGCCATCAATATGCAGGCAAGACGCTTCACCAACAAAAAGACTGCAACTCACCAAAAGCTCAGATGATGGTTAGCATATTTTAGAAACAAAGTATTTTAAATTTAAGTATATACATTCTTTTTTTGGGCATAAGCTATTCACACTTAACAGACTACAGAAAATGTAAACATAACTTCTATGTGAACTGGGAAACCAAAAATTTGTATGACTTGCTTTATTGTGATATTTGCTTTATTGCGGTTGCCTGTATCTGAACTCACATTATCTCTAAGGTATGACTGTATAAGTCTTGATAAAAATGCAGTTTCAACTAAGTTTGAGAAGTTGCATTCTCTACCCTCTAAATCAGTAAAATCCTCATTCGTTCATTAAGAAAAGGACTTAGTTCTGCAAATCTTAAAACCGCAGACTGTCAGAAACTTTGCTGTTTGATGCCATTTCACTAAGAATGAGACAGCCTACTATTGCTTGAATGATATAAGTCTCTGGTGCATAGAGACAGTCTTGCAGAGTTCCAGATAAGTGATTTATGGACACAGCATTTCATATTCATTTCACCATTGTATTTTCCACAGAACCATAGCCCTGAACATGCTTTTCAGCCAAAGACTAAAATTAACCTCTTTACACAGATACCTGCTTTATTTTAAGCCAAATACTGCTGAATAATAATGATCTAAACTCCTCACTCTTCCATCACCTTCCTCTCCCCCTACTCCTGTAAGAACCTTAGGGTTCTTTGTTGGGGAGAGGTGTTCTAAGTTTCTTTTTCTGTGATCTCCCTTATTGCAACATGTCAAAAGATCCCAATTTTTTTGAGCTACAGTTTTGTCCCTGAGAACCTGTAATAGACAGACTTTTTAATGCCCTATCATGATGCTGACATCCTGAGGTCAATAGATGTTATGTTTTGTGTGCTGGTCCTACTTAGTTAGCCTACAACCCCAGAGAGTTAAGTAAGGCTAACCATCCAGAAAGTCCTAGTGTGAGTAAATATATCCAGACAAAAATCATAAGTATGGAGAGTGAGGAGTGCTGCAGTCAGCCCTTAGAGTTTGAAATTATATAAATGAGTTTCTATCTTGGCTCCAGCCATTTAAATTATGTGCAATTGGTTATTATTTTTTGCTTCATTTTTCTCTTCTATAAAATGGAAAGTAATAATATTTATTTACAGCATTGCTGTGAGGATAAAATGCAATTTATTTATTATAAGCTTGGGACATAGTAAACTCTCACTCAGTGCTGGGTGGGTTTTATTTTTTGGTGTTGTGGGCTTCATCTACAGTCAAAGATAAATAATGTCACATTTCCACATTTCCATTTATAACTTTTTTTAAATCTTAGGTAAGTCATTTTATGTCACTTTGCCTCAGATACAAAAAGGGAATAAGAAGAGAAATCTGGCAAAGTTTTGTTATTAAGTGTGGTATCATACTGAACATGGCTAGTGCAGCATCTGGTAAGTAGCAGACATTTTATTAATGCTTATTTTCTTTTTTTCCTACACTTGTTTTCTGGTTATGCTTTGAGAAATATAATTGAAAAGAGTACAGTTTGAAGAGGATATTTTACTTAACGTGTCTTTGTTCGTGTTACTATTAAAAAAAAGAACAAAGTCTGGGTTATTTATAAAGAACATAACTTTATTTCCTATAGTACAGGAGGCTGATAAGTCCGAGATGAAGTCACCAGCATGTTTAGTGAACTGGTAAGAGCTTTTTCCATTGATGGCATCTTCTCTAGGCAGCATCCTCACATGACAGAAGGGGGAAGGGCAAAAAAAAAAAAAAAAAGAGGAATTCTGCCTCTTCTCATGGTAGAAGAGATAGAGATGGAATGGCCAATGGAATTTTAGGGCTCTCCCTTCAGTCTCTGCTATAAGGTAACTAATTTCATTTACAAAGTCTTCACCATCACAACTTAGTTATCTCCTAAAGGCCCCAGCTCTTAATAATATCACATTCAGGATTATATATCAACATATGAATTTTGGGGGATATATTCATCTTATAGCAATATGTATCTGTTATATGGAAGTTGAGCTCTATATAATAGGGTTTTCTCCTTGCTCACCTCCACATAGTATGTCTCTATCTATTGTCTAGAGCAAGGATTATTCTTATAGATGATCAGTCATATGTGGATGGAACCATTGTCCCTCAGGAAAGTGTTTCTGAGTCTTCTGATAACTGCACATATACGTGTGTGGCAGTGGGGTGGGGGGTGTAGGTGGATGTGTTAAGGGTAGTGGTTTTGCTGATAGTCTCCTTTCCATTCCAGATATCAACTTAATCTTAATTCCCCCAAAGTAAGAAGAGAAAAATTAGCCATTAGAAATGTTTAAGCAGTTTATATTTCAGGAGTTCTGGTAATAAATATAAATAGCAAAGTAGAAGACTGAACACAGTGCCAAATTAAAAATATTTTTGCTCTTTGCAGTTAGAATTTTAGGTTCTTATCTAGGACGTACATGTGGATATTTTCTTTTTCTTTTTAGATTCTTCATTTCATGTATTCTGCCTTCCCTATTTCCAGGTACCTAAGACTCCTCACTCAGAATTAATAAAGGTACAAGCGCACTGTTCTGTCATCTGTCTTACATATACTTTTACTTTTCAAATTTTCTGTATATCAAAGGCATTCGTGTATATGTGTGTATAAACCTATGAAATATAGCTTGAAATTAAAATTAATTATTATAAATCCTTTTATGAGATTTATTTTAAAAGTTGGAGCAAGGGTATCAATATCCTTCTTGAAAGCAGAAATCTTATCTAATTTTGTGCCTGAATGCTTACCTCCCATTCTTAGGTTTCTTAGTTTTGCTTTGCTTTGTTTTTATAAACTAATTAAAAAGCAGGAGAACAACCCAACCAACAAAGACATAAGCTTCTGGACACTTTAGTTCTTTTATCTCCAATTTGTAGATGCAGTTCTGATTCCAAGGTATCTTTTAGAGACCAAGGAAATTGAGAATAATATAAGAAAAAATTTGGAAATATCACTACATATTATAAAGCAGCCACTCTGATTCAAAATAATAGATGGGGTCTTCAATCGAGGTTTCATGAGATTAACACACAAACCAGAGAGAGTTTAGTTTATGAAGCACCTCCCTTTTATACTCTAGCTTATGTGATATTTTCCAATGAACCATTCATTCTTCATGAGCCTGTTGATTCTAGGAATCTGTAAGTAATTCTTAACCAGAAGCACGTGGGAGAAGAAAGTGCGCATTACAATTGCCTTTGAGAGGATGGTATCTCATCCCCTAGTAATGCAGCTCAATAATTATAGCAAAATCTACTCAATGAACTTGGCCATTTAGAGGCCTCAGGAGGTGCAAATATGGGTACTAAGAGCTAAGCTAGATATGTTCTCTCTAATATTGCCTCAAGAAGTCCAAAAAAGTTCTCTCCTCTGTGTACTGAAGCTAAAACATGAGAAGGGACTATGCCTCACTCGTTCCCCACTTTAAAAATCTGTACCTTAGCTTGTAAATAGTCTATTCCATGAAAAACGTGGCATAGCTGGCACAGTTTCACTATTCACAATGCAGACATATTGAAGATTCTTGGTCTGTTCTTTGTGCTGAGACAATACAAACAGTCGTGAATGATGCAAGGTTCAGAATAATGTCTCACAACTTTTGTGTAGCTTCAAGTTTGCTGGCCTTTAATTTCTGCTGCCATGGAAACTGTCCTAAATAGCACAGACTCTCAGTGTTTTCCTGCAGGCGGAGTGACAACATATCTAAGAAGAGTGATACTGTCCCTATTACCATCAATCAATATTTATTGAACTCCAGCAGCCTGTCTTGAGCCACATTAGGAGCTCTGCGCTGAAGCTTGCCCCCAGCTTGTGTATGGTTGACCTGAGACCCAGGAGGTCAGACAGGTGAAATGAAGCGGCTCCAGAATATGGCAAAGAATTAAGGCTATAAATTCTGCAGAATTAGAGCTTTAGTGACTGAAGCCCTTAGGTCTTGGTGAAAATTTAAAAACACTCTAAATGTCAAGGTACGAACCAAAGGAATTTAGGTCTCATCAGAAACAGCAACATTGGAATTATGTACTTTGAGAGTGCACGTGTTTGGTAGCTGCTTCTTTTGTTAATGTTCCTTACTGTGTTTTCTACTGTTTGATATTTTAGATTCCTATTCTGTGAACATCCTTTTGAATGTCTGGAGGCTTTGTTATTTACCAAGTGTTTTATAGAACCACTGAGCTTGAAGCATCTACAAGTCAGGGTAAAGTTTCTTGATCAACTCCTTCTGTCGAGATTCATGTCTTAATTATAAGTTGTGTCTTAATTTTGAGTCTCTCATAAGTCCTCTCCCCACGACTTCACCCTCTGTTTCTTTTCATGGCCTGTTTCCTGGAACAGAGTATCCCACGGCAGCCTCAGATGAAGCATTAGTCTTTCCTTAAGTTTTTCCTTCTCTAAACTTACATCTCAGCTCTTGCATTTCATATCTTTTGGTGCTCTTGCTTTTTTCCTGTTCCTTATCCCATGAAAAAATGAAAATTAAAGTAAAACAGCATCAAAACCCAGCATTATGTTCTGCTCGTTTACTGTTTCTCTTGTGTAGAATTTTCTTTCCTTTACTAACTTTATCTACTTGGGCCTGACTTTTCTGATTCTATGAGTTAGTTAGATTGCTTCCTCCCCAGTGAAGCTTTATCCCATTTCTAATATCTAGTTACTTACTTCCTCCCTGTTTCTGCTATACTTAAAAATATTCAATGATAGCATTTAATCCATTGTATTATATTATTTAAATGTCTGACTGTGTTTTCCTGCGAGCTCCTTCATTGAAGTGCCTATATCTAGATCATTTATCCTGACAGCTGCTTTAAGCTCAGTGACTGGTATCAATACAGATATGTTTATTGAAATCAATGTACTAATAAAACATAAGATTTAACAAAGAAAACAAATGGACTTTCTCCAACCTTACTGTTTGTTCCTTTAGAGTAATGTACTACCTTACATCTATAATCTATCAGAGGTTAGAAACTAGAGGCAAAATATCACTGTTGTTGACCTTATATGTCAGTGCATGACACATACCCAACAAATATTAGTTTATATTAGGTTATATTAAGTCAGTTAATAATGATGAGTTAAAATTGTTAAACACTCACAATATAATGCCTGGATCCACCAAATGATTCAATGGCTCCAGTTCCTGGCAGCAAATAGTGACATTAGCAGAAACTCTGAAAAACTGCTTTTGTATCCAGAAAGCTTGATTACAAATATCATACCACTGTATTTTAGTTTTTGTGGAGATATAAAGGTTTTGGCAATGGAGAAGAAGAATTGATATTTTGAGACATTCTGCTAGGATATGAATAATTACAACCTTAGCTCATGGTGAGGTTTTTTTTTTTATTTTGTTTTGTTTTACCTAGGTCTGTTTTCCATTTTCCAAATGGAGAAATTTAAAAAACAGGGTTGTACATGTGTTCATCTGTGGAAACTCTGTTGCTAACATTTTAATGACATTATCACATTATCTGCTACTTTTTTTTTTTTTTTTAAGCAGAGTCACCATTTCATTCTGGCTAGAACAGGTAAGTAGAAAGCTTGAAGATAATTTTATTTTTTTTCTGTTCGAAAATGACATATATTTTTTCAGTTTGGGATTGTTGGAACCAGAGTCAGACACAGAAAAGGACACCACCATTTTCCTCATAGGTGGCACATAGTAAGTCAAATAGGTAGCACTGTTCAAGGGTAGATTGGGCAGTATAGTACAAAGATATAGCTTTTCAAATCGTCTTATATGTCTTGACTGTGATTTCATCATTTATTGTGAAGTGCTGTGATACTCCTACATAGCCATTCAAATGTAAAATCTGGGACATTACAAAGTTAAATAAGAATGGGAAGTTATTTGCTATTTTGGCTTATTTGCACCATTTTTATCCTTCGACTATATAAGTCAACATATTAAATAGATTGCTGATAAGAAACAAAGCCAGAAACCAGGGGGAAAAATCAGAATTAGATATTAAACCTGAGTTTCTAATCTGTTGCCTAGTTACTGAGCCATGCTGTTTCCATAATATATTTTTGTCACAATTATTAACTCTGGTATTTACATTTGTAACCCTATCTTTGTTTTGTACATTTTTCATAATGGTGCCAAGATACGCAGTTTATTGCATTAGACTCGAATGATATCAAGCTCCTGAAATTTTCACTCTTTGTTTAAAAACAAATCCTAAAGTCATTCCAAAAAATGTTTTAGCAAAATTCATAAATAGAGAAATAATGTTCCCCATGTAGTAATTTTAGATCCTAAATGAGAGGTAGCATTTAAAATATGAATATTATTGTCAATTTATAAATATGTAGTCTTTCAGGCCATTGTATCATCTTGTTAAATATCCTCAGGCACTTTGAAACATATATTTTCTGAATGACCATATTTTTGAACATGTTGAAAGCACTCGTCACCATATTTTACCAGTAGGTTCCACTATGTTTTCTTGCCATGAGGACTCAGCTGCTTCTTTCTCTGAAACCTGCCAGAAGATTCATTATGGAGGCTTTCTTTTAATGCCTTTGTTCCCTTTCTTTCAATTACATAATTCTTTAACACCTGCCATCCTTCTGTTGCCCTAAGGTGGTATTAAGAATTTGATGATTTGCCCTAAGATGGGGGAGGAGAAAACAGCATACTGTTTTCTCCTCCCCCATCTCCTCTGTTTTCTATAATGATTACTAAGCAAGAATATTTACTTTTCAGGAAAGAAGAATAAATGAAAAATTAAGCACATAAGCCAAAGGAGGGAAAATATGACAGTTGCACACAGTGGATACTAAAAGCTCATTATCATCTTGCTGTGACTGGTAACCAATCACTGTGATTGACAGAGGGGAAAGAGAAAGGTCTGCCATGGCCAGTTTTCAACTATAAAAATAAAAACAATTAAGCAAATTCTATGTAGAACATCTGCTCTAAAATCTCAATAAATTTTAATTAAATTTATCATAAAGCAAATTACAGTCAAAGGTTAAAAGTATTAATAATCCTCATTAAATCAACAAATTCTCAAGAATGCCTACTATGTGTCAGGAATGGTCTTAGATATTGAGTACACAGTACTGAGTAGATGGACAAAGTCTTTGACCTCATAAAGCTTAGCATATAGCTATATTTGATATTATATGATGATTTTTATGCCTTTGTCAGTATTTGAGCTTTCCGCTCCCATTTCTAAAGAGAGCTGGAGTCTAAGGGAACATTGACCTACCTCCAATTTACCCGTCTTTGATTTTCCCAGACACTCTTGCAATCCTTCCTTCACACTAAATAGGGTTTTCCTGTGTCCCCTTCAGCAAAGTATTTCTTCTTATTTAATAAATGAAAGTAACAAAGAAATCTGGAAAAAAATAAATAAGAAAAGACTATTCACATTTACATTAAGTATAATATCGACATGCTAGTGACGAGTGTGTTTTCATTGGCCTCTGCTTTAAACTCCTAATCATCAAGGTTATGGTTACTACCTTTCTGAGACTGAGAAAAGACACCTTCCTTCCATTTTTTTAACGATCATTCTTCTGCTTTGCAAATTAACAGATTTATATCAAATAAGCAAATAAAGAAAAATAATACCACACAAAGGTATTGGTTTGTCTCGTGATATTTACCTCTATTATTAATCAGAATGTTAAAAGACATACCTGCCCTCAAGACATTCTTAATCTAATTATGAACTGTAATAAATAACTACCATAAAGATAGAGGATCCCCAGATGATCTGTATTAGGAGAAAATATATCAAAGCCAATTAATTTGGGTTACTGTTGTAGGGAATACCTCACTGAAGACAAGAAATGTAATCTGATTGTTAAGGGCTAAATAAAAATAAAACTGCTAGATCTTCAAAGTTAATAAAATAAGATAGAAATGAGGTGTAAGAATTCACAAAGTTGTCCAGGACTAGTGCAGTAGCTCCCCCTTATCTAGTCACTTAGTAGCTGTCTAAGCAATCAGGTCAAATATCACAATGTTGTGGTATTTGTGTTGAAGTCACCTTTATTTGACTTAATTATGTCCCCGAAGTGTAAGAATAGTGATGCTGGCATGTTGTTATCATTGTTTTATTTTATTATTAGTTATTGTTGTTACTCTCTTACTGTGCCTGATTTATAAATTAAACTTTATCATAAGTACGCATATATTGTTATCAGATTCAGTATGACCCTGGTATCAAGCGTCCACTGGGGTCTTCAAAAGTATCTTTCATGATTAAGTGCGGACTACTATAAAAAGAAAAGTCTGGTATATGGTGAGTGGTAGGAACTGGAGTTAAGTGTAGTCATTACTTTAGAGTTTCTATTGAACTTAAACCTATAGACAATAGAGAATTAATGAAAGTTGTTGAAAAGAAAATGATGAATGAAAGTGACTTCAGCTCTGTAAGATAAATTAGCATATAGCTACACAAAAGGCTAGGGACAAGATAGAGAAATAAAACAATAGTTAGTTGAAGATAATAAATCCATTGTAGTGTTAGTAGTAATAACATATGGGTTTGGGAGCTATTAGGAAAGAAAAAATGACTGTACTGACTAATTTGATAAAGGATAAAATTTGAAAGTGGTCAGCTGAACAACATTAGAGGATTTACTCATTCAACTAGAAGAAAATAGTAAAACTTCAGTGATCCATTACTTCTTTTCAACAGCTTGTTTCCTTAATGGAATAGTAGAAATAACGTCATGGGACAAGAATTATGTTAATTAGCATCTCTTTAGCCCTTTCCTGTTTCCTTTACAAGTTATTTTCTTTAGCAGCTGCTTCTTAACATAGTAAATAAGAGTTGGTAAGCTCTACCAAGATTAACATTATTCTTCTGACCTTAAGCTGAGCATTATATTAGAAGTGTCTGTTCCAGCCAGCAGTACAATGAAGCAGCTAGACAAACAAATGATCCTTCTTAATTTGTTTTGTTTTTGTTTTTTGAGAGAATCTCCCTCTGTCACCAGGCTGGAGTGCAGTGGCACAATCTCAGCTCACTGCAACCTCTGACTCCCAGGTTCAAGTGATTCTCCTGCCTCAGCCTCCTGAGTAGCTGCAACTACAGGTATGCATCACCATGCCCAGTTATTTTTTTGTATTTTTAGTAAAGATGGGGTTTCACCATGTTGGCCAAGATGGTCTTGATCTTCTGACCTTGTGATCTGCCCACCTCAGCCTCCCAAAGTGCTGGGACTACAGAGGTGAGCCACCTTGCCCGGTTTCCTTCTTGATGTTATTGTTAGAATGGCGTACACTCTGATCTTAAAGATTAATGTATTATACTTTCTGGAGACAATCCTGACATTGTCCTCAAATAAGCCACTCATATTCTAATTAATATGCACAATGGCTCTGACATTTGATAAAAGCTTTATTTAAGTGGACCATAGTCAGCTGCAACTCAGCCAGGCTGGAACTACAAGGTCTCATTTGATCACATTTTAAATTGGACCTAAGTAATGAAAACTCAAATGGAGCCTTAAATGGCTGTCATTTTATATCAACCCAGAAGTTCATTTCAAAACTCATTATATACTATCAATTATCTTGCTGAGATATGAGTGGAGGATTCATATTCTAAAAGGCATGTCTGAATCTTACAGACAATGTATGGGAGTTTACTAGAAAACAATGCTTTTGTGTATAGAATTGTAAACTAAGAAATGTTAATTTTTAAAAAGCTGAGCAACATTTTGGTGTGATAGACTTTTTTATATTGTGAAAGTTTAATTTATGTAGAAAGAAAATGTCACTGTTTTACTGATAATTAAAACAAACAATTTCAATTGCAGAAATGTTGGAAGATAATTTCCAATGATTGTTAATAAAATTTCTTTGTCATTGGTCCTTTTTTATTAAACTCTGATGTATTGAAAATATCCACACCTTACCAATATTCAAATGTGCATGCTGGATAAGCTTGTGACATATCTGGGACCCATAGGTTTATATATTAAAATTTTATAACTCTGTGTGCTATTTTTTTCATCGGCATTTTTTCTTATCAATAATAATTCTCCAAACCATGGTTTTTGCTGGTTACATAATATTCAATTGTGTGAATACACAATTCCCCTAATCTTTGTTTTGTTTGTTTTGAGATAGGGTCTCATTCCATCACCCAGGCTGGAATGAAGTGATGTGATCACGGCTCACTGCAGCCTCGACCTCCCAGGCTCAGGTTATCCTCCCACCGTAGCCTCCCAGGTAGCTGTGACTACAGGCATGCTCCACTTTCTACTTTGATACTAATCTAGCCACACTAATTTCTTATGTGTTGTGTTTATGTGGTGTATCTTTTCCAGCCTTTTATTTTCAATCTGTCTGTGACCTTTTAAAGTGTTTTTTTTTTTAAGTGTATAGTTGAATGTTCCTTTTTTATATACAGTCTGAGCACTCTGTTTCCCAATTGGAGTGTGTCACCATTAACATTTAATATGACTATATATCTGAATTTGAGCCTCTGTTTTTTTTCCCTGTTTTTCCTTTCCTGTTTATTTACTCAATTTAATTTCTGATGTAATGCTTTGTGTTATTTTGGTGGTTGATTTAGAGATTACTGTATGTATCCATATGGCCTATCTGTAAATAACAATAATTGAGCAATGTAATTAACTTCACAATAGTGTAATTCTGTTTACCCTCTACCTACCTGTATGTTCTTGGATATTTTACTTCTACTTATATCTTAAACCCAATAATATGTTATTATTATTGATTTACACACTCAAGAGTCTTTTAAAGAAATTTAATTGTGTGTGTATAGGTAGATCATTTAATAGCATAAATTTACTCTGTAGGTCTTAACATACAGTTAAAAAATACAGATTATTCCAAACTTTACAGTAAATTCTTATCAAAACTTAGTTTTTTTCCACATAAAAATTATATTTGTTAAATGCACATTATGATTCTGTTACTGGAAAAGTGTTGCAATCCAGACCCCAAAAGATGGTTCTTGGATCTCATGTAGGAAAGTATTCAAGGCAAATCTATAGAGTAAAGTGAAAAGAAGTTTGTTAGGAAAGTAAAGGAATAAAGCATGGCTACACCATAGGTGGAGCAGCCCGAAGTCCTGCTAGTTGGCTATTTTTATGGTTATTTCTTGATTATGCAAACAAGGGGTAGATTATTCATGAGTTTTCTGGGAAAGGGGTGAGCAATTCCCAGAACTGAAGGTTATTCCCCTTTCAGACCATATAGGGTAACTTCCTAATGTTGGCATGGCATCTGTAAACTGTCATGGCACTGGTGGGAGTATTTTTTAGCATGCAGATGTATTATAATTAACATATAATGAGCAGTGAGGATGACTTTCAGAGGTCACTTTTTTATTATTGTATTTTAAGTTCTGGGGTACACGTACAGATCTTGCAGGACTGTTATATAGGTATACATATGCCAGGGTGGTTTGCTGCCTCCATCCCCCCCATCACCTACATTAGGTATTTCTCCTAATGTTATTCCTCCCCAGTCTCTCCGCCCCCTGCTACTTCTTCCCCTAGCCCCCCACCCCCAACAGCCCCCAGTGTATGATGTTCTCCTCCCTGTGTCCATGTGTCTTCATTGTTCAACACCCACTTATGAGTGAGAATATGTGGTGCTTGGTTTTCTTTTCTTGTGTCAGTTTGCTGAGAATGATGGTTTCCAGCTTCATCCATGTCCCTGCAAAGGACATGAACTCATCATTTTTTATGGCTGCATAGTATTCCATGGTGTATGTGTGTGTGTGTGTGTATATATATATATATATATATATTCCATTAGTTATGACGCTCTAGAGAACCCTCACTAATACAAATGCCTAACCTCCTGATAGTACAGCCCAATAGATCTAAGTCTTATTTTACCCACCCTGTATTCAAGATGGAGTTACTGGAGTTCAAACACCTCTGGCAATTCCATAATACATGGGGATGGGGGTGGGCAAGGCTGGTATTTTAGGTGTCTCATATGCACTTAGTTAACAACTGTTCTGCCTGTCCATGGTCCAGACTAATAAAAGTAATACATTAGCTTGCCCAATTGCTCTCTCCAGCATAATATCTAGCACCTATTTGGATGTCTCCACTCTCACAACCCCTTGGAAATACGGAGCTGAGAACCTGGCTTTGTGAATGAGAAAACCTAAGGATTAAGGAAGGCATTTTTTGTCTCATTGTTTCAAGATACTTACTAGTAATTGGCATTGCTATTGTTATTTTCATTAGGCTGGGGGAAAATTTTTACAAGATAGGAATTATAGTAGTTACCTCATTTCTTTTTTTAAGTCAACCTATACAGTTTAATTTATTCTTTCCTATACTTTGGCTAAAACAAAAAAATATTCAGTGATACTATAAAATAGTAATCATTTTCAGTAAAATTGGCAATCAAGAAGAGCTTAACCACCTTCTACATGACAACTGAGGATTTTAATTGGAAAAATATTGTAGCCTATAACGTATTTAAACTTCTTGAGCACTTTGATTTTTCCATGTCCTTTTCATCTAGATTGAAACACATCACAGGAAATTTCAAAGACCGAGGCTGAATCTCCCTATCTTCAGAATTGTAGACTTTGCAGATGAGTCTTGGGATGTGCAAGGACAAATTTCAGCCAACATGCGGAGGAACCCCTTAGCTCAGAGGTGAACTTAGCTGACAACATCCAAATGTATTATGGAAGGATCACACTTATCACCTCTCCTCCGCCACGTGGGTGCGCAGGCCGTGGACGCTCCCTCATGGCTCTTTATTTATTTATTTATTTATTTATTTTTTGACACAGGGTCTCACTTTGTTGCCCAGGCTGAAGTGCAGTAGCTTGATCTCAGCTCACTGCAACCTCCGCCTGCCAGATTCAAGCAATTTTCCTGCCTTAGCTTCCCGAGTAGCTGGAGTTATAGGCACCTGCCATCATGCCCGACTAATTTTTATATTTTTAGTAGAGATGGGGTTTCATCATGTTGGTCAGGCTGGTCTCGAACTCCTGACCTCAGGTGATCCACCCGCCTTGGCCTCCCAAAGTGCTGGGATTACAGGCGTGAGCCATGGTGCCCGGCCAATAGTTACCTCATTTATCTCTTTCTTCCTGCCAAAAGCCACCCCCAAACTGCCAGATTCTCAAAGGAGCAGACTGTCACTTGTCATAGAATTGGTGGCAAGAAATGGAAGTTCCCTCTTCATATCTTCCTTCTGTTTCTTTGTGAAAATTATAGTAAAGCATTTCTCTGTCTCAGCACCTGATGCTACCTGCACTCAGTGAAAAGCAATTGTCACTTCCACATAATAGGAGCCCAGTACTCTCCCTATGGTTGCAAAAAATGTGTGATATTGGAGAGATAGACTGCTCTGTGAGACTACAGGTCAGAGGATAGTTGAGCCCTTTTAGGTTTTCAGGGTTCCCCAAATCTACAAATAGGGGACATAGTGCTTGCTTATCAGCCACTCATGACTTCAAAAACCTCAAAAATTGGAAACAGAAAGTTAGATAAGTTGTGGGTACTCTCCCCAACCCTGCTGTTCTCTCCCCTCAATGCTGGCTTTTCCTTCTCCTATTGAAAGGAAAAATACCAGAAAAGGAAATTTCCAGCAGATTAAAAAACGCTGGACAGCAACAAGCCACACAACGGCCTCCGTGGATTTTCTTTGTGTGTGTTCTTTCTCTATTTCTCACAGCAGTGTAAAAACCATGCCCTCTGAAATAGAGGCTTAGCTGAAAGCTAATGCCATCTAAAGATGGAGGATTCATACCCCCGTTTGAGAAAGGCCCTGAGGCCACCAAGAATTTGCCCAGTTAGCAGCTCTGACTTTGCAAAGGACTATGACAATGCCTACAGAAACTAAAACTGCCTCTTAGCTTTAGAAAAAAATGCTGCATGAAAAAATTGTAATTCTACTTTTTCTCTCATTTGCTTAAAAAAATAAAAAACAAAATAATAAAAAACGCTGTTAACCACTTTACTCCATTCTAACCTTGACTGAGATCTTTCTCCTAAAAATGGTACTGTTCAGAATAGTTTAAATGATACTTGATGATATGAAAGCTGCTTGTTCTCATGGCCTTTTGCAAATGCAAATTTTCTTACATCGCTATTCTTTAACATTCTCTTATACTGATGATGTCCTAAAACTTCAAATACTTCCTGGGTATCTTAAATGGTTCCTTTTCTACCTGATAACCATCCTTCATCTCTGGGCATTTATGGGGACAATGAAAGTCCTACAGAGGCTTTCATTTTAGATTGAGATTGATAAATCTCAAACAGTTCACATCAATCATTTAATTATTCACTGAGGATTTATTGTGTATCTTCTATGTAGGTCACTATGCTTGGGGTAAAGGTGAGGGGAGAGGGGCACAAAAAAGTAAATTATTTCATTTCTGACCCTCAAGAGCTAACAAGCTATTGCTGAAATTAATAGTTAAGTAATAACTTAGTACAAAGTTCAAGCCTTTAGCCTTTCTTGGCTATTCTTTCTTATTTCTACAACATCTATTTTCTTCACAGTTTGTATCACTGTTTCATGTCGCCACATTTTGAACAACCTGGACACAGTTACCTAGCGTTAGAATACTTCTTAACTATTGATGAGATCTTCCCATGCCCTAGTATCTGCTGCAATTTCATTTATAATGCATATGTTTGTAAGCATCATTCAACATAAAAAATGGCTATTATCTCAAGTTAGCCTGTATGATTTTATTTATGCAATATTTTACCTTATTTATACTGGACATTTAACGTTATCTTGTATCAGGAATGAATTTTCAACTTTTGTTATGTATGTTTCCACTTAGCTATATGAACAGCTACAGTGAAGAAATTTGTTTATTGCAGGACAGGCAGCTTTTTTATTTCTTTCTAAAGCAATCAGGAGTACATATGCATTTCAAATTTTAAAAAGTGAATAAATGTGTTCACAGAATGCTTTTTTAATTAAAAAGGAATTTTGTTTCTTTCTTTCTTTCTTTCTTTTTTTTTTTTAGAAAAGAAAGCATCAAAGTGTCTCTGCTTCCAGCTTTATAAGCACCAAAATAATTGCTTGGGAGTTTTGCAGTGTAAGCAAAGAGTGTACTATAGAAATGTATCAATCTTGGGTCATACTGAACTTCTCTGGAGCCCTGCTGAAACTTCTGCTTCCTGGTTTCAAGCAATTCTCCTGCCTCAGTGTCTCGAGTAGCTGGGAATACAGGTGTGTGCCATTACACGTGGCTATTTTTAAAAATATGTTTTAGTAGAGACAGAGTTTCACTGTGTTGGTCAGGCTAGTCTTGAACTCCTGACCTCAAGTAATCTGCCCGCCTCAGCCTCCCAAAGTGCTGGGATTACAGGTGTGAGCCAATGCACCCAACCCCTAGTTTCTTTCCTCATGAAATGTGGACAGTAGTGGTTCTGGTACAGAGTCAAGTGTTCAGCTCTTTAAGTCTACTAAGGCCTCCTTCGATTGTTGAAAAGTGCCAAGCATTCAGAATACCATAAAATGAGTGGCATGGGCTTACAGTTAGCGATGTGGTGGCTGTGCTGCTCTGATCGTCATGGTGCCTACTAGAGACTGGGTAGAAATATACACATGCAAACTGTGAACTAGAACTCAGGTTCCCAGTCCCACCTGTCAAACCCTCACACAGGATGGGGTTTCTGATGCTCTTCCATCTCTCCAAGTAGGGTCCCTGCCCATCCCTCTGCACCGGGCACCTTTGTGTTTTGGCAGCAGATTTTTACTTTGTATTGAAGAATTTCCATCCCCAATGCCCTGCTACGCCCTCCACCTCCCGGGAACAGATTTTGTTTCAGTCTCCAGTTTGGTCCAAGATGTTAAGTTGATCTGTGTTTCATTAGCTGATACAACTATTTTCTAATTCAAATAGTTTTCATACCCATCAACCATACTTACAAACAGCACATCTACAGCTGTTGTCAAATAGAAAAGGAATCACTACAAACTGAGAAAAAAAATAATTGGTAGAACAGAAGGTCTTTGTCATGTTGGGAATTTTCTCTTCAGTGCTGGCTTCCTTAAGTGGCTGCAGAAATTGCTTGCTGTACAACAGTCACCCATAGTCCCTCATTCTCTGAGGTCTTAGACCTATGGTGGCTACAAAGTAACCAGGGAAACTGACCTGTGGCTACTCTATTTTCCTGGACTTCCTGCTCCTGCTAAATTGTAGAACCTTTCCTCTTTCTTTGATTTGAGATGAGTTTGACACAGCACGAGTGCAGGAAAGGCTTATTACGGTTCCGCAGTTTCTATCCTCTTTTAACAAAAAGTAGCCTAACAAGGCTACTTTTCTATCCCTGCCTCCCATCCTCACTGTCTGTGTTCCTTCCTCTGAAATTCTTATTTAAAAAGCCATAATCAAAGTGATATTAAGTCATTTTTCTATGACAAGAAACTAAAATATATACAAAATGGGAAGCTAACTTTTTAGAGAACTGTACAAGTTACAGCTTTTCAGAAAAAAAAAAATTGAAATGCTGTTTTTCCCCGGCATAGAAAAATTAATTACATCGATAGATGGAAGTGCTTTTGCCTTTCTCTCTCTCCAGTCTTCCCCAACACTCCTCCCTAGCCCAGACCTTTAGAAAGTAAAATAAAGGTGGAGATCAATGAGCCGGGAAGTTAGTACAATACAAGAACTTCTGGAGGTGTTGCAAGTGGGACCTTGACATCATAGAATTCTCTTGAAGGTGAGATTTTTCTCTGACAAGTTGTGGGGGAGGAAACCAGCCTGTTCTAGGGCTTTAGTGTCCTTATGTGGCCCTATTTGCTCATAAATGGATGACATCTAAAGGAAAAATCAGTGTGTTACTGGCATCATGATGTATGCCATTTTTCAGTAACAAAATAACATTTGAGAAATGTGATTTTTTCAAAACAGGACTATTAAAATTGAAAAAATATTCTGATTTGAGGTCTGTGAGTCCTAAGGCTAAATGGCAGTAGCACTTAAATTGCATTTTTGTGGTTGTGCTTTTATTCTACTCAAGAAACCAAGAAAAAAAAAAAAGTCAGAAATTGAATCTACATTAATATTTTAAGAGACAAACGCAATCATGCATGTCTGAAATTAATGAAAACAAAATTTGTAGTAAGGAGAGGTGAATTTTAATATGAAGGAAAAACACCTAATAGTAAAAAAAAATCTTAAAAATTTAAATGTATATTTTTCTTATGTATAAAACAAAACAAACCTTAGATTTTAAACCCTTTTTGTATTAATGTAAAGACTAATGTTTATTTGTTTAAACAAGAGGAAGAATATATATTTTTTAACCTGGATGAATAAAATCTCTAACCCTGGAGAGGTAGCACCTGTTGCCATGGATATACACTGCCCCTGACGGGAATGGTAAAAATGGCCCAATCACACTGAGAGACTGTGCTCTCTTTCTGACCAGTACTTATATAATGTTTATAAGTTACATTACTTTCATACAATATTCTGTTTTGTATGAAAATGTCAAATAGGAGTTTCTACCACTCTTAGATTAAAGGGTGGCTTTTGCAGTGTAAAATTTAAAAATTCCACCAAAACCAACCTTCTAAGCTTATAGTTTTTTCTGATCTAACTATTCTTTATTATTCTCTAATTTTGTCCATAGAATGGTGGTCTTAATGTATTTGTCTTATAAATAACTTTTTTTCACAAGTGAGATAACATAATTCTAATGTTTGAAATTCTAAGCACATGATTTAACCTGATGGCTTTGAGAATCAATAGAATGCCTTCAGTATAATTTTATCTGTAGTCTTGGGCAAGTTAATTAGCTACTAAGCCTCTTTCGAACAATACATAAGGTAGGGATAATAATATTACCTGATTCTTAAATCTTTTGTGACCATCACATGAGATAACCCACAAAGTGTTTAACACAGTCCCTGGCCCAGGGCAAAATTCAGTCACTGTTTAGCTACTGGTGCATAAGAAGAATCACTGGCAATCACCTTTGTAACACTTTAAGGTAAGCCACCTAGTAAGCCAAGGAAATCATCAGTGGCTGTGCACATGAAACATTGAGTCAGCACTGGAAATAGTCAGAGATGCTTGTGTTTATTTTCTTAAATATTAGTCATATGACTTCAGTATTTCCCCTACCACAAATCAGTTTGGATTCATTACTCATTTACAGCAAAATATTTGAGTAATATTTGAGTCAACATTGTTAGCAACACAATCTAAATACACAACTTATCTTCCTTTCTGTGTTATGTCTGTGACCCTGGCTCTCCTCTCCTTGTCTGAAAATTAGGAGCATTGTTAACATGAGCATGAGATTCGCTGGCACTGTGGACAATGCAGGGTGAAAAAAGAAAAAGCAGAAATGGACCTAGGCTTGCATTGCCATTCTGCTTCTCCATCTCTGTGTGACCTTGGTCTGGAGTCTTCCCCTCCCTCATGTTCAGTTCACTTTTCTGTACAGTGAAAATAATATCAGTCTTGCTAGTTGTTACAAAAAGACATAATGAATATAGACATTCTACTAAATACCAAGTACTTTCTTGAGAAAGCTGGGCTTCTTAGTGTTTTCCATATTCCTCACTATTCCTTCACCTTTTACCGTAATATTATTTGTAACTCACCTTAAATATTCTCTAATTGTAATTCAGTTACATAAAAAGACCTGAAGAGTGTGATCTCAATCTTTCTGTGCCTAATGAGTGGCCATATACAATTTTGATTCACTTGTCATTTTTTTCTTCCAGTATCTGAAAGGATCACTTACTCTTTTCCCAAAGACTGTGTATATCTGAACCTTCTCTCATATTAATTTTCTAATAGTTGTTAGGGACTACTTCTTCCCCTGGGAAAGGGAAAAACAAAGACATAAGGCATGTCAGTAAATCTGGCAGGTTTGAAAATATTGAAATGTCTTCCCTTGAAGAAGACCATCTCACATCCTTTCTCTATCTTTCTTGGTCATTGAGGATTATCACTCTTACACAGAAGAAGGTTTAACAAACTTAGACTTATGCTATTGGGAAATTGAATGGGTGGAAAGTACTGATTGAGTCTGCTCCTATAGCTTCATAGCATTGAGATGTGAAGATCTTTTATGTCCAGAATACTGCACATTACACAATCAGGCAGATAGTGCCTGGGAAAGGAGGTACTACAGAGAAAGGAAACTCTTGGAATGGAGAGAATTGGGAAATGGTGTAAGACCTCAGAGAAACAGAATCTTCATGAAACAATGAGAGTACTATTTGAGAACAGATTGATTTGGTAGAAATTTGTGAAAAATGAAGCAAGGATGAAACCCTGAAAGAAGAAGAAAGTTTGTGACTGCGACCGTATGCATGGTAAAATCGTAATCTACTAACAGGCCGTAGGATGGCAGTATCCAACTTTTTGGCACCAGGGACTGGTTCCATGGAAGACTATTTTCCCATGGATGACTGGGGAATGGTTTTGGGATAAAACTGTTCCACCTCAGATTATCAGGTGTTAGAGTCTCATAAGGATCACACAACCCAGATCCCTGGCATGCACAGTTCACAATGGTTTCACGTTCCTATGACAATCTAATGCCTCTGCTGACCTGACAGGAGATGCTGTTCAGGTGGTAATGCTGGCTTGCCTACTGCTCACCTTCTGCTGTGCAACCTCAGTCCTCACAGGCCTCTGACTGGTACCAGGGTTGGAAACCCCTGCTATGGGAAACTAAGTTGGTAGCCAATCCTTAGTGAAAAAGTGTGTGGCATGCTTTACTTTCATTCTGTTAGAAATGGGTTTATAATGTCAGGAAAATCCACACTCAGACAATGGATCATTCAGCAAAGCTAGTTTGCTTCCTGCAGGAAGGGTGCAACTTGCTGGCAGTCTTGCCATGAGAGTGCACCTGAACAAAGGAGACAGGGACATTTATAACTTGCATAACCTGATGCAATCACCCTACTGCTGTGTCCAGTTTCCATTGGCCAGAACGGGGACCTCACATTCTATGCTTGACTCGATTGGCTAAAACCTTGGAAATTTCCTGAATAGACAAGGGGGGAAAAAGACAAGGAAGAAAAGGAAGCTAGTCAGGAGAAGGTTAGGAGGGTTTCCAAATAAGGAATGGCATGGGTTTGGAGCTTGCCCAGTTCTGTTCAGATATGCTGGAGCGAGTCAAGGTAGCTGATTTAAGACATAGCTGATTTAGAGAATATATATACATGGGTATATGTTTATGCTAATAATGGATAATGGCCATAGAACAAGGCATTGTAACTCCTCATAATGTAGTCTAATATATAAACTTTGAAGAAGAACTTTCCCATCTCTCACAATTCACTCGTTCATTCATTATTATTGTTGTTATTATTATATGTTATTTTAATACTAGAGAACATGAAGGAATACAGCATTCCTTACTTTTGAAGCTGTATAGTTAAAAAGAAATATGCAATTAACCTTCAGGCTGTGCTAGATTTTTTAAGTTGGAAATAGAAAATAGCTTCACAAAGAAGACTGGATTTTAGTTTGGCTTTGATTTTCGTGTTGATTTGATTTGATTTTTTTGAAGTGAAGGATGATGAGAAATGTTTTTAGATCAAGAGAACAACATAATCAAAGTTACAGAGGTATGAAAGTCCCTTATATGCTCAGGAAACCACAAGGTTTCTGTGGTTTCCTGTGTGGGTGAGGAATGTAATTTATTGGAAAAGATGACACAGAGGAGTCTGGCCACAAAGGTTGGAGCCGGATTGTGATGGGCATTTTATGACATCCATGGAGTTCAGATTTTGTCTTGCATAACAAGGGAGGCCCCTCAAATTTTATTTATTTTAGTTTTTTTTTTAATACAAATACAAATATTTTTATAATGAGCATGAGAGTAACTTATATATATTATGTCCCAGAAAGACAGCCACTGTTGACATTGGTTTATATTTCCTAGACTGTATATGAATTTATATAGAAAGACAAGTATATAGCTTCCCCTCTCTGAGAAATGTAGCCATGGTAGAACTGCTTAGTCTTACTGCTTCCTTTTTATAGTTGAGTGGACAGGAGTAAACACTTGATCCATGCTCAGATCTCCTCTCCTCAGAATGTGAAAGCTGAGCTCAGGGAATTTACATATTCTGTTCAATGAATGGAGAAGTAAGATAAATCCAGGGCTGGGCCAGCCAAGCCCTATTATTGATGCACCAGAAACAAAGAAAGCTATCAACTTTTCAAATTGACTCAGCAATTTGACTTCTGGGAAATTATTCTACAGAATACTTTGAGCATATGCAAAGTTATAAAGCTATTCAGTTCATCACTGTTTAAAGTAGCAAGAAACTCAAAACAACCTGACTGCTCATTAGTAGATGATCAGTTAAATAAATTATAGCTAATTCCTAAAATTAACTTCTGGAAAATCTTTTAAAAACATGAGTGTAGGCATGGAAAGTTGTTTTTCTGTTATGTGAGACAAATTATAATATTATAATGCTCTACATATAAATGTACATAACTACATAAAAATAGGTTAATGTATACAGTATTCAATGATACAAACTTACATAAAGAATGAAACAGTTACAATTTTCAGTTACATGCTACTCATTCTTTGCAAATACAAAACCATGTAACATGTAAAGAGATAAAGTGATTTTAAAGGAAGATACTGCTTCAAGCTGGGGAAATCAGGGTGTCAGAGACAAGAGCCAAAGTCTGTAAAATATTTGAGGAGATTTATTCTCAGCCAAATATGAGTGAATGTGGCCTGAGGCATAGTCTCAAGAGGTTCTGAGATCATTTGCCCAAAGTAGTTTTGCTACAGCTTGATTTTATATGTTTTAAGGAGACAGAAGTGACAGGCAAATACATAAATCGATACATATAAAGTTTACATTGGTTTGGCCTGGAAGGGCGGGACATCTTAAGAAGGTAGTCAGGGCAGAGGGTTTAGAAAAAATATCTGGCAAGTGTTTCCTGTTTACACCTTTAACAGGTGCTAGACTTTCAGATCAGTTAATTTCTTCAGGATTGGGAGGGCCTGGAAAGAAAATATATTCTTTACAGATATTCTTTACAGATATCAATTTGCCCTCAAAAAAGACAGCTTTGCAGGGCCACTGCAAAATACAGCAAAGAGACATATTTTGGGATAGAATATCTTGATTTCCTTCTTTGTCTAGCGATGTTTTGCCAGAATCAGGTTGGAAAATAAGTCACATTATATAGGGTTAAATAAAACCTCTCTGATGAGACTTAACAGTTTGTAAAGTGTAACTCCCCAGGCCCCTTAATAGGAATTTGGGCAAGACAGAGAAAGGTCAGAGTTTAGTGCTCAGTAGTAAGCTTTGTGGAAAAGGAAGCATAAAAATATGGACTAGGCCAGGTGTGATTGCTCACATCTGTAATTCCAACACTTTGGGAGGCTGAGGTAGGAGGATCCCTTGAGCCCAGGAGTTGGAGACCAGCCTAAGCAACATAGTGGGAACGCATCTTTAAAGTATATACACACACTGATTCATAAACATGAAACTCATTTGTGTAGGGCTCATGCCAATATACTTTTTAATTGCTTCAGTATCAGTGTATGTGCTGAGGAAACAAAGCCTTAAAATGCAATGAAAGAACCATAATACCATTTGACACAGCAATCCCATTACTGGGTATATACCCAAAGGATTATAAATCATTCTACTATAAAGACACATGCACATGTATGTTTATTGTAACACTATTCACAATAGCAAAGACTTGGAAGCAACCCAAATGCTTATCAATGATAGACTGGGTAAAGAAAATGTGGCACATATATACCATGGAATACTATGCAGACACAGCCATAAGAAGGGATGAGTTCACGTCCTTGCAGGGACATGGATGAAACTAGAAACCATCATTCTCAGCAAAGTAACACGGGAAACCAAATACTGCAAGTTCTCACTCCTAAGTGGGAGTTGAACAATGAGAACACATGGAGATAGGGAGGGGAATATCACACACTGGGGCCTTCTGAGGGGTCAGAGGGTAGGGGAGGGATAGCATTAGGAGAAATATCTAACGTAGATGACAGTTTGATGGGTGCAACAAATCACCATGGCACGTGTCTACCTATGTAACAAACCTGTACATTCTGCACATGTATGCCAGAAATTAAAGTATAATAAAAAAAATACAATGAAAGGTTATGTTTATACTCTCCAACTGATATTCTAAAATTTAAGTAAGAAGTAAGTCTCAAATTGTACCTATGGAAGACTATTTAAAACTTGCTCTTTAGAATTCACACACAGACTAACTAGTACAGCCATTTATAAGTGAGGGATTCTGAATTACTTTATTGTTACATAACCAGTTGGTGGCAAGACTAAGCTTGGAGCACAAAATTTATTCAATTATGCCCTTACCCACTTGGTACCCCCTTTAAAGAAACTGTAGAACTATTAATGAGAAAGGGTAATGAATAAAAAGTCCAAATATTATTAAAATGCAGTTTTTCAAAATGTTAAAAAAAAGTGATTTTCATACAAATATATATGCATATATGTCAAAGATTGTATTGAACTCATTAATATTAATGACCCAGTTAGATGGTAAAACCAATCTATAAAGCATATTTGAAGCTAAATATTTATAGGCAGAGCAATAAAGAATTATCAAAATAATAACTAAATTTGATACAAAAATGGTTGCAGTGACTATAATTTTGGGGTTCTTTCTTCCACGATACTGAAATTATTTGCATCTTTACCAGAAAAATCTATAAATCAACCTATGCTCCAAGGGAATTATAAAATACCTGTTATCATAAAGTCAATCAAAAGCATAAGGTTGGTGCTGACAGAATACTCAGTAATCTTTTCCTGTTTTTCAGTTCCAGATAATTTTTTCTCACAGTGGTTTACAAAGTCCCATAACTTTGACCTCAGTTATCTTTTTGGAAAATTATATGAATATGTTGATTTATCTCTACTACAGAATCTTTCATATATAAATAATCATCATTCTGGAAGCAAATAATATTGAAAGGCCACAGGCTTGAGTTTCATTTTCTTAGATTGTTATGCTGTTATAAGAATCACAGCTCTAGTGAAATGTGTTTGAGAACTTGTTAGAATAAATTCTTTATTCTGCATTTATATTTAGTCAGAAGGCTTAAGACAAGATCTCAAACAACATAAGGAATAAGATGGAAGTAGCTTAAACAAGAATTATTTTACTATTTCTCAATAAAGCATGTTTCTTTGACATCTGCATTTCATATTTATTCAAATGTCTGCTGGAATCTTTTGCCCATGTTTTTATTGGTCGTGTTTTTATTGAGTAGTAAGTGTTCTTTATATATTTGGTATGCAACTCATTTACTATATATATATATATGTATGTGTGTGTGTGTGTGTGTGTGTGTATATATATATATATATATCACATTTTCTTTATGCACTTGTTGATTGGCATTTGGGCTGGTTCCATATTTTTGGAACTGCAAATTGTGCTGCTATAAACATGCATGTGCAAGTATCTTTTTTTGAATAATGACTTATTTTCCTAAATACACTATAGTGGGATTGCTGGATCAAATAGTGGTTCTACTTTTATTTCTTTAAAGAATCACGATACTGTTTTCCATAGTGGTCGTACTAGGTTGTGTCACTATTATCATTCAGTTCAAATAATCTTTTAATCTCCTTCTTGATTTTGTTGTTGATCCAATGATCATTCAGGTTATTCAGTTTCCTTGTATTTGCATGGTTTTGAGGGTTCCTTTTGGAGGCAATTTCTAATTTTATTCCACTGTGGTCTGAAAGAGTACTTGCTATAATTTCAATGTTGTTAAATTTCAATTTTTAAAATGTGTTGAGACTTGCTTTGTGCCCTATGATATAATCAACCTTAGATAATGTTTCAAATGCTGATGAATAGCATGTATATTATGCAGTTTTTGGTTAGAATGTTCTGTATATATCTATTAGGTCCATTTGTTATAGGGTATAATTTAAATCCATTGTTTCTTTGTTGACTTTCTATCATGATGACCTGCCTAGAGCTGTCAGTGAAGTATCGAAGTCTCCTACTGTTATTGTGTTGCTGTCTATCTCATTTCTTAGATCTAGTAGTAACTGTTTTGTAAATTTGGACAGTCCAGTGTTAGGTGTGTATATATTTAGGTTGTGATATTTTCCTGATGTACTAGTCCTTTTATCATTGTATAATGCCCTTTTTTGTCTTTTTTTAAAACTGCTGTTGTTTTAAAGTTTCTTTTGTCTGATATAAGAATAGCCACTGCTGCTCACTTTTAGTGTCCATTTGCATGGAGTGTCTTTTTGCACCATTTTACCTTGCTTATGCAAGCCTCTTGAAAGCAGCATATATTTGGTTAGTGAATTCTTATCCATTCTACTATTCTGTATCTTTTAAGTGGAGCATTTAGGCCATTTACATTCAATGTTAGTATTGAGATATGAAGTAATATTCTATTCATTGCACTATTAGTTGCCCAAATACCTTGTTTACTTTTTTATTGTATTATTCTTTTATAGGTCCTGTGAGATTTATGCTTTAAGAAGATTTTTGGTACACTTCAAGGATTTGTTTCAAGATTTTGAGCTTCTTTCCACAGTTTTTGTTGTGCTGCCTTCATAATGGCAAATTATCTCAGCATTTGTTTGAAAAAGCCTGTATCTTTTCATTTATGAAGCTTAGTTTTGCTGGATGCAAAATTCTTGCCTGATAATTGTTTTGTTTAAAGAGGCTAAAGATAGATAGGACCTCAGTGCCCTCCAACTTGCAGGGTTTCTGCTGAGAAATGTGCTGTTAATCTGATAGGTTTTCTTTTATAGGTTATCTACAAAATGTCTATGCCTCACAACCCTCAAGAATTTTTGCTTTGTCTTGACTTTAGATAACCTGATGACAGTGTGCTAAAGCAATGATCTTTTTGTGATGAACTTCCCAGGTGTTCTTTGAGCTTCTTGTATTTGGATATCTAGATCTCTAGCAAGGCCAGGGAAGTTTTCCTTGATTATTCCCACAAATTTATTTTCCAAACTTTTAGATTTCTCTTCTTCCTTGGGAATACCAATTATTCTTAGATTTGGTTATTTAACATAATTCCAAACTTCTTGGAGGCTTTGTTCATTTTTATTTATTTAGTTTTTGAGACTGAGTCACTCTCTCACCAGGCTGGAGTGCAGTGGTGCAATCTCAGCTTACTGCAACCTCCACCTCCTGGGTTTAAGTGATTCTCCTGCTTCAACCTCCTGAGTAGCTGGGACTACAGGTATGTGCCACCATGCTCAGCTAATTTTTGTATTATTAGTAGAGACACAAGATTTCACCGTGTTGGCCAGGATGGTCTCAATCTCTCGACCTCATGATCTGCCTGTCTCAGCCTTCCAAAGTTCTGGGACTATAGGCATAAGCCACCATACCCAGCCTATTCCTTAAAATTTTTTTTCTTTGCCTTTGCTGAACTGGGTTAATTTGAAAACCTTATCTTTGAGATCTGAACTTTTTTCTTCTATTTGTTTGATTCTATTGCTGAGACTTGCCAGTGGATTTTGCAATTCTCTAAATGTGTCCTTTTATTCCAGAAGTTGTAATTGCTTTATATTTATGCTATTTCACTGGAGATTTTTCCATTCATATCCTGTATCTTTTTTTTTTATTTCTTTAAGTTAGACTTCACCTTTCTTTAGTGCCTTCTTGATTACTTTAATAATTAACCTTCTGAATTATTTTTCTGGCAATTCAGAGATTTCACCTTGGTTTGGATCCATTGCTGGTGAACCAGTGTTATGTTTTGGGGGTGTTAAAAAACCTTGTTTTGTCATATTACCAGAATTGTTTTTCTGGTTCCTTCTCATTCGGGTAGACCATGTCAGGAAAGGTCTGGAACTCAAAGGCTGCTGTTCAGATTCTTTTATCCCATGGGGTGCTCCCTTGATTGGTGCTCCCCCTGTCCCCTAGGGATAGGGCTTCCTGAAAGCTGAGCTGAAGTGACTGTTATTTCTTTTCTGGATCTAGCCACCCAGTGGAGCTACCAGGCTCTGTGCTGGTACTGGGAAGTGTCTGCAAAGAGTATCGTGATGTGATCCATCTTCAGGTCTCTTGGCCATGGATACCAGCACCTTCTCCAGTGGAGGTGGCAGGGAAGTGAAGTGAACTCTGTGAGGGGCCTTGGTGGTATTTTTGTTAAGTGCACTAGTTTTGTGTTGGCTGGCCACCAGCCTCCAGCCAGTAGGTGGTTTTTTCAAGAGCATATCAGCTGCAGTGGTATAGGGAGAATCAGGAGATAGACAGAGCCATAGAGCTCTCTAGAGATTATATCTTTTGTCGTTGGCTACCAGGGCAGGTAGAGAAGTAGTATCAGGTTAGGGAGTGGTTAGATATGTCTGAGCTCAGACTCTCCTTGGGCAGCTGCTTGCTGTAGCTGCTGTGAGAGATGGGAGGGTTGGTCCTAGGTCAATGGAGTTATGTACCCAGGGTGATTGTGGCTACCTCTGCTGTGTCACACAGGTCACCAGGGAAGTGGGGAAAGCTGGCAGCACAGGCCTCCCCCAGCTCCTACACAGCCTGCAGCCTTAAAGGCCAGTCTCACTTCCACCATCATCCCCCAACGGCACCAAGTTTATTTCCAGGCAGTGGGTAGGCAGAGCTGAGAATTTACCCAAGGCTGCAAGCCTCCTAGCTGAGAAAACAAGCTGACTCACAGTTCCTTGGCTGTCCCACTGAACCTGCAGCAGCAATCCACCATCTTCAGAGGGTCTTTGAATTTTCTTGGCTTTCCTGGTATGTTCCCGTGGTAGTTCTTGGATCAAAAGTTCACACTGTGGGTCTCCACGTGCTGCTCCTCTCTCTCTGAGTGCACACTGTAAGTTAGTCCTGCCTCCTATCTGCCATAATTTCCAAGACTCCCATTCCTATTACTTCTGTCTGATTTAATTCCTTTGTGTTTGAGAATATACTGCATATGACTAGATTCCTTTTAAATTTAAAGAGGCTTGTTTTCTGGCCTATAAGCTCACCTGTCTTGGTAAATCTTCTATTATTCGGCCATTATGTCATCAAACAGCTTTGTCCCCTCCGCTTTTTCCTTTTCTTCACGGAATTCAATTACATGTATATCAGCTGCCTTAAGTTGTCCCGCAGCTCGCTGATCTAATTTTGCTTCATTCTTTTTTCTTTCTCTATTTCGCTTTGGGTAGTTTCAGTTCCTATTTCTTTATTAATATTTTCTTCTGCAATGTCCAATCTGCTGTTAATCCATTTCAGGGTAGTTTTCATCTTTTTTTTTTTTTCTTTTTGAGACAGAGTCTCTGTCATCCAGGCTAGAGTGCAGAGGTGCGATCTCGGCTCACTGCAACCTCTGCCTCCCTGCAGCCTCTGCCTCCCTGCAGCCTCTGCCTCCCAGGTTCAAGCAGTTATTCTGTCTCAGCCTCCTGAGTAGCTGTGATTACAAGCATGCACCATCACTCCTAGCTAATTTTTGTATTTGTAGTAGATTTGGGGTTTCACCATGTTGATCACACTGGTCTTGAACTACTGACCTCGTGATCCACCCTCCTCAGCCTCACAAAATGCTGGGATTACAGGCGTGAGCCACCATGCCCAGCCAGTTTTCATCTTAATGTGTAGTTTCAATCTCTAGACATTTGATTTGAGAGTTTGGTATATTATCCATGTATATTCAACTTTCTGAACATCCTGAACAGCTATAATACCTATTGTAATGCCCTTGTCTCCTAATTCTAATATTGGTGTCACTACTGGGTTAGTTTCAATTGTTCCATTTCTCTCCTGATTATGGGTCTTTGGTTGCATGTTAATCTTTGATTGGATGCCTGATATTATGAATTTTATCTTTCTGGTTGCTGTATATTCTTGTGCTTCTCTAAATATTCTTAAGTTTTCAGATGCAGCATAGTAACTTACAAAGCAGTTTGTGTCTTGCTGATAAGAATTCTTAAGCTGTAGCAGAGCAGCATTTTTGCCTGGGAATAATTTTTTACTCCTACTGAGACAGACCTTTATGAATTATCTAACCAACACCTCATGAATTATGAGGTTTTCCTAACTGGCTGGTGGTAGAAGGTACTATCTCCACCCTGTGTGAGTGCTGGCACTGCACTCTCTAATCCTGTTGGATGGTTCTTTCCTCAGCCTCAATTTGTTTCCATACATGCATCAGCCAGTCAGGACACTGAAGAACACCAACAGGATGCTCTGCAGATGCTCAGAGTTATCTCTTTGCATAGGTTTCTCCTCTCCACTTTTCTGGGTTGCAAACTATGCCTGCCTTGCTCCAGCTGGACTTACAGTTTCATCTACTTAACTGAAAGTCTGCTGGGCTCTACCTGGATTCTTTTTCACTCTGTTGTGGCCTACAAATTCTCTCAAGGCGTTAAGCTCTAAAAACTGTAGAACAGACTCCATTTGTTTCCCATTTCTCAGAGATCACTGCCTTTTGTTGCCTGATATTCGCTATTTTGATAACCATTGGTTTGCATATTTATCTTTCTGTCTTTCTCTGTCTCTCTCATTATTTCTTTCTATCGCTTTATCTTTGTCCTCTCCCCATTCACTGGCTTGCTTCCATGAAATAGGATAAATTTGAGGACTCTTTCATTCCATATTGGCCACAAGTGGAAATTTATTTTTAAGCAAGTACTATTTTAAAATCATATAAGGAAAAGAAGATGGGTTAACCATCCTGAGGCAAAGTAGGCTTCGTGCAGCATGCTACTGTAAATACAAATGTGATCAAAGAACGGCCTCTTAAAGAGTCAGGAGATTTACTGCTAATGTACTAAATAGAGTGCTGCTGCTCTTGTAGATTATGAGAAAGTGACATAAATATAGGGTTACTTAGCATCAATGGATGGATTATTTTATAAACACAGGGAAGAAATTGGACTTAATGGCCACTGGGTACTTTCTAATGTTTGCATGAACAAATTGTATTCTTTTTTGTGAGATTATTTACACCAATCTTTTTAGTATCACATACTTTCACAAAATATTTACATTAAAATATTCAAGTCTATTTCCTCACTGGATTTTCAGTAAGGAATTAGTGAATTCAGTGAGGAAATAGCCTGGCTGTCTGTTTCCTCACTGAATTTTACCATCATATACTAAACAACACTGATATTTACTAATGACTACTCAATAATCTCATATCTCTTATGTCGCTGTGTTAAACACATACAGTATTTGAAATTGGAGTCAGGCCAATTTAAATAGAGTTTTACAACATGGAATGTCTTGAGGCTGGCAGAAAAATAATAAAGGCAAAAACCCCACTCAGAGCCCAACTGACCTTTCCTGTTACTGATTTAACAAAATATTTCAAAGAAATTCAAAAATGACCTTTCTGCTCCGCATCTCATGGCTGCGTTTCTGCCCATGGAACTAATCAGTACAATTCTCATTGTGCTAGGAACCTGGCAGAGAAAGAGAAAGAAAAAAGTGTTCTTAGCAAAGGCTGAGGGATAATACAGAATAAGGGGAAAAAAGTCAGTTTTAAGTGAATAGCTCCCTGAAAAACAGATATTTTTATTAGAACATTTTTAACATTCATCCTACCCAAACTTTAAGGTTTTTTTTTTTAATCTTTCAAAGTACATGCATGGTAGTGGAGAGGTTATTTTGATATGCTTTTGAACTCAAGAGAATGAAGTTATCAAATGTGACAAAGAAGCTGTGGAGAAGTGTTTTTAGTTAAAATGTGAACATTAAATAACATTTTTGGAAGTGGAGAAATTAAATGATTTTAACCATTCTTATCTCTTTCCATTCTTTTCTAATGATTGACAGTAATAAAAAATAGAATAATTCATTATTCTTTGTAAATAATGAGCATATTTAGTTAGATTGATTGGTTTGGCCAAAAGCAACGAGAATTTCTCTATGATTAAAAATATCACAAACAAAGTCAGAAGATAAACTATGACAAGAAATAACATTTGCAACACAATTACAATTTTCCTTAAAAGCCAGAATCCCTTATTAGTAATTTAAAAAGTGATTCCAACAAGACAAAAATTGAAAAAGGTACAACTATTTGTTGAATGAATAACAGTGAGTTAGAAGCATAAAATATGACTGAGATAATATTTTCCACCTAATAAGTGCAGAGATTAAAAATCTGATAAGCACAATGTTAGAAAAATGGGTATTTTTCACCTACTTTGCTGTAAGATAAAACTGATACCAGGTTTTTGAAGGACAGTTTGGTAATTCTTCATCAGCTGTATGGCATGTTAATGTATGACACACATCTTAAATTTACCATTCTACAAATAAGAAATTGATCGTTTGCTTTGATATTCTGTTTTGTTGCACTCTTCCAATAAGAGCACTTTTTTTTTTAGTGTGCACAGAACAATGTGTCTAACTCTGATGTTCAATGTGTACACATAATTTACATAATGATCTTCTATTGTGATTTTTAAAAAGAAGTTGCAAATAGAGCATATTGTTGAAAGATTGCTTAGGACAGTAAAAAATGTGACAAATAAAAATGATCATGTTTCAAACAGTAATTTCTAGAATAATATCAAACTGTAACTGCAATGGCTGGCATGATCATTGGTACTCCAGTGTAGAGGCTTACCTTGGCTTTTGGGGATGGCTGGCTTTCCATGTGTTCCCCGTAAAGCAAACCCCACTCAGCTACATAGATTGGAAAAGTATATTTTTAAAATATAAAAATACAGTCAAGGATCCCCAGATAGTTGCAGGGAGCAAAGAATATGAATGAGAAAGACAAACATAAATTAGCAGGGGGTGAGAAGAAACCCACGAATGAACAATTTAATTAATTAATTAATTTTGTTGTTGTTGCAGAAAAGTGATTTATTTAGGCAGACAGAGAAAAAGGAGAAGGAGAGAGAAAGAAACAGCTTTTACACTGAATGAGAGAAAGAAAAGCCGCTCTCACACGGAGTGAGAAGGGTTTTTAGAGGGAGAAAACCAGAGAAAGAAAACTCCCCTTACACTGAGTGAGAGAAACCAGAAAGATGGAATCCAGGAGAGGAAAGAGCTTCCACAGTGGGTGGAAGGGGACCTGAGAGGGGAAATCCAGGAGAGGGAAGAGAGCTCCCACTATGTGGGAGGGGATTTCAGAGAGCTGGAAATCCCAACAACTTAATTTAGACAATAAAAGATAAATCAAAAAGAAAGCACTAGAATGTGTCCTTGGAAATATTCAAGAACCTTTGTATTTTTAAAAATGTAATTCTACATAAAAGGAAAAATCAAATACCAAAAACACTGAAAATTAAACGTACATTTGCAAAATAAGCAATTCTATAGCACAGCAGAAGAATTAGGCGGTCCCACACCTCACTAGTAAAGAGAGATCAGAGAGAATAATAGGAGGGGAATTATAAAAGAGGTAGAGTAGAAAAATTCACCCAGAGAAAAAGTAAAAAGTTCCAAAAAGCTTCTAGGAAGAAAAAAGATACATTATAAAAAATTAAGAATCAGACTATGGTTTGGCTTGTCATTATCATCAGGATTACCAAGGAAATGGACTCTATAAGTTCTAAGGAGAAAAACACTGAACTAGAGGTTTATATCTAGACAAATGTGAGGGGGAACATAGCATTCCAGACATGGTAAAACTAAAACTAATAAAGTTCTGGGAATAGAAGAATAAATTAAGAGCAGAGGCAGTCATGGGATCCAAACGTACATTAGATCAATCCAAGAGAGTAAATAAGTCCTGTCCCAGTAAGGCAAGTGTGCCTGTCCCAATAAGACAGGTGTGCAGTAGTACCAGGAATACCCACTTTAGGCCAGCACTGGAAAGTGGACCCCTCTTGGTGAAAGTATTGAATAAAGAAAATAGAATAAACAAAATGACTGCAAACATGCAGAAGTATTGAAGATGTGTTGGAGGGTAAAAAAAAAATAATAATATATGACTATTTTCTAACCTGACGTTGTGTGGCATTGGACCTATAGAAGGGGTTGTAATCTTTGTATGTGGCTTGACTCTGTAGTAAATAGTATATCATCATAAAAATGCAAACACTGTTTATTCTTTTTCTTAGGATCAACTTATGTTTAAGTAACAAAATGTGGATATTAGCAATCATGCCAAATCAATGTATAGATAATGGGTTGGGAGTGCAAGAGACAGTAGAAGACATGGAAGGAAGATTACCAAATGGAGCATCAAAGATGTTGTTCCATAGATGATGGGAAAATAAAATAAAGGTTTAAGAATCATTTGTGAAATTCCAGGGCTCACTGGTGACAGGAATGATGCTGCGATGGAATTTTACCAGTTAGATACGGGGTTTGGAGAGGCAAGATATAGTAGTTGTAAGTGGTCTAGATCCTTATCTATCTCAGGAGACAATCAATAGGTAATGTCAAATTTGACCAAAATATAGCAGTGCAAGCACAGTACTGGAAGATACAAAAATATTTTAAGAAGTTAAATGGAAATAACCAAAATTTCTGCTATTGAGATTTAGGACTAGATGAGTGGAGGAGTAAGACAGAGGGCTATTTTTTTTTTTTTCCATTATCTAAGCTGGTGAATTTTAATCATGTGTATTAGTGTAATTTTTGAAACTTTAAATTGTACATATATGTCGATTATAAATAGGCCCAAAACGGTCAATTTTAAAGAATTGTGTTAAATATAAGTTATCTAGTAATTTCTTCATTATTTCATCATTCACTCCACAAATGGATTTTGAATGCGTACCGTATACTAAGTATTTCAGGAGCTGAGAATATTGCAAAAAAATAAAAATTAAAAAACCAGATAATAAGGTTCCTGCTTCCATGGGGTTTACATTCTGAAGAGAATAAGCAAGCAAGGCCATGAAAGAGAGAGGGGATTTCAAATAATTTGCTAACATGCTGTCAAGAAAAGCAAATAAGATTAGGATGATAAAAATGCTGTTTCAGATTTAGTGACCAGAGAAGGATTCACTAAGGATCCAGCCTTAGGACTGAGCTATGTAAGAACCAGCTAGTCAAATGAGGATCAAGAAGCAGAGCTGTCTGCAAGGATGTGTATTTTTTTTTTTAAACAATAAGTGCACTTTGTCATATACTCTCATCATGTTGTCTCTTAGAAAATCACTAAAGGAAAATGTGCTTTTCATTCCACAATAAATCTTACTATACATAAATGTATTTCCCTACATTTAAGCAGATAATGCTTTTCTTACATGGTGAGAGGAATCAATAAACAAAATGACTGACTATTGCATTGATGAAGGCCTACGCTTACCAAATGCAGACACACATACAGACACACATTATGATACAACCCTATGATCATATATACAATTGGGCAAAAATTAATGATTATTAATGTGTTAATGAGATGCAAAATGTTTGTGTCTTATGAAAATTTGTCTATGATGTAAAGATTCTTCCAATGCTTTGAATTCCAGAATATATTTCTCTTAAAGAGATCTGCACCACTATGACCATCAGCCTGCCAAGAAACTGCAAGATGGTTTGGCAAATTAATTTAAAGACATGTTAATATTTTATATTGATTATTTCAAAGAAATTATCAAAGGTAAGTTTCATCTGAATGTAGAGTGAGTGTAATACATTTTAGATTTTTACCTTTATTACATATATAATTTTAAATTTGGAAATTTGTATTTTTTTTTTTTAAACAGAGTTTCACTCTGTCACCCAGGCTGGAGTGCAATGGCGTGATCTTGGCTCACTGCGACCTCCTCCTCCCAGGTTCAAGGAATTCTCCTGCCTCAGTCTCCCAAGTAGCTGGGATTACAGGTGTGTGCCACCACGCCCTGCTAATTTTTTGTATCCTTAGTAGAGATGGGGTTTCACTTGGCCACCATGTTGTCCAGGCTGGTCTTGAACTCCTGACCTCAGGTGATCTACCCACCTTGGCCTCCCAAAGTGCTGGGATTACAGGTATGAGCCACTGCACCTGGCCAATTTGTTTAACTTTTATACTCACATGTAGAGCGTGTGTTCATCAACTCCTCAATTCATAACACACTATCATCATTAGTCCATGCAGGTCTCTCTATTGTTTTGTGCATGTATTTGCATGTGCACTTCATATGAATGTGTATGTATTATGCATGTATGAGTTTACACGAGTGTGCATGAATGTTTGTATTCCCTTTTATCCCCATTTCCCAGGTCCATTCTTTTGCTTTCCATAGGCAACCATTATTTAATGTGTATTATTTCTGTATATTGTAAACTTTGCTTTGAATGTTAATATTAATTACTTTTAATTATTGTAAATATAATTGTGCTATAGAACACATTCTTTTTTTCTTACTTGTAAACTCAGAAATATATTTGAAGATCCATATACCTTATATATTTAACTTGTTGCTTCCAAGGTTTACCCAATATTCTACACTGTAAAGTCACTAAAATTTACTTATCTCCATTTGCTAAGTGGTAGCTAACAACATTGCCTCCAATTTCTTACTATCAAAAAAAAATCATAATTATCCCATTGAATTGGTGTGAGAATTTCTCAAAGATGTAAATATTTAGGAGTAGAAAGCTGAATTATAGCATATACACACATTTAATATCACTTTGGACCATTGATACTTGGCAATATCAAACTTTCTACTTTTTCCCCAATCTGATGGGTACAAATTAATATCTCATTATTATTTTAATTTGCATTTATTTAATTACCAATGAGTGTAAGTATCCAGTCATATGCTTGTTAGTCTTTTGGAATTCAACTTTTGTGAATAATCTATTGATATTATTTCCTTATTTTTCTGTTGTGGGTTCTTGTCTTTTCATGTTCATTTCTAGAAACTTCTATCTCCTAAATATTATGCCCTATTTTACATAAGGGGAATATATTTTTAATCTGTCATTTCTTTTAAAATTTTTCCCATTGCATCATTCATTGAAAAGAATTACTTTTTATGATTTTTATCCTTAATTATTTTTGCCATATAGTTCGTATTTTGGGAGTTTTAATTAAGACTATGTTTCAAAGATATTCTTCTCTATGAGACAATTAGGTCTTCAATCGATCTGGATCCCACTTTTCTATGTGGCATTAGTTAGGATGCAGTTTTGTTTTTTTCTATGGAGGGAACCTATATTCCTGGCAACTATAAATTGCTCAAGCTCATTTATTTCTCTGCTGATTGAGATGTTATACTTTTCATGTATTAGATTCACCTATTGTTTTGAAAGGTATGATGCTCCATTGGGATATTTTTCTGTTTTTTTCCCAAAGTACCATACAGTTTTATATTACTGTGTCTTTGTAATATAAACTGAGAACTGTCAGGTTCAGTCCCTGACATTTGCTTTTATTTTCAGAGGTTAATAAGTGCTCCAGTGATCTTTTATCTTCCATATAAATGTTAGCAGGAGTTTAATAAATTACTATGAAAGATCCAGATTTATATCTGCTTGGGATTACATTTAATTTAGGTTAATTTGTGGGGGCCCAACTTTTTAGTTTCTCAGGAATCAGATGTTCCCCTTCAATATGTAGATACAGGTCTCCTCTTATTTCTGGAAATATGTCTAAACCCATAATTTCAAAGGTTAATTCTGTTCCTTTGTTTTGTTTTCTTTCTTCTGGAACAGAAATTATATAAATGTTATTATGTAAATGTTTCTATATATATAATCACAGAAATGCTTCTTTGCCTGTCTTCAACTTCACTGCGTTTCCTTAACTGTTTTGATTTCATTATTGTTCTCTTACTTATTTGATTACCTTTTTTTAATGTCCCACATTAAATTCGAGTTTAAGGGTATTCTACCTTGGAAATCTTAGTACTGAGAAAATTTGTGTTTTTTTCCTTATATGTTTTTCTCCTGATTTTAATCTTATTCTCTTTATATTTCTTTTCCTTCTTAGTTTTTGAATTTCTGATTCAAGGTAATTTTTCAAAAACTCTGAGTGTTTGAGTACACGTAATTCAGTCTGTGGTGGTGTGTTTTATTTTTCTTCAGTTTTCTTTGTGTATATATCATTGGAGAGGGGTTCTCATTAGTTGAGGTATATTGAATTTTGCAATGCTTCATAAATCTGAAATCCAAAATTTGCATTACTACATGAAAAAACTATAAAAAATATCTAATGCTTTGATATATAAATTCTTCTAAGGAAAAAAAGTCTATCCTTTTAATCATAGTGAAATGCACACATGGAATATTCAGTTCTCCTTTTCCAATATAAACATTTTATATTGACACACAAAATAAATCTTAAGAAGAATCGGGTAAAATTTGGTGTTTATGTCTAAGCTTCTTTAGGCTTCTAAAATATTACTTATTTGCATTTTAAATGACTATGCACCCTAGTTATCAAAATGTTTTCATCTAACATCAAAGTATATATAGTTCGTCACCAATAAATGACAAGCCTTAGACTTTATTAAGGAAATGAGTTCCTTAAGTGGCAGTCAAGCTGTATCAAAATAGTAAATGGTTTAAGAGCACAGAAAATAAAGCAAAACATCATTTATTTTTATGAATTCAAATACATTTGTTCTGAATTTGTCTAACAAAGAGTTGCCCTGCGTATGTAATGAAATTCACACAGTGACCTTCTTCTCTCACCAGGTATGTCCTAAGTGTTCATTCCTGGCTGTTGAGTAGTTCTTCCCTCTGGGGTAAGCTATAGAAATGACAGTGGTAACAGTAAACTACCGAGACTGGGGTGGGAGGTGGGGTTGTTGGACAAGTAATATCTGAATCCACATCCACATCCACATCCTAACTGAAACCACATTCTATGAAAGGGGGAAATCAATTTTGTTGCACAACTAGCCACTTCTGCCTGGTCAAATGCTCTAATCTCTCAAAGGTTTTTGTTTTATTTTGTTTTATTCTTACTTTTCAGGGTAGAGATGTCAGATTCTTCACAGTCCCCCTTATAAACAGATCTCTCTCTGTCTCACACACACACGCACACATACACACACACACACACTCATAATAGTTGCTAACTCTTCTCAAGCAAAGCAATAAAATGATGAAACATTTTCTTTTGGAATTGGAAATGATATCCCGGTTTTTGTGTGCTTCAACTTTTAGGGAGCATTGTATTACAAAAATATTCCCAAAAAGTTTTATTGTTTATTCTGTACAAGAAATTCCCCTCCCCCATCAAATTAGTGGTATAACATTATCACATATTGTAATTTTGGATTCACTGGGTCAGGAATTCACAAAAGGCACAGTAGGAATTTATTAGTTGGGATCTCCTAAGCATTTGCAATTAGACAGTGGCTGGAGAGGCAGCACCTGAAGACCTGGCTGTGTCTGCAGGATCCAATTCTAAGTCGCCTCACTCACATGGCTGATAAGTTGGTACTGGCTGTTGACCGAGGACATTAGCTCTGCTCTGTCTTGGCCTCTCTGTGGGACTGCTTGAGTGTCCTAATGGCCCAATGGCAGGCTGCCTCCAGCATGACATATCCAAGAGGTTTAAGCAGAAGCTTCAGTGCAATGTCTTTTAGAACTTACCTTCAGGAACCACATAGCCTCACTTATGCCATATCTATTGGTTACAAAGATAGAAATAACGCCAATTGTCTCTCTCCTTCTCTCCTTCCCTCCCTCCCTCCTTCCTTCCTTCCTTCCTCCCTTCCTTCCTTACTTATTTCCTTCCTTTCTTTTCTTTCTCACTCTGTCACCCTACCTGGAGTGCAGTGGCTTCTTGAGTCACCACAACTTCCGCCTCTTGGGTTCAAGTGATTCTCGTTCCTCAGCTTCCTGAGTAGCCAGGATTACAGGTGTGTGCCACCATACCCAGCTAATTTTTTTGTATTTATGGTAGAGACAGGGTTTCCTCATGTTGGCCAGACTGGTTTGGAATTATGGCCTCAAGTGATCTGCCTGCCTTGCCTCCCAAACTTCTGGGATTCCAGGCGTGAGCCACCACACCTGGCCACTGGAAAAAAAAAAAAAAAGATTGGTGCAAAAATTATCGCAATTTTTGCCTTTTGCGTTTAAAAAAATAATAGCAGAAACCATAATTAGCTTTGCGCGCCAACCTACAATGCCAATTTAATATGGCATTTGCAATGAGAGCCACCTTGGAAACTTGCTACCAGATATAGTTGAGGGAGATTGATCATCTTTTCGATACAGCAACTCTCAGAAGTACCGGGACCAATGTGTTTATGACTTTCACTTGAGATAAGGACCCAAAGTTCATTTGCAAGAAATAGTTTGGCCCATCAAATGTTGAGCGAAATTTCTGAGAATCTTGAGAAATCTCATTGAAGTGGTAACGAAAATGTCATTGACACCAAGGTTAGTCTCGTTCTAAAGATAAAAACTAGATGCTCTCTTAGAAGGTAAAGAGGTTACAAAGGATAAAGTCTACTGACTTGTATTTATCAACATTTTTATAGTCATATGTTGAAACTTTTAATTACTTTAAATATGATATTGGTAATTATCTTAAAATTTGCATAAGATCACTGTTTTTCAGATCTTGTCTACATGTTTAAAATTCATCTTGAAAATATCAAGGCTGGTGATAATGATGGTGATTGTGTGATAGTGTGATAGAAACAGTGATGGTAATGATCTCTTTACACCTGTGCAGTATTTTTAGATGAGAAAGTGCTTCTCACTGGTATTATCTTTTCATCATAGTTTTGTGACATAGATATTCCTGTTCATTTTACTTATGAAAAAAAGGTAAAATAATCCACCCAACATCAAATATGACTCAAATGTTTCTTAACTGAAAAATTATTTCCTAGCTTTATAATACAGTTTTCCTGCTATTAATATTATAAGTACTCAAAATAGTACTCCTACTATCATTTTACATTTCTTTATTGTTAGCAAACATTCAATCTTTACATTTATGATCTTGTATTGATAGTCCAATAGAGAAAGAGAGATTGGTATTATTATCTCCGTGATATGGGTGAAGAAACTGAGGCAGTAGGGAAAGAAGTCACTTGCTTAATGTCACTAAAGGTAATAGCATACAAGTATAATTTGGCGTTCTGTGAATTAGTAGCAGTGAAATAATGATAAACAGCGCTACGTGCTTAAGAATTCGGTCATTTTGATATATAGTTCAATGGCTCAGTTCCTACAGTGCTCTGCCTAAGATTCTCGCCTGCACAAATTTATCACCTGGCAATAATTTCTTTTGCGTAATTGAAGAGATTGCTTAATAGCAATTTTCTCACTCATTTTGTGATGAAAAATTAACAAAATGGATTATAATAATTTACCCTCTACCTTAAGCAATGAATAAATTACTATTTGTATATCACTTTTGACTTTGCAGTATTGCTTTTCAGTTCCAAATATTTATAATTTTCAACAAAATTTTGTGTTCTTCAACTTTTGGGGAGCGTTGTATTATAAAAATATTCCCAAGAGGTTTTATTGTTTATTGTTCAATAAAAACAGACCTTTAAAGGTGTTTTCTGTTTCTGTGCAATTGCCTTTATAGTTGTACAGCATTTTAAGTGTTCATTGCATCAAGTGATTAGAGAATTAACAACCATAGGTTGTTAAAATAATAAATCCTAGGGACACATTTTGATTAAGAAGAGTAACAGGGACTCTAGTCCATGCTATATGGACAGTTCTCCCAGCTTTATAGCTAAGGCATTTATTTCTTTAGCTGCAAGTTCAATTGCTGATAATTCTCGGATCAACTTCTCTCTGTGAATTGCCCTCTATCCAGAGAGCTTTCTTGTTCAAATCTATGCCTTTTCCTGGGGCACCCTGCATCCCATGACTGGTCACTTTGAGAGTAATGAAGCCCAGACCCAACTTCAATTTCAGGGCGCTCCCAGCTTCAGTTTGCTGTGGACATTCTGAGGATCCTGTTGCAAATGCATTGCAATTTGACTTTTCTGTTCACAGGACCACACATCTTCATAAATCTGCACATAGGACTGAGATGTGGTTATTTTTTTCCCAACTGGTGGAATGGTACTGAAGCTCAACTTCTCCAGGCATTTTTCCCTGTCAGGGAGATCTATGCTAGTCTGTAACCTACAAGTTCCCTAGTTGTCCCAAAATCCGCTGCTAGTGGACGGTTGACTTTTTACAGAGAAAACTCTGTAAAGTGTTGTCATTCTAAATCCAGATTTTCAAGCACCAAACACTCTGTGTGTTTCAGTACTGCTGTGGCCACGTCCTCATATTTTTAAAAGGAAAACACCCAATGGTGGTAGTGGTAGGGCTTTACCACTTTAGAACCTATCACAGGCTTCCTGGTTGTGACATAAGGGAATGGAAAGATAGGGGACCTATAGGATCTCTGCCTGGTGACCCTTTGTTATGGGAATTAACCTTTCTCTCACAAGGCCTATTCCCAAATACATGCCAAGTGTTAGAGAATTTATCTGCCCCATTGAACAGAGAGGACCCACCCAGCCTGACCCTACCTAATTATGTTATTTTCAGAAGTGAATGATAAAATATATTTTTAAAATATTAGCACATGAAACTGGCACATGTTAAATACTTGATAAATAATTGCTATTATAATTATTGTTGTTAGTATTGAGTATGTAATTATTTTATTTCAGATTGTGCCAATTGATTAATTTATGTAATAAATGTAAACACTGTGGGCCAGGTTATCTTACAGTCTATGGCAGTGAAAAAACACAAAAATCCTTGTTCTTATGGAACTTCAATTTAGTGACAAAGACAATAAACAATATAGTAAATGAAATAATAGAAAATGATAAGTAGAGATGAGTTCAAATGAGAAAATTATACCTTGGAAAGGAAACACAGAGTGCTTGAGCTTAGATCAGGGAGAGATAAAGTGTTGGTTTTTGTATTACTAAATTTTAATTTGTATGGGTACATAGTAGGTGTATATATTTATGGGGTATGTGGGATATTTTGATAAAGGCATGTAATATGTGACAATCACATCAGGATACATAGGGTTTCCATTCCCTCAAGCATTTATCCTTTGTGTAACAGACAATCCAATTATATTCTTTTGGTTATTTTTAAATGCATGAGTAAATTATTTTTGACTATAGTCACTCTGTTGTGCTACGAAATGCTGGGTCTCATTCTAATTGTATTTTAACCATCCCCACTTCCCACCATCATTCCCCAGCTACCCTTCTCAGCCTCTGGTAACCATTCTCCACAAGTTTAATCGTTTTAATTTTTAGCTCCCACAAATAAATGAGAACATCCAAAGTTTTTCTGTGCCTGGCTTATTTCACTTAACATAGTGACTTCCAATTCCATTCATGTAGTTGCAAATGACAGAATCTCATTCTTTTTTTTATGGCTGAATAGTACTCCATTGTGTGTATGTACCACATTATCTATTCATCTGTTCATGAGCGTATGGGTTGCTTTCAAATCTTGGATATTGTGAATAGCCCTGCAGTAAACATGGGAGTGTCTCTTCGATACGCTGATTTCCTTTCTTTTGGATATATACCTTGGATATATACCTTTGGATATATAACAAGTCAGGTTTCTTGTTCATATGGTAGCTCTATTTTTAGTTTTTTTAGGAACCTTCCAACTGTTCTCCACAGTGGTTGTACTAATTTACATTATCACCAACAGAGAATGAAGGTTCCCTTTTCTCCACATCTTATCCTCATCAATGTTTGTTATTGCCTGTTCTTTGCATAAAAGCCATTCTAACTGGAGTAAGATGGTATCTCATTGTAGTTTTGATTTGCATTTCTTTGATGATCAACAATGTTGAGTTTTTTTTCATATACTGTTTGCCATTTGTATGTCTTCTTTTGAGAAATTTCTATTCAGATCTTTTGCCCACTTTTTAATAGGATTATTAGATTTTTTCCTGTAGAGTTGTTTGAGCTCTTTATATATTGTAGTTATTAATCCCTTTTCAAATGGGAAGTTTGCAAATATTTTCTCCCATTCTGTGTCTTGTCCTTTCACTTTGTTGATTGCTTCTTTTGCTATGCCTAAGCTTTTAACTTGATGTGATTCCATTTGCCGATTGTTGCTTTAGTTACCTGTGTTTGTGGGGTATTACTTGAGGAATGTTTGCCTTTTCCAGTGTCCTGGAGAGTTTCCCAGTGTTTTATTTTAGTAGTTTCATACTTTGAGGTCTTATATTTAAATCTTTAATCCATTTTTATTTGATTTTTTATATGGCAAGAGATAGAGTTCTAGTTTAATTGTTCTGCATATGGATATACAGTTTTTCCAGCACCATTTATTGAAGAGGTGTTTATCGTAGGTGCTTTTCACCTTTCTTCAAAGTGAGAAAGATGCATGGAATTTTTTCTGAGTTCTCTATTCTGTTCCATTGGCCTATGTGTCTGTTTTTAAGCCAGAACCATGCATTTTGGTCAGTATAGCTCTGTAGTATAATTTGAAGTCAGGGAATGTGATTCCTCCAGCTTTGTTCTTTTTGCTCAGCATAACTTTGGATATTCTGTGTCTTTTGTGGTTTCACATACATTTTAGGTTTTTCTTTCCTCTATTTCTGTGAAGAATGTATTGGCATTTGGGTAAGAATTGCATTAAATCTGTAGACTTCTTTGGGTAGTATGGACATTTTAATAATATTGAATATTCCAAATGAACATGAAATATCTTTTCATTGTTTGGTGTCCTCTTTAAATTCTAATGTTTCACAATTTTCATTGAGAGGATCGTTCACATCATTGATTAATTCCTAGATATTTTATTTGTAGCTATTGTAAATGGGATTACTTTTCCCTCTGTTTGTCTCAAGCAGAAGGAGTCTTTCACTATAGCTGCCATAGCTGGGAATATGCTAGATCTCACCTGAAGTCAGCACATCTCAGAGTCTCACTCAAGGTCTATGGTGTACCCCTAGGGGGTGCTGCTAGTTATTCAGGACCTAAGGGCTCTTTAGTCAGCAAGTGATGGATTCTGCCAGGACTGGAACCTTCTTTGCAAGGCACTGGGTTCTCTTTTGGTCCAGGGTGTTTCTAAAAATGTAATCTGGGGGCAAGGGCATAGAATGGGGGCCTCATTACTCAATCAGTGTCCTATCCTACTGTAGCTGAGCTGACATCCAAGATGCAAATCAAAAGTCCTCCTTACTTTTCCCTCTCCTTCCCTCAAGTGGAAGAAAGGGCATCTTTTGGAGCTGTGAGCTGTGCTGCCTGGAGTTGGAGGAGGAGTGGCACAAGCTCTTCCTTAGCTGACCTAGCTGGTGTTATAGTAAGTCACATGCCTCCCAAGTCTAACTTGCAGTCCTTGTGGCCTTTGAATTTTATTTAGGATTCCAGAGCACTTCAGCCTATAGTGGTGAGGCTTGCATGAACTCAAGCTCCAACCAATGTAATGGGCAAATCCTCTGTGGCTAGGGATTGTCTAGATGCTTCCTCTGCAAGTGGGTGTCAGCTGAGTTCAGCCCAGGTTTACTTTCTGCTATGATAGGGTTATGCAAAGTTTTGCAATTGCTGCACTCTTCCTCACCTAAGTGTACAGATTCTCCCCAACACTACAGAGCTGCTATGGAAGGATGGGGAGAGGGGTGGCACTGGTGCTTTACAGCTGTCCTTCCTACACCCTCAGTGCCTTTTTCAGCAATATGAAATCAAAACCAGGTACTATGAGTGATCACATAATTTTTGGTTTGTATGAAGGTGCTTTTTTTTTGTTTTTTTTTTTTTTTTTTTTTTTTTTTTTTGGTATAGATAGTCCTTAAATATGGTGTTCCTGTGGAGGGGACAATCAGTGGAGCCTTCTATTTCACCATCTATTTCTCCTCCAGGAGACATTTCCAAAGGTTGTATTTTTAAGTGGAATTGTCATGGAAGGACTCATTAATACTGTGTTATTGAAGCAACAATCCAATGGAGACAAGAGTGAGTAAGGACTAAGGCTATGGACAAGTGGCAGAAGTGTTTCAGGTAGAAGAAACAGATGTCTTTCACTTGCACGGTTTCTGATGAGAAGGCTGTTGTGTTCTTATCTTTGCCACTCTGCAGTTACAGGAAGTATTTGTTGTTGTTTACAGCTTCTTTCAAGATATTCTTTTCGTCTTTAGTTTTGTGTAGTTTGGATATGATATGCCTAGAGCATTCTCTCTCTCTCTCTCTCTCTCTCTCTCTTTGTGTGTGTGTGTGTGTGTGTAGTGTATGTGTATATGTATGTGTGTATGTTTAGAATCTGTGCTTTGGTGTCTGCATTAATTTTGGAAAGTTGTCAGCTGTTATACTTTAGCAATTTTTTTTCTGTTATATTCTCTCTTGCAGTCTTTGTGGTATTCCAATTATACATGTGTTATACCTTTTGAGATTGTCACATTTCTTGGATTTTTATTTTTCTGTTTGTTCACTTCATTCTTTTTTCTTGTATTTTAGTTGGGGAAGTTTCTATTGACCCACCTTCAAGCTAATTGGTATTTTCTTTAGCTATGTCCCATTTCTGGTGAGCTCTGTGAAGGCATTCTTTATTTCTGTTACTATTTTTTTTTATTATAATAATTTTCTTTTGGTTCTTTTTTAGAATTTCCATCTCTTTGCTTACAGTTACCATATGCTCTTCCTTGGTATCTACTTTTACATTAGAGCTCTCAACATATTCATTATAGTTATTTTAGGTTTTCTGTCTGATGATTCTAACACCTGTGTCATACCTGAATCTGGTTCTGATGGTTGATTTTTCTCTTTAGTCTGTATTTTGTCTTACCCTTTGACATACCTTGTAATTCTTTTTAAACTTACATATGTATTGGTGAATAGAAACTGAGGTAACCAGGTCTTTTGTGGGAGGATTTATGTTGAGAAAAACGGAATTGAACTGTGTTTAATATTTGTTGTAACCATCCTTGCCAGAGGCTTCAAATCCTCTAGTGGATAGTTGCTTTGGTCTCTCCTCTTGACTTTGGTTATCCCTAAGTACTTTCAGAGAGACTCTGTGCCTTGTATCTCTTTCAGCTGTAGCTCACTATTGTTACATCATGTCTTTGTTGTTGGGGTGCTGATAAAGTGTGGGAGTGGAAACTTTCTATTGTCTTGTGATTAAATTTGAGCTCTTTAAATGTGGGTTTATGTCTTTGAGCTATGACCTCACAGGTGTTTATTCCATGGCATAGTATAGCGTCTGAGTTATACCTTCTTTAACTGTTCTGTTAAGGGTTACTGTATATTACTAGAATTTAAGAATCCTTCACTTACTCCATTGTTTAGGTTTACCACATCCAAATAAATGCTGGGATGTGTGGATAGTTTAACTCCATTCACCACTGTCTCACCTTTTCTGTAATATCATCACACACTTTACTTCTTGTGATTATTGGTTTCATGTGCAAACTTAGCTAGGCTATAGCTACTGTTACTCAATAAAACACCAACTTAGGTGTTTCTGTGAAGGTAATTCACAAAAATAATTCACATTTACAATCAGTTCATTTCAAGTAAAGGACACTTTCCTTGATAATCTGGATGGACCCCACCTAATTGGTTAATAGACCTTAAAAACAAAAGGGAGATTTCCCTGGGTAAGGAGAAATTCCACCTTGAATGGCAGCTTTAGATCCTTCCCAAGTGTTTCCAGCCTCCTGGCCTGCCCTACAGATGTCAGACTTTCCTTGCCAGACTTGTAAGCCAATTTCCAATAAACTTGAAAGCCAACTCACTTCAGTAAATAACTGTCTCTCTCTCTGCTTCTTTTTTTTCCTGATACTTGTTAGTAAAGATAGTTTGCTTTCAGCTGGCAAGACTAGGAACCCACCTTTGTTGTCTTACCCCATGGGTATGGCAACTCTCCAGCCCTGTGGCATAACTGAGTCCAGTCCTCAGCAGTCTTGACTATAGTTCTCTTCCCCAAGACATCACACTGGTCCATGACATTGATGATATTATGTGGATTAGACATAGCGAACAAGAAATAGTAACTACTTTAGATTTATTGGAAAGATATTTGTGTGCCAGAGTCTAGGCAATGAACACAACAAAATGTCAGAGAACATTCATCCAGTTAAATGTCTAGCGGTCAGTTGGGACAGAGCATGTCACATCTGGCCCCTCCTATGAAAAAAAAAATAACAAATCCTGGTGGGCCCCTTTAGATTTTGGAGGCAACTTATTCCTCATTGGTGTTCTACTTTGGTCCATTTCCAAGTGACCCCCAAAGCTACTTTTGAATAGGGTCCCAAATAAGAGAAGAATACCATTTGCATCATGTTATCCATCAGATTTGATGATGTGTGAAGTGTCAGTGCCAGACACAGATGCTGTTTGGTGATTTTTAGCAGGCCTTTCAGTGAATCACAGTGCAGACTCTTCAAATTTGTGGGCAAATTTCTGCCATTCTCTGAGGATAAATACTCTCCTTTTCTGCCATTCTCTGAGGATAAATACTCTCCTTTTGAAATAAAGCTTAGGCTTGATTCTGGCCTTAGCAGAGAGTGGATTTAACCATCAGCCACCAAATTATCAGGCAACCTAATCAGGAATAACTTCACTTCTAATTTCTTGGGTTTACAATCCAGTTCCTCATAGCTATACCCGACTAAAACCTGATTTTGCAGTATCCAGGGCCTGATTGGTTCAAATTCTATAAACATTTTGCTCTAAACTTAGGGGATGGCATCACAGTTGCCTGGGTTCCTGGGATGCAGATGGGACTCTGACTGTCTCAGCATTTTATATAGGAATTTTCAACCAATGCTACTATTTTGTTCAATCCCTGTCCACACTTCTTTTTTTCAGGGACTCCCATAACTTGACTCTCATTGGAATTCTTTGGCAAGTAAGTAGACTAACTTTTCCTGCTATGTGATTTTCAAATGATTATTTTCTCCACTCTCTGTCTTCCAAAGATTACTCGAATTTTCCTATGCTCTTACCTCATGTCTAATTGTTTTTTTCCTGGGAAGTTAATTTTTAAAATTCTTTTGTGACATTTTAATGAGTTTGAAGATAAGATAAATTCATGTAGTCAGTTTATCTTATTTAACAATGTGTCTGCATTCAATTTTTAAATGAGATCCTAGTGCCATTTCCAACGTTTCCAAAACTTTTAATGATGAGATAATATTAAATGAGATATATTAAAAAGCTATTAGATTTTTGTGACTGGTATAGTCAGCAATATTATCAGTTAAATAGAAAAGGTAAAAGAAAGACATTTTCAGTTTTATCAATGATTTGGAATGAGCAATATAAAAAGGAAACAGTCTGGGTATTTTTCTTTGCACTTTACAACATTTGGGCAACATTTTCTCTTGGAATTAGGTCTGTTTTGCTTCTTTTTCAGGATAAAATCCTGATGTTTGCCTTCACAGTCAATTCCCATTCCTTTCCATTTGGAGCTGATAAATCTTTACTGCAAATGGCAAGTGAAGTCAAAGGCATCCCAGGAGAGAAGTCTTCAGTCTTCACCAGATGCAGTTTGACACTCGGAAACCTGGTGAGAATGATGAGGAGGGAGCCAGTGAGGGAATGAGAGTCATTTGCCAAAAGTCATTTGGTGATTTGGTTTAAGATATTGGTGATTTATTAGACCCTTGTCAGCTATAAATCTCCAGGAGTCTAAATGAATAAAAAAAAAACATCTAGATAAAAAATCAGGGTCAGGCCTAGAGGGGAGATTCTATTCTACTAAAAATTTCTGTTTATAAGATCTATCCAGTACTATATTTTTATAAGTAACCGAGACTAACACATAGAAGGCATGTTCTGGTAAGATGGAACTAGAAGCAAAGATAAATAAGTTTCAAGAGAGAATCAAAATCCATAATATCTCAATATGCTGAATTATGGGAATGATCCAAATGCAATACACACATGTTGAGTACTTACTGTGAGTCAAACACTGTACTAGATGCTTGAGATATATCAGTGGACAAAACAGATGAATACCTTAGCTGTTGAGTAGGCCAAGAGGTGTGTACCAATACTATTTTTTTCCAGTTTTTGCATGAAGAGGCAAGGTAAAAGATATTCTGTAAATTAAAGTTATCAGAGCAAGTGTGCTGAGGCTAAGTAGATTCAATCATTTTTTTCTCACAGGTAAGTTATATTTAACAAAAACAAAATAACTAAAGATAAAGAGGCAATGTGACTCATGTGAAATAGGCAAATATAATTGACAGTAAATTCAACATGTGTCAATGCGTTAATGAGGCTGCCAATTATCTGTAGAGGCAGTAATAAAATAATGGTTAAAAGTCTGAACTTTGAGATTAGACAAACTTGGTTTCAAATCTTGTTGCCCCATTAACTGACTGAATGACCTTGAGCAAATTGTTTGGTTTCTCTGGCTTCAGTTTCTTAAAATAAAAAATAAATATCTTCCATCTCACAAAAAAAGAGTGAAAATTAAATGAGGTAATATGTAATGTATTTAGCATAGTTCCAAGGACGTTATAAGCGCACAATAAATCCGGTGCCACATTGACATATTTATATTTCGGAGCAAAAGGAGGCCTTAAAACCTTCCTTTTCTTATACTGCTTCGAGGTGTCAGAGGTTTTTCATTTTGTTCTTAAATTCACAGTTGAAAAAGTCTTAAATTTGAGATGCCTAAGGGAGAGGCTTTGATATTGAAAAAAGAATTCAAATACAATTATCAATAAATTATGCAATGATAACAAAATATATTGTAGGCACAGTACTCAAGACTGTCTCCTGAGGCACATTGTTGTAGCAAAGCTTGGTAAGTCTGGAAGCCTCCTATGAGTAAATATATTGATGCCTTCAAACTACTGTAGGAGCAGTCATGTGAAAGATTTTCTGCTTGCGATCCTAGGAGGGATATTTAGATATAAGCTGTAGAAACCCTACTCAAGCAGGCAATAGAAGTTTGAACTTTATATCAGTTAAATCCACTAAGGATGAAAGATGTTATTACAAGAGCACATCACAGGTGACTTCTTGGACAGGCAAGGAAATTCAAGCATCAGGCATATGGTAGAACTAGGTCCTCTTCTGGATCTGAGATGCTGTGTTTCTGTGTAACAATAGAAATGTGCATATGTGACCAAGTCTGGCACTTCCAAGTTATGATCAAATTCTCATGGAGTAGTGCTTCCTGCTCTCATAGCATATTATAGTTATGCATAACCCTAGAATCGTTCAAATCTTCTGAGAAGAAGATGTTGAAATAAAAATAGGAGTGCAAGAATTTTATCAGAGTGGGGCCTGTGAAAGCTCCAGGAGGAGGAAGCAAGATTGAGGGTATAAAACTGTTAGCCAACAATGTAAATCCCTGGAAATAAAAGAGAGAAAAGAAAAAGGGGCAGAAAGAGTTTCAGATGGTGAAGATCTGACAGTCTCAGCCGACTCAAATGAAAGTTCCAAAACAAACATTAGAGGAATCCCATGTTGGGTAGAAATAGAAGACCCTACCACTCACTAACACCCTGCCTCCAGCTCTGTGCTCAGGTACTGGCTGGTGGTTGCCTGGAAAGGGTGTGGTGGCCTCAGACTGAGCAGAAACAGCCCCTAACGTCTCTGTAGCTGGAGGTTCTGCACCAACTTCATTCCTCACTGATGAACACACACTCTTTCTTGTAAAGGGATTCAGGTACTTTACGTCTATATCATGCACCTCCCTATTACACCAGGCTAAAAATTTTCTTTTTACTTTCTTGTTTTCTTGATGGACTATATGATAGTGGAATGTGCACACTGTGTTTAAATCTCATTATCCCCAGGACATACTAAAATGTTTGTAGATGCTCAGTGCTAATTAAATTAATGTATGCATATAGGTGGAGGTATTTAGAGAGCTATGAAAGAACTGAAAAACTTGTCCTACTCAGAAATAACAACTGATCAACCTGTTGACCTTAAGAACCTTCTGGTAATGTACACTTTAAATCAAATTGAGTAAGATTTTAATAGCCAGGATTTGCTTATACACTTGGCTAAGAAATATCTTTTCTATGCACATCATCTCCTACCAGAAAGAGTCACCTTAAAGGAAAGAGAGAGAGGGGAGGTACTTGGCAATGGAGAAGAGAATTGAGAGAAGATTGACACTGTGGCTGCCAGAGATAATGGGGGATGTGGAATGGATCGTTGGCGGAAGGTGTAGGATCATAGAAAGGCAGACAGGAATTAAGCCAGATGTCTTTTCTTTTTTGATGCCTCCAGATCACTACTCAACCCTGTTTTCTGCCCCAGGAGGCTAAGCTCTCTGATTTATAGCCGTGAATTCTTGTGTTCTCTAACTTTGAGCTGGGCAGTGAAATGGTTATTTTAATGCGTTAACTTGAGTGGGCTAAGGGATGCCCATAAAGCTGATACAGCATCATCTCTGGGTCTGTCTGTGAGGGTGTTTAGAGAAGAAATTAGCATTTCAGTCATCAAGAAAGATCTGTTTTCACTAATATGAGTGGGCTCTAACCCCTTAAGGGCCTGAGCTGAACAAAAACATGGAGGAAGGGTGAGTTTGTTCTCTCCATCTTCTTCAGCTATCTATCTTCTTCAGTTTTCAGATATCAGTGCTCCTGGTTCATGGGCTTTCAGGCTCAGACTGAGACTTAGTTCATCAGACCCTGATTCTCAGAACCTTTCCTGGTTCTCCAGCTTGTCAGTGGCAGATTGTGGGACTTCTCAGCCTCCGTAATCACATGCCCCAGTTTCTATGATACATCTCTTCATAGGTATGTATTTTCCTATATTCTGCTAGTTCAGTTTTTCTGGAGAACCCTGACAAAGACAGAAAACTTTGCAGAAAACTGGAGGGAGGGAAGACCGTTCGGTCAGAAAATTTATTGCCTGCTTCTATCCTTGGGAAACTGCCTTCTCTACTGTATTTTCTCCCCTGCTGGGTTTTGATGACTATTCCTTTTCCTTGTCCATTTAGACCTATAATATTAACAACTCTGCTGCTTCTAGCCCTGGGTCCCTGTGCTTCTGGTTATCCTACGTAACATCCTATCCCTTTGCACTTACTGTAGTACTATGACCACATTGATATATAAATTATGTATCAATCCCTTTCACCACACACTACGACTGTATGCATTTCAAATGGAAACAAAACAACCTATATTTTACCTCTTTTGCTCTTGACTCAGAAGGTCTGGCAGGTCCACCCTTAGGTTACATGAGTTTCTCCCAAATGAAGGTGCTCAGTGAATTGTAAGTCAAGAGCAGATTGGTATTACAGTATAATTGCAGTCTCTGTAAAAGGGCAAATAGATCAAATGTCTGGGGCCAAGGGTGCGTCTCACCTCATGCTATAAGAATTCCCAAGGCTCACAGTACTATTACATTCCTGTGACCAAACGTTTCAGAGTTCAGCATTCATTTTGTTTTTGCAGCAATTCCCCTAACGGAATTTATTGACATCTTCTTTTTCACTATAAAATTATACATCCTTCCCACTTTCATGCATAAAAAGGAAGCTCTCATTTTATGGATAAGCCTGGAGTTCCACACTCTTATCTGTAGTCTCTAAAGCTACTATGATGTTTCCTTTTATTACATTAAAAAAGAACCCTTAATTTCCCTAATAATTAGTAAATTTTCAGTATGATTCAAATTCTTTAAAATCATCTGCTTTCCCTTATTAATTCAGATGACAGCTCAGTCTAAACCAGGGGTATCCAATAGTTTGGTTTCTTTGGGCTGCATTGGAAGAAGAATAATTGTCTTGGGCCATACATAAAATATACTAACACTATCGATAACTGATGAACTAACAAAATCACAACAGAAAGCTTATATTTTAAGAAAGTTTACAAGTTTGTGTTGGGCCACATTCAAAGCCATTTTGGGTCACATGTGCATGCAGGTTGGACAGTACATTTGTTTCTTTGTATCTCACTTTCTTATCTGTTATTTCAGTTCATCCTCATTGCTGTGGAGGTCAACATATTCTGACTTTGTCTTTTGACGAAAGTATATCTTTGCTACCTCCCTAGACTAATTTATAGACACCATCTATTAAACTCTGACTGATACTAAAAAATTAATGGTTGAAAAATAAGCAATTTCAAATATTATGGTAATGTGAAATTTCCAATGCTCTCATAGACTGAATATTAGTAGAAATAAGTTACAGAAATTACATTAATAGTCACCTGGTGTCTTCCTGCCCTGCTTGATACATGGGGAATGTATGATCAGATAAAGAGCAATAGAGAATTCAATAGACAGACCTTCTCAAAACTGAAGCTCGTTTGGAATTCCAGACTGTTGTGTACCCATTATGTTAGAAAAGGTATCCTTTAAAATCTTTTTCTATTGATCAAATGTCATCGAGAGCATTTCTATAAATTATTTACCAGAGAGGAAAGAACAGTTCATTTATTTTTGTAAGACATACTTAAAGAGAAATTCTGTGATAAATTTCAATCAAAGAAGAGAAAATAAAGAGGAAAAAATGTTCATCCTACACACATATAACCTCAGCTATAATAATTCTGAACAAAAGGCAATTTAATAGGAAACAATAGAATCTTTACTTTCTATCTACTAATCTAAGTATAGCATGATATTTTCCAAACTACTTTTCCAGACCACAGTGGTCTCAATGTTAGTCTTGTGGGACTCCATCAAAGTCTTCAAAGTTTAAACACCTTAAAAGAAATAGTATATTAGCCTACAAGTCTATTATGTGGTGTCAGATAACTGGAAAAGAAATTTATACTTAGAAGTGGGTTGTAGTAATAAGACACACCTAAAACATGCCCTTGTCTTAGAACCTAGCAGTGAACAGAACTTGGAGAATATTAATGTAAGATGGAAGAAAGAGAAGCTATAATTTGTTGAGGCTAGCAAGAAAGCAACACTTGTTATATTGAGGCAGAAAGTTCAGCCAGACTGTTGCCTGCAGTAATATGGAAAATGGAAAGGGATCACAGTCCTAGCTAAGAAGATTTCCAGGCAGAATGTTAAAAGTCCCAAATGCTTCTACTAGCTGTCTATACTTAAATATGTAGAGAGAAAGATATCCTAAAGAAACAATTATTCAAATTTTAAGCAAAATGTATAGGATATTCAAGTGAGCTGGGTTCAAAATAAAATACTTTCTTATCCCTAGATCCTTGCAGTAAAGAATCTCAAATTTAAAAATGGCCTAGGACACCATCAGTAAAGTATAGCCTCAGGAAAATGATTTCAAGGCTGTGGATAAAAGACTATGTATTGAGCTTTCTGAAAGATTTAAATCATGCTTATTTGGGCTTCTAAGAGTAAGTATGAGCCTTGTATGCCCTCTATCATAAAGAAGAGGAGATTTACAAAAAATATTAAGAGTTTTGATTAGGCATATTTTAGACTACACGAAGAGGTTTCTAAGAATCCTAATGATTTGTTCCATAAGACTCTATCAGCATAATCCAGAGAAGGACTTGTCTTGAAGATTATTTGTGGACATGCCGTTTGTCTAACAGAATGTAATTCAATAAGATGCATACTAAAACTCAAACATTTTATTAGAATTATATTGGGAGAAGCACCATTGATTAAAATTAAAACAATTTAGAAACATTTTTAAATACAAAGAATTGTCAGAATGCTCTGGCTCTTACAGGAAGAAGCTGAGACTTACTTAAATTCAAATATAGCTATAGTTTCTATAGAAAAGAAAGATGACTCAGAATGCAGGGAAAGTCTACAGAGTGGAACCCAAAGCAATGGTGATGGAGAAGCACTTTCAGGGAGTGCATTAATTTATTCTAATATTGCTAGAAAGAAATACCTGAAAGTAGATAATTGATTTTAAAAACAAGGTTTAATTGGCTCGCGGTTCTCCAGGCTGTAGAGAAACAATGGCTGGGGAGGCCTTAAGTAACTTTCAATTATGGTGGAAGGAAAAGCTACCATGAAAACAGTAAGGGGGAAATCTGTCTCCATGATCCAGTCGCCTCCCACCAGGCCCCTGCTACAACATTGGGGGTTATGAGATGAGATTTGGGCAGGGACACAAACCTGAATGATATCAGGGAGGAAGACTGGGTCCCAATGAAGCAACTGGCAATATGTTCTCATCTGGATTTCAAAACTGCATGGACCATTGACAGTTACATTTATTCGTTTATTTTTTGCAATCTTTTTTTTTTTTTTAACTGGAGCACAGTAGTCCCTTCATATTCATGGGGAATTGGTTTAAGTACCCCCTGCAGATACAAAAATCCACAGATGCTCAAGTCCCTGATATAAATGACGTCGTATTTGCATATGACCTATGTCATTTTTGGTTAGATTCACATTTATGTCACATTTAAAGATTATACTTTAAATCTTCTCTAGATTGCTTGTAATACCTCATGCAATGTAAACACTGTGTAAATAGTTGTTATAGTATATTATTTATAGAATAATGACAGGAGGAAAAAAAGCCTGTACATGTTCAGCACAGACATAACCATACTTTTTTTTCAAATATTTTTAATTTGCAGTTTGTTGAATCCATGCATGCAGGACCCATGGATATAGAGAGCTGACTGGACGTATCCAGGTAGCATGTTTATATGTTGGCTTTGCATGTGTGTCCGGAGGGGGAGATAGTTTATCTTTTTAGTTCACAGATTATTTGTAGGAAAAAAACTTATACTTGAGGAACTTCATCTGAAAACCTCCCCTGAAGAGCTCAGCTTTGTCTAGACTCTGTTTGGATGACATAATTTTGAACTTTGGGCTGATGCAGTAAGTGGATGAGACTTGTGGGGGACAAGGCTTGGGACAGTGTGAGTGTGTTTTGCATGTGCAAATATAAATTATTTTTTACTAGAGGATGAAGTGGTAGATGCTGAGGTTTGCACTTCTAACAATACTGTCACCCAAGCAGTAAACATAGTACCAAGTAGTTTTTCAAGCTTTGCTCCCCTCCTTCCTTCCCGGCTTTTGAAATCCCCTGTGCTTATTATTCCTATCTTGGTGCCTGTGTGTATCCAATGTTAACTCCCATTTATAAGTGAGAAGATGTTACCATGTTGGTTTTCTGTTTCTTCATTAATTCACTTAGGCTACTGGCCTCCTGCTACATCCATGTTTCTCCAAATACGTTATTTCATTTTTTGTGGCTGTGTAGTATTCCATGACGTATATGTATCACATTTAAAAATCCATCCCACCATTGATGGTCACTTAGGTTCATTGTATGTCTTTGCTATTGTGAATAGCTCTGTGATGAACATAGGAGTGCATGCGTCTTTTCGGTAGAATGATTTATCTTCCTTTGGGTATATACCCATTAGTGGGATTGCTGGGTCAAATGATAGTTCTATTCTTAGATCTTCCAGAAATCTTCAAACTTCTTTTTGTAGTGGCTGAACTAAGTTTCATTTCCCCCAATGGTGTATAAGCATTCCTTTTTCTCTGAAACCTCACCAGCCTATGTTATTTATATATTTATTTATCTGCCTTTTAGTAATAGCCATTCTGACTCGTGTGAGATGGCATCTCATTCAGGTTTTGATTTGCGTTTCTCTGATGATTAGTGATGTTGAACACTGTTTTATATGTTTGCTGGTGCAGCAACATTTCTATAAACATTCTCCACTAGTGTTTCCAGGAATTTCTTGTGTCACTTATCTTCATTTGGCATATTTTGCTGTAGAACCTTGACTTTTACCACATTATCAATAGAAGATTTTCTATATAATAACCATAACTATATTCCTTTTTCAAATGAATCTAAAATGGTTTTATTGACTGAAGTATCAAGATGTTGTAATTGTCCATCATAATTATCAACCACATGACCATATTTTTTCTGCAGGTTTATTCTTCAGTTGTTCAAATAAATGCTCACAAAATAGAATATGAACAACATCCTTGGGAATTACGTTAGTCTTCTGGCTATCTCAAGTAGCTTAGCCAGTTCCTTTTTTTTCTGTTCCCAAGTATTAGAAGAATCTATTTCTAGTTCGAGGTAAATTATTCTCTCTTTATGTTTGAGAGGGTCTGCTATGCCTATAAATTCCCTTCTCCTTAGGACTAAGGCTTTACTTATGAGAATAATGTCTATCATTTATTTGAATTGCTGGTTATGTGAACAGCTGTGACCAAGTTTGCACATGTGTAAGGAACAAAATTTATTAGTGTGACTAGCCCCTATCAGTGATTATAAGTTGCTTTTGTTGCACATTTAGATTTCTGTGAGAAAATGTGCATGTTAAAATCATGAGGTATAGCATATAACTATATTTTTATATATTTAAATATACATGTACTATATACACATATTTAATATGTGAATACTATATATACATGTACAAATATCCACATATATCCACATATCAAAAACTATTGTTGCTGAGGATGCATAAACATTAAGAGAAATCTCCAAAACAACAATTTAGGGAGCGTTCAGAAAGCGCATTAATCAAAGATTTCTAGGGTCTTTGATTTGGAAAGAATTTTAGGGAATCATTAATCCAGAAGATTTGCGTTCCAGATGAAGAAACTGAGTCCTTTTATACACCACAAAGAAAATCATGCTTCAAACTCTGACACTAATTTCTTATGAATTAGAATTTTATTTTATACTAACAAAAAGTTTTTATACTGATTTAGACATATAGTGGTTCATCATATATCACTTTACATATAGAAAAATGTTAATCTAAGCAAATAAATTGTTTAACTTTTTTCTAAAACTTAGGTATAGTGAGCTTAGGCTTCTGAATCACTTTCCAATGCAAAGTCATTGGTATTAGTAGTTTCCCACAATATTTGCCTAAGCTTCAACAACAGCATGTTTTCCTAAATTTCCTAAGACACCACTGGTATCTTAGAATCTATGATCTGCATGTATGTTTTCTTCATTATAGGTCACAGAAATACACAAGTTGCCAACCTTTTCTAATCAGTCTTCCCATTGTCCTATGTTTTGAAAGATTTTCCTTAAAAAAAACAAACTCAATGTGTTATATGATACAATTCTGTATTTCTGTATTCTATCTGCTAATCTATCACAATCCCAAAATTTAATGAATTAAAACAGTGAAATATTATTTCATTTTTTAAATTATATATTAGGTTCTGGGGTCCACGTGCAGATCATGCAGGATTGTTGCATAGGTACACTCAAGGCAATGTGGTTTGCTGCCTCCATCCCCCCATCACCTACATCTGGGATTTCTCCCCATGTTATCCCTTCCTGACCTCCCCATGCCCCCCCCGGTGTCCCTCCCTTGGCTCCCCTCCCTGTGTGTGATGCTCCCCTCCCTGTATCCCTGTGTTCTTATTGTTCAACAACCACCTGTAAGTGAGAACGTGTGGTGTTCGATTTTCTGTTCTTGTGTCAGTTTGCTGAGAATAATGGTTTCCAGATTCATCCATGTCCCTACAGAGGACACAAACTCACCCTTTTTTATGGCTACATAGTATTCCATGGTGTATATGTGCCACATTTTCCCTGTCCAGTCTGTTATTGATGGGCATTTGGGTTGGTTCCAGGTCTTTGCTATTGCAAACAGTGCCACTATGAACATATGTGTGCATGTGTCTTTATAGCAGAATGATTTATAACCCTTTGTATATATACCCAGTAATGGGATTGCTGGGTCAAATGGAATTTCTATGTCTAGGTCCTTGAGGAATTGCCACACAGTCTTCCACAATGGTTGAACTAGTTTACACTCCCACCAACAGTGTAAAAGTGTTCCTATTTCTCCACATCCTCTCCAGCATCTGTTGTCTCCAGATTTTTTAATGATCGCCATTCTAACTGGCGTGAGGTGTTAGCTCAATGTGGTTTTGATTTGCATTTCTCTAATAATCAGTGATGATGAGCATTTTTTCATATGTTTTTTGGTCTCATAAATGTCTTCTTTTGAAAAGTGTCTATTCATATCCTTTGCCCACTTTTGGTTGGGTTTATTTTTTTCTTGTAAATCTGTTTTACTTCTTTGTAGATTCTGGATATCAGCCCTTTGTCAGATGGGTAGATTGCAAATATTTCTTCTCACCCTGTTGGTTGCCGGTTCACTCTAATGATTGTTTCTTTTGCTGTGCAGAAGCTCTGGAGTTTAATTAGGTCCCACTCGTCTTTCTTGGCTTTTGTTGCCAATGCTTTTGGTGTTTTAGTCATGAAGTCCTTGCCTAAGCCTATGTCCTGAATGGTTTTGCCTAGGTCTTCTACGGATTTTATGGTGTTAGGTCTTATGTTCAAGTCTTTAATCCATCTGGAGTTACTTATAGTGTAAGGTGTCATGAAGGGGTCCAGTTTCTGCTTTCTGCACATGGCTAGCTGGTTTTCCCAACACCATTTATTAAACAGGGAATCCTTTCCCCATTGCTTGTTTTTGTGAGGTTTGTCAAAGATCAGATTGTTGTAGATGTGTGGTGTTGCCTCCAAGGCCTCTGTTCTGTTACATTCAGCTATATCTCTGTTTTGGTACCAGTACCATGCTGTTTTGATTACTGCAGCCTTGTAGTATAGTTTGAAATCAGGCAGCCTGATGCCTCCAACTTTGTTCTTTTTGCTTAGGATTGTCTTGGCTATGCCAGCTCTCATTTGGTCATTGGTAGCTTGATGGGGATAGCATTGAATCTATAAATTACTTTCAGCAATCTGGCCATTTTCACGATATTGATTCTTCCTAAACATAAGCATTGAATGTTTCGCAATCTGTGTCTTCTATTATTTCCTTGAGCAGTGGTTTCTAGTTCTCCTTGAAAAGATCCTTTACATCTTTTGTTAGTTGTATTCCTAGGTATTTTATTCTCTTTGTCGCAATTGTGAATGGGAGTTTGCTCATGATTCGGCTCTCTGTTAGTCTGTTATTGGTGTATAGAAATGCTTGTGATTTCTGCACATTGATTTTGTATCCTGAGACTTTGCTGAACTTGCTTATCAGTTTCAGGAGATTTTGGGCTGAGACAATGGGGTCTTCTAAATGTACAATCATGTCATCTGCAAATACAGACATTATGACTTCTTCCTTTCCTAATTGAATACCCTTTATTTTTTGTATTTGCTTAATTGCCCTGGCTAGAACTTCCAATACTATATTGAATAGGAGTAGTGACAGAGGGCATCCTTGTCTAGTGCTGGATTTCAAAGGAAATGCTTCCAGCTTTTGCACATTCCTGTTTCAGAAAAGGATTTTATTTCTCCCTCACTTATGACTTAGTTTGGCTGGATATGAAATTCTAGGTTGAAAGTTCTTTTCTTTGAGGATGTTGAATATTGGCCCCCACTCTCTTCTGGCTTGTAGGGTTTCTGCCAAGAGACCCACTGTGAGTCTGATGGGCTTCCCTTTGTGGATAACCCGACCTTTCTCTCTGGCTGCCATTAGCATTTTTTCTTTCATTTCAACTCTGGTGAATCTGATGGTTATGTGCCTTGGGGTTACTCTTCTTGAGGAATATCTTTGTGCTGCTCCCTGTATCTCCTGGACTTGTATGGTGGCCTGCCATGCTAGGTTGGGGAAGTTCTCCTGGATAACATCCCGAAGAGTGTTTTCCAGCTTGGATTCATTTTCTTTGTCACATTCAGGTACACCTATCAAATGTAGATTAGGTCCTTTTGCATAATCCCATATTTCTTGGAGGCTTTGTTCATTTTATTTCACTCTTTTTTCTCTATTCTTGCCTTCTCATTTTATTTCATTGAGTTGATCTTCAGTCTCTGATGTCCTTTCTTCTGCTTGGTTAATTCGGCTATTGAAACTTGTGTGTGCTTCACAAAGTACTTGTGATGTGTTTTTCAGCTCCATCAAGTCATTTATATTCTTCTCTAAGTCATTTATTCTAGTTAGCATCTTATCTAACCTTTTTTCTAGGTTCTTAGTTACTTTGCACTGGCTTAGCACATATTCTTTTAGCTCTGAGAAGTTTGTTATTACCCACCTTCTGAAGCCTGTTTCTGTAAATTCATCATATTCATTCTCTATCCATCTTTGAACCCCAGCTGGTGAGTTGTGATCCCTTGGAGGAGGAGAGGCGTTCTGGTTTTTGGAGTTTTCATCCTTTTTGCTCTGTTTTTTTTGCCATCTTAGTGGCTTTATCTACCTGTGGTCTTTGTAGTTGGTGGCTTTCGGATGAGGTCTCTGAGTGGATATCCATTTTGTTGACGTTGAAGCTATTTCTTTCATTTCTTAGTTTTCCTTCTAACAATCTGGCCCCTCTGCTGTAGGACTGCTGGAGGTCCACTTAGACCCTGCTTTCCTGGGTAAGGGTTGTTGCTGGTTTCTTCTTCTGTTATCTTTGTCCCAGTAGGGTACGTACCAGATGTCATCCAGAGGTCTTTTTTATGAGGTGTCTGTTTGGGTATACGTGGGTTGAGGAGCTACTTGAGGAGACAGTCTATCCCTTACAGGAGTTCAAGTGCTTTGCTGGGAGCTCTATTGTTGCATGCAGAGCTGCCAGGCAGGTACTTTCAAATCTGCTGCACTGGAACTCATAACTGCCTCTTTTCCCAGGTATTCTGACCTAGGAAGGTTGGCTTTATTTATAAGTTCCTGTCATACTGCTGCCTTTTTTCAGATATGCCCTGCCCCACACGGAGTAGTCTAGTTACAGTCTGCCAGCAGAGGTGTTGATGAGCTGCTGCAGGCTCTGCTCAGCTGCTATGTGAACTGCGTTGGTATTGGCGGACTGCCTCGATAGCGGCGGACACCCTTGACCCCACTGAGCTGGACCATCCTAGATCCAGCTGCACTTGCTGTGAAACTGTCAATCCAGAGCATTTCAGATTGCTTGTTTTGTGGAAGTGATACCCGCCAAGCCAGATTGCCTGGCTCCCTGTCTCAGCCCCCTCCCTTTCAGTTGAATGGGTGGCTCTGTCACCCAGGCATTCCAGGCACCAGTTGAAATGGCTACCCAAATTTGTGTGAGTTTCTGTCGGCAAACCCACGGCACCAGCTGTGCTGAAAACTCATGGCGCTTTTTAGCCCAGGAATCTCCTGGTCTGTGGGCAGTGAAAACTTGTTTGGAAATGCAGTGAGCACTCACCCTCTGCGTTGTTCTTGCTGGGAACTGCACTCCAGAGCTGTTCCTATTCAGCCATCTTGGATCCTCTCTCTCCATTTATCATTTCTTATAGCTCTGTGGGTTGACTGGGCTCAACTGAGTAGTGTTCTGTTGGGATTTTTATGTAGTTGCTGTTAAAAGGCAGCCATGGCTCAAGTCATCTGAAGGACTCACTGGGCTAAAGATCTGAGGTGGTGCTCTCACTTGATGGCAGTTAATGCTGCCTACTGACTGACAGCTCAGTTGACCAGAGCCTGTTGACCAGAGCACCTACACATAGTAGCTTCTCCAGGTGGCTTAGGCTTTTCTCATCATGGTGGCTGCGTTCTGAGAAAAAGCATCCCAAGGGCAAGCATTCCAACAGGCCAAGGTGGAATTTGTGAGGCATCTCCAGATCCAATACGTAAAGTTCCAGAATATTTTTTCTTCTAAATTCTCTTACTCAAAAAAGTCACAAAGACCATCACAAATTCACGGGGAAAAAAAATTAGACTACACCCCTCAATGGGAGAGGTAGCAAGGAATTTGCAGCCATCATTATTCTACCACTTTATTCTCTAGTAAAAAATAATTTATATTTGCACATGGAAAACACACTTACACTGTCCCAAGCCTTGTACCCCACAAGTCTCACCCAATTATCATACAGCTTTTGGCAACATTAGTGCTGGCACTAATTCCTCTAGATTACTAATTCGGTGTTCCTTTGACCACATCAGTGATCTTTGGTTATATGGAGAAATAGTCCAGGTAGATTTTTTTATTTTTGAGCAATTACATGGTGCTATCCAAGTGCTCCAATGTCCCTTTAAGCAATATATTTATTTTATTGGTTGGAGAACCATTCATAAAGTATTTTACAGGCTTTCAGATATATAGATGGCAGTACACTGTACACTGAAATCTTTGATTATTACTTTTCTTTAGCCATTTTCTTTCTAAATTAGTTTTGAATTGCAAGTTGAGCCAATGCACCATTGTGTTTAGAAAGAGGAAGATGTATTTGCTAAATTGTTGCAGATATAAATCATTACTCTAAAGTAATGTGATTGTAATGTTTACACAACTACTTTTTATATGTAACTATTCAAGTCTGTGGCAACCCCTTCTAAGAAGTGTCCTTGAGAGACTATGTTTTTTCTTGTTGGACTTTTGGAGCTGTGGCTTATTTTCCTGAATATTCTTAGTGGTGACAAATTTCCATCTTCTGATGGTATCATTTTGCTTTTTTTTTTATATATATATAACAGATCACCCCTAAACTTAGCAGTCTTAAACAATAGCCATTTATTTAACTATAATTTTATGGATCAGAATTGCGGACTACATTCAGTGAGCAGTGATTCTGATCTTGTTTGCTTGTTTATTTTTTTATATATTATTTTCCTTCTTTCTTGGATTTTAATTTTTAATTTTTTATAATTTCAACCTTAATTTTTTTTTTGTCTGAGATAGAGCTTTGTTCTTGTCACCTAGGCTGAACTGCAATGGCATGATCTTGGCTCACTGCCAACTCTGCTTCCCAAGTTCAAGCGATTATCTTGCCTCAGCCTCCTGAGTAGCTGGGATTACAGGTGTGCACCACTATGCCCAGCTAATTTTTTGTATTTTTAGTAGAGACATAGTTTTACCATGTTGGTCAGGCTGGTCTCAAATTCCTGACCTCAGGTGATCCACCTGCCTTGGCCTCCCAAAGTGCTGGGATTGCAGGCGTGAGCCACCACACCCGGCCCCAAATTTTTCTTCAGATTCGGGGGTACACAGGCAGGTTTGTTACATGGATATAATGCATGATGCTGAGGTTTGGGGTACAATTCAATCCATCACCCAGGAAGTAGCACAGTACCCAACAGTTAGTTTTTCAACCCTTGCCTCTGCCACCACCCTGCCCCTGCCACCTCCTGAGTCTAGTAGTCCCTGGTGTCTATTATTGTATTTAATCTTCTTTTGATGTACTTCCATGTTTACAGTCAGTGTCTGGGTTGACTGAGATTGAATCATAGCTCTGTGTGTGTGTGTGTGTGTGTGTGTGTGTGTGTGTGTGTGTGTTTTAATACTGTCTTGACCCAGTTTTGAAGCTCTTGCTAGAGGCTGGTGAGTTCTCTTCGTTGATCAGCTAATTAAGTCTATATCCCAAACACTTCCCTTATCAGGACTTTCACACTCCAAGCCATTATATACCAGCCCTAATTGCTGAAGGGTCATGTAGCAGACAATAGGACAGCCCCTACTCCCTGGAACCCTTGAAATTAATCAAATTAGCCAATGTACAGGGAGCCTGCTAGACCTAGCTAACTTCATTCCACTTGCCCTATATAAACTGCCCCCTACAACTTCAGTTTGCTGTTCCTCTGTTCCTCTGTGCAACCCTCTGTGTGGCTCTGCCTGGCAGCCTTCTCTTCTTTGGAGCTGTAAGTAACAAAACAATTCTGACTTTCATTTATCCAAGAGCCACTGTATTGTGTCCTACTGTCAATATCATCTTTAGCTCATAAACCAGAGGTCTGGCTGGCCTGGGATGACTGCAACTGAGACGGCTTGTCTCTGTTCCATGTGGCCTTACATGTTCTAGCAAGCCAGCCAGGCTTGTTAACATTAAGATGGCAGATTCCAAGGTATAAAGCAATGCTCTTGAAATCTAGACTTGAAACCAGCACAGTGCTACTTCCACTGCTTTCTATTGGCTCAAAAAGTCATAAGCCAACCCCAGTCTTAAGGACTACCTTTCAAAATTAAAAACAAACAAATCAACTGCCTGTGATTACAGCTTATGTACTCATCTTCTATTGCCTATAGTTGAGACAATTCCCAAACCCAGGTTCCAGATGTGTTTTGAGACCTAGCTATCTTGGCTTAATGAATAGTTTCAAGAATTTATTCTGCTTGCTACTCACATTTTTCATGATTGTTTTTTAATAAATAAGCTCTCATGAGGGTGTATCTTATTTAAATTTTAAAATTACAACCAACAATCAAATAATAATCATTCATATATTGATCTTATTCTCTGGAATTCATTGCAAGGGAGTGATAGATACCTCAAAAATAGATCAACACATTTTATTAAAAGCTTACTCTTTTACTTCATTTTTCATGTCTGTGATAATATTTAACACTGTGTATAACTAATAATTTCTATTTTTTGAATGTGGAAATGGGACTAAGGGGCTTAAAACTGAGTGAATCATTGTTCTGGTCACTCAGACATTAAACATATTAGACTATTATTTTATAATTTTTTATCCATTACTGTAATATGAAATTCTGTGTGTATATGTGTGTGTGCATAGATAGATGATAGATACATACTGTATTCCTAATGATTTCCTGACTTTCTCCAGTTTGCTGACATTTTCTGAATATTTTAAAATTTATATAAATAATATTGTACTATAAATGGTATTATGTTTCTTTTTTACTCATCATTTTCTTTTTGAGATTTCTTCATGTTTCTATATGTAAATTTAACTCAATTTCTGACAGCTTACCTCAAACAGTGATGAGCAATTAATCACATTTCCTGATGGACTAGAGCAAAACTTTAACAGAAATACATACCCAAGGCCGTGATTGTTGGTAGTACAATATATGTGGGATGACTATACATCCTGATTTGAGTGCGAGGGTCATGTTCACTCCTATTTTTCATTATTGTCTTAGTCTTCTCAGGCTACTGTAATGCAATGTGGCTTACACAAGAGGAATTTATTTTCTAACAGGTTTGGAGATTGAGAAGTTCAAGATCAAGGAGCTACCAGTGTTGGTTTCTAGTGAAGACCCTGTTCTTGGGTTAGAGAAGGCCACCTTCTATGTGCTTATGTGACCTCCTCTTTGAGGCATGCATTGAGAGAGTGAGTGTGCTCTCTTGTGTCTTTTTACAAGGACACGAATCCTATTGGATCAGAGCGCCACCTGTCTGAGCTCATTTAACCTTAATTGCCCCTTTAGAGGCCTCCTATTCAAATTAGATCACACTGGGAAGTAAGACTTGAACATATACATTTTTGGAAAGACACAAACAGTCTGTAACAGCTATTATTTTTTATTATTCTTACGTTTTTTCCCTCTAAAAAGGTGTTTTGGGCTTGATGATAAGTTATACGATCACTTCAGGTATATGAATATTTAAATTCTCTAAGTCATGTTAGACTGCTCTCGAAATAGACAACTGGATCTTATATTCCTCTCATAAGTGCATGATGCTCTTTGTCCGTCCACATTTTATAAGGACTTCTTATCTGATTTTCTAGGTTTGCCATTCTTATAGGTTATAATAGGCATACTTAGAGCTAAATCTTAGGTCTGTTAATTTCTGTCCTTTGTGACAATTTCCATGTAGGACAATTTCCATTTAGAGTTACGTGGTAAAGATTGTAGTAGTTCTAAGAGTTAATCTTCTCAGGTATTAATATGAACACTCTGTATACTAAGTTGTTAATATACCTCTGCAAAATTAAAAAATGCACTCAGCATCTAAATAAATGAGATCTATTACTATGGTGTAAAACAGAAGAAAACTATTAGTGAAACGAACATCTAGCAACTGTATGATTTTGAGCAAAGTACTGTCTATAAGCTTATGATTTTTATACCTATAATGAGGGATATTAACATGTACCTAGTAGAAAGTGTTAAATGTAACCATATAGAGGAGTGCTGATGGGTCACATTGTAGGTTGTCCATACATGTTGATTCTCTAATCTCTGTCTGGAACATCTTTTATCGACTGCAGGAGAATGAATGACAACCTTTAACACTTTGCTTCTGGTTGTTAATTCTCTGATCTTCATTTCCAGATTGCTTTTTCTTCCTTGCTAATAAATGTTTAGTTTCCTGTCTTGAAAAACATAGCTTTGATTCATGTTTGTTTTCTTCGATCCCAAGACAACTTGAGAAGTTTAAATCATGTACAGTTGGGGACTGAGTATGTGGTAAAGGAAACAGCTGTACTGACTGCTCTGGAGCTATGCTTCTCCTGGGGTTGAACCCTGTCCTCAGACACAGAGTTAAATATTTCCTTTGCTATTTGGATAATCAGGTGGATCAAAGCTTCTTTTACACTTACTGTCAAAACGACATAGCTTTCTGGTAAACTAGGTAGCTTTAGTGGTGAAATGAACTGGGTCTCACAAGGAATGAACAGCAGAAAAGGACGATAGGAGCTGGAAGGGAATGAGAGTGTGGAGGGGTGGCCAATGAGAAGGGTTTACTCAGGCGCTGTCTGTCACATGTATGTGAAGCTGTGCAAGGACCTCTGCAAAGTGCCTTTGCCCATCTGACATCTGGGAGTTGGAAAGATTATCAGTGTAGTCTTAACCATCTCTGCTAAGTGCCTTTCAGCAATCTTAAACACAATTTTCTCCTGTCAATTTTCATTCTAATAAAGGGCCTTTGAAATGACAATGCACAGCTGAAAATTACCAAATATTGATACAGATGAATAATCAGTTTTATAAAAACAATGATTGCTTCTTTATTGATTTGTGCAAGCAATCAAATCTGATAATATGGGGCATTAATGGAGATTGGTTTCAACAAAAGTAACAGCTTTGCTTGCCTTAGCTGACCCAATTTATGTTTAGGACCTGCCATATTGACCATACCCACGATCCAGCCTTCTGACATAAATCATTTGCCAGCTTCTGAAAACCCAACAATATAGAAAAATGATGGCTATTTCCAACAACATGTACATTTGAAGTATTTTTGTTACTATTCATTCCAGAATGAAACACATATGCAACTTTCCTTGTTTTTTCCTCTATGTACGTTCCTGGATTTTGAAATTTTGAATAAATCAGCCCAGGAGAAGTTAAAAAGTTTCTATGGTTTTAACAGCTTTGCTATTTTTTATTTAACCTGATTCAGTCTGTTTGTTGGAACTGATTTATTTGAATTGGTGAGTTTTATTGATTTTTTTCATGCCTGATTTAATTCAATCAAATTGCCTCGTTCCAAGTTGTGCAAATGAGTTTTATTTTCTAACCCAATTAGGAGAAGCTTATAGGATGTTGTTCATGTAAGAACTGGAGAATAACTAATTTGTTATCCACTAGCTGAAGCTAGTAATGTATATGTAGAATCCTTGTGGCACAATCTTCAATGGCACAAATACCTGTTCCTAAAATATCTCAGAATTAATGATATATTTAGGGAATGGTGAATCATAAAAGATGACTAGTCAAAGTTAAATGCATTGTGGGATTTATTCTATTGTAGGAGCTAGACATCTGGGAAGTGACTCAAGATACTAGAGTCAGCAAGTCTGATCCTCATAACCATAAAGTAAGCCCTAGCATTTTCAGTGCTTCCAAAGACACAGCCTGGATGAAAAGTCTTTTCCACTTCCTTCCACCCCACATTCCACAATGTCAACTTTACCCTGATTTTGCTCATAGAAAATGTCAGATATTATAATGCTAGTGAAAAACCCCATTATGATAAAATCTATTTCTGCATCCTATATATGTGGTTTTGTCTGGAGATTACAAAAGAGCCTATCTTGATTAATGTCAAATGTTTCAAAAATTTTTTTTCAGATATTTTGGTACATCTTTATTGCTGGGTAAAATAATGACTTACCAAATTTGTTCTGATTCATATGAAAATTTTTAGTTATGAAGCAAGTATGTTTCATAGATAAGGTTAATTTATTACTAAAGAAAGAATTTTTTTTTTAAAAATCCACTTTATATGATCTAGCCTCTGTGTACAGTATCTATAAAGTCAACAGTAATGTGCAGTAATGTCCTAGACCTTTATGCTCACACACCACTCACTAATACATCCGCAACTTTCAGTCCTGCAAGCTGCATTCATGGTAAGTGCCCTATAAAGGTGAACCACTTTATATCTTTTATATGGTATTTTTAATGTACCTTTTTAATGTTTACATATGTGTTAGATACACAAATACTTACTGTGTTAAATTACCTATAGCATTCAGTAGAGTAACATGCCATACACATTTGTAGCCTAAGAGCAATAGGTCATACCATATAGCCCAGATGTGCGGTAGGCTATATCACTAGATTTCCATGAGTATTCTCTGTGATGGTACAACAATGAAATTGCCTAATGCATTTCTCAGAACATAGTCTTAAGTAACACATGACTATATATCATTTACAATAGCCATTAAAAGTATAAGATTTGTAGAAATTATTTTAATGGTTATTAAATATCTTAATGAAGAAAATTACAAAATTTTATTTAATGAATTTAAACCTGATCTATATAGATACATACAAGTTCAGAAATAGTAAGATGCAGGGTTAAAATTATAGTTATTATTCTGAGAGAATTTTGCAGAATATTCAGGCTTAATCTGAATTTTTTGTGGGAGGACAAAAGGCCATGAATATTCAGGAAAAGTTTCAAATGAACCTGTATATGGGGGAGGCAGGAATGTGAATGTGTATGTGGTGGGAGGTGGTAGGGCTTGTTCTTCCAAGAAAATATCTAGTCTTATTTAAATGTAAAATAATTAAAATTGTGTTGTATTAATATAATTATGGGGAAATTAGACCTGCAAAATCAAATGTTAAAACCTGCAAAGAGATATATGTATATATATAGACATTGGATAAATTATGGAGAGGGAAAACATTGGCACAAGTAAAATGGAAAAGAATAAACTCAAAATATGGCACTAGGGGAAGTGGGTATCACATGGAAAATAATTAATTGGAAATACGGATCTTCCATAAATAAATAATTAATTCCAGATGGATGTAAGAGACAATTGTGAGAAAAGTGAAATTAATGGAAGGGAATAGGGGAAAATATGCTTACGAACTTAGTCTCAATAATGATTTTAAAGGATACTAAAAATATAAAATATATTAGAAATAAAGTTTGTTACATTAAAATTTAAAGTTTGTCGAGGTTAAAAGAGGTACCTTGAGTGAAAAATCATCTGCACATTGGAAGAAAATATCTGCACTGTGAGATTCCATACACAGGCATGTTATTTGTTATGGGCCAGTCACTCAGAGTTCTGAGGATACAGCAGTTAATATAAGAGTGAAAAATTCTTGCCCACAGAAAGCTTACATCCTAATTTTATAGCTGGCATGTGGCAAGATCAGCATTTGGATCTAATTCCACTCACTCCATAGCTTACGTTTCTATATCACTTTACAAATTGCAAGCTGGGTAAATATGAGGTCATCCTTGACAACTGGATCCAACTAGATCCTGACTTCAATAGTATCTAAACATACAAACATTAAGCTCATGCTATGGTAATTCACTAAAATAAAAGTAATCTTAGGAGCGCTGAGACTTAACAGAAGACATTCAGTCTCATAATATATAAGGATATGAATGTATCAAGAGCTCCTATAAGTCAATTAGAAAAAAATTAAGCCTTAAAAAATTTACAAACCATGGGCACAGGCAATTGATTCATAAAAGAGGAGATACAAATAATGATTAAATGTATAGAACATACTTTACTTCACTAATAATCAGGGGCTTTGGCAATCAAAGCAACATAAGGTACTATTTCATTCTTATCCAATTGGTAAGACTTAAAGTCAGCCAATACAAGTGTTTGAGCAGATGAGGACCAATATGAACTTTTACACACTGCTGATGAGTATAAATTGTACATCACTCAGGAAAGAGCAGATTGCTCATATTTAATAAAGCTGAAGCCACCCATACCACATGACTCAACAAATCCAATTCCATAGGTATAGCCTAGAGATATGTCCAAAAATGCTTATTGCAACATTGTTTCTAATAGGAAAAATAGGAAAAAAAAACCAAATTATCTGTTAACAGAAAGACGGATATACACATCAAAGATTATCTATTTAGTGAATAGTAAATAGCAGTGATAATGATGGCCTAGAGCCCTATTAATGAAGATTAATCTCACAAACATAATTTGGGATAAAAATATAAATTGCAGGCCAGATGTGGTTGCTCACTCCTGTAATCTCAGTACTTTGGAAGGCTAAGGTGTGGGAATCACTTGATGTTAGGAGTTAGAGACCAGTCTGGCCAAGAAGATGAAACTCTATCTGTACTAAAAATACAAAAAATTAGCCGGGTGAGGTGGTGCACACCTGTAGTCTCAGCTACTCAGGAGGCTGAGACAGGAGAAGTGCTTCAATCTGGGAAGTGGAGGTTGCAGTGAGTTGAGATTGGGCCACTGAACTCCAGCCTGGGCAAAAGAGCAAGACTGTGTCTCAAAAAAAAAAAAAAAAAAAAAAAATATATATATATATATATGTGTGTGTGTGTGTGTGTGTGTGTGTGCACGTGTGTGTGTGTGTGTGTGTACGTATGTGTATATATATATATATGTATGTATGTGTATATAATGTAAATTTCAAAAGCTGCATATACAGTTGCTTTTAAGCGATGTTTAAAAGTATAAAAACATTACTATATATTGATTATAGATTCATGCATATGTAGTAAACATACTAAAAAGTATGAGAAAAACTTTATTATACTTTTTACCTCTTTGAAGGAGGAAGAAGAAGTCAATTAGAGATGTGGATTAAAGAAATTTCATCTGAAACGTGCCATTTCTCAGATCACTACAATCATCATATATTTGAATATTACAGACATGAAGGCCAATGAATCAGTTAAGCAAAAAATATTGATTTGTTGATTTTTCTATTTAAAGAGGCAAAGCCAATATTACATTTATTACATTTTTATAATGTAGTGACAATGTTGAGATTTTGAACTATAACTACAGGAGAAGCTTTAAAGAAAAGTATTACTGACTTATAAAACCATGAATATAGTGTAGACACACCCACACATTACTTATTATTTTTTTTTTTTTGAGATAGGGTCTGTCTCTGTCACCCAGGCTGGGGTTGTAGTGGCACAATCACTATTCACTTCATCCTCGACCTTCTGGGATCAAGTGATCCCTCCACTTCCATCTTCTTACTAGGCTAATATTCCTACTGTGCAGCTGATCCATATGGGTATTAATTCTGCCCTTGAAGAACAAGAACACACTCACAGTTATCTAATCCAATATTCACTGCTCCCTGTCAAAACAAACTGTTTTGTCAGAAAGTGAATAGAAGTGACATATGTTCTGAAATAATAATTTTATATACTTTTTAATCTTTCGTACAAAATTGAATATATGGGAAGCTTTCTCAAAGTCTTCTTGCCTAAATACCACTGTAAACATATTGAGTAAATAAGACCCCTAGATATCAATTCTAATGATGAATACGTTAAAAACATTATTCAGCTGTTTCTAATGTGAATTCCCAATAATGAACAATTGATTAATGCTATCAACATACAATTAAAGAAAATTGGATTATCTGCATTTAAAATTGCTTTTGTGTGTATTTCAGGAGAGATTTTTTTTTTTTCCTACACTCAATGTCATGACTATGTAAAAGGGCATGTCTAAAAAGATAAAGAGCCTGGATAAGTTCAACACATTCTATTTAAACTTTTGTCCTTTTTCCTACATTCTAGTTCCTTGTGTTTTTACATATCAAATGTGAATAGAATATACTTCTGAGACTGTTTCACCCATGAATAGGTATCCTTTAGAATTAATTAAAGAGTTGTTTGGCAAATAGTAATTCAGTTTGATAATATAGCTATTGATTTATTAAATATTAAGATTTTGTCATTTTTAGTGTCATTGCTCGTTTTAGTGTCATATAGTGATTGATAGTTTTGTTTTTTAATTTTACAGATCTTAATTTCAGAGTCAGTAATAAAGTACTGATACATAATTTATGGGAAAAGAAATCAGTAACCTCTCCAGAAGCTGAATACATTTAAACCTCAAAATATTTACTTCACATCCCTAACTTAGAAAACAATTAAGGAATAGAAACTACATTTTAAATACATATTAATTATTTAGAATCACCAGAGGGAGGACCACCATTGTCCATTTCACAACTGTCTACATTCACAAAGCTTCAAAACATCTTAGAGCTCTATCCAGAAGCAGTTTTCATCATGAAGGTAAAAAACTAAGGTGATGGAATATTATACCTTGTTACACTTTATCTGAAAACAGAAATGACTTCTTTTCCTTTTATCCCTATTGGATATTTTGTATATTGAATGACAAAAAAAAAAAAAAAGCAAGCTGCTTCACTGAAAGACCATGTTGTGAGTTAAATTACATTACTGAATACTTATCTGTTTAAGGCACTTCTTTGGGCAATATCATGTAAATAAGCAAATAGAATGTCAGATACAAAATGATACAAATGCTTATAACCCACACACATTAAGAGCTTTCATTTATTCCTTCTAACAACCTTGTACTATAGCTTTCAATATATTATCTTTCTGAGGGAGCGATAAGAGAAAAAAAAGTATGCCCAGAAGAATACCATCTTTCGAAAGACACATGCAATTTAGGGGAAGAAAGAAAGAGAGGTTTCTGCAAAAAGAAAAGGCACATAAATTGTCAGGAACAAGGAAAGAGAGCTCGAAAAAAATAATGACCTAGAAGGCAGAGGAGAAAGATATAGCATTGAGTCTGGGGATGAAGTAGCATCTATCACAAGGCTACTAAGAGCCAGGTGCTTCATGAGCAGTCTATCAATTAATCATTTTATCATCTGATTGGTCTATGTAGAAGCTAATAATTTTCTCAGTGTATAGATGATAAAATTTTAGACAAGACTCTCAAAATCTGTTTAAATAACAAATACAATGTGTCATTTCATTTCTTTCTCTCTATGCATGTGAGAAAAAAGAAAACCCAATGACTAACTTACACCTCTTCAAAGAAAATTATTTATACCTTGAGAAAATAAAAGTATTTATACTTTTGAGAAAATAGAGATCTTCATTTAAATATCATTTTAGGACACTATGTTATTAAGTAAAGCAAGCTATTGGGATTACACATCTCAGAGTTCGAAGGTTAATAAGGTGTAACAATAATATCAGAAGTCTTTTTTTTTTTTAACAAAGTCTCATAATTGGATTTAGCATTTTTTAAAGACTAATTCTTTGATGCAGATTAAGAGAGAATGTTTTTCCTTACCTTCTGTAGCTTTTCTTTTAAACCAGCAATTACAAAGACATACTTTAAAGGACAAGAGCTGAAATTTTATTGGTTAGTCTAGAGGAATAGAAGAGGGCTGACTAGAAAACTCAACTTCTGTGATATGAAAAGAAAAAGTCAGAAATGATAATTAAGAAATGGCATGTGGAGTTAATGGTTTTGTCCTGTATTGCTTTGCGTCTACCTAAGTAATCCAAAGTCAAACACTTACCAATGGTAGAACTGTTTATGGAATTCTAGCAGTGGATGGAAGCAGGGTCACCTGATCTACAGATAGATAGATAGATAGATAGATAGATATCTCTAGGGTCATGTGCCACTATCTTGCAATGATCAGGGACTAACCCAAGAGGAGCAGGACCTTGGCTTGTACAATGAGGTGACAAAAACAAGCAATGGGGAAAGGATTCTCTATTTAATAAACGGTGTTGGGAAAACTGGCTAGTCATATACAGAAAACTGAAACTGGACCCCTTTCTTACACCTTAAACAAAAATTAACTCAAGATGGATTAAAGACTTAAATATAAGGCATAAAACCATAAAAACCCTAGAAGAAAACCTAGGCATTATCATCCAGGACACAGGCATGGGTAAAGACTTCATGACTAAAACACCAAAAGCAACTGCAACAAAAGCCAAAATAGACAAATGGGACCTAATTAAACTAAAGAGCACAGCAAAGGAAACTATCATCAGCATGAACAGGCAACCTACAGAATGAGAGAAAATTTTTGCAATCTATTCATCTTACAAAGGGCTAATATCCAGAATCTACAAAGAACTTAAACTACAAATTTACTTACACTATCATTTTTATGTGTGTGTGTGTGTGTGTGTGTGTATAAAATATGGACAGAATGCCCCCCTGCCCAAACACACACACATATGGAAAATGTGTAGATCACTGGAAATCTGGCTGGTTTATTTTCTTTCTTCTGTAGTCACGGGTGGAAAGGAATAAAAAAGACAGGTCCAGGAAGTGGACCAAAATTTGAATCCCTCAAATCATCCATGAAAGTCGGAATCAACTTCTTTCAAACTCCTCTTCATGTTGATATTTCAACCTCTTCCCATGAATCATGAATGGTCACAATAGCATCCAGAATGGTGAATACTTTTCAGAAGGTTTTCTATCACCTTTACCAGATTTCTTCAGAGGAATCACTATGGCAGCGAGAGCCTCATTAAATGTGGTTTTTGAGTAATAAGACTTTAAAGTCAAAATTATTCCTAGATCTGTGGCCTATAGAATGAACCTTGTGTTAACAGGCATGAAAACATTAATCTTCTAGTACATCTTCATCAGTGCTCTTATATGACCAGGTGCATTGTAAATGAGCAGTAATATTTTGAAAGAAATTTCTTTTTCTGAGCAGTAGGTCTCAACAGCAGCTTAAAATATTCAGTAAACCATGTTGTAAACAGATATGCTGTTATCTAGTATTTATTGTTCCATTTATAGAACACAAGCAGAGTAGATTTAGCATAACATTTAAGGGCCCGAGGGGATTTTCAGAATAGTAAATAAGCATTGTCTTCAACTTAAAGTTACCAGCTGCATTAGCTCCTAACAAGAAAGTCAGGTTGCCCTTTGAACTTTTGAGCCTGGCATTGACATCTCTCTAGCTGTGAAAGTCTTAGGTGGCATTTTCTTCCTATATAATGCTGCTTCATCCACATCAAAAATCTGTGGTTTAGTGTAGCTGTTTTCATAAACGAGCTTACCTAGATCTTCTGGATTACTTTCTGCAGCTTCTACATGAGCACCTGGTGCTCTGTGTTATGGAGGCAGTTTAGTTTCCTAAACCTCATGAACCAACCTCTACTAGATTTAAACTTTTATTCTATAACTTTATTACCCCTCTCAGTCTTCATAGAATTAAGTAGAGTTAGAGCCTGGCCCTAAATTAGGCTTTGGCTTAAATAAGTGTTGTGGTTGGTTTGATCTTCTAACCAGTCAACTGAAACTTTCTCCATATCAGCAATAAGGCTGTTTTGCTTTCTTATGATTCATGCATTCACTGGAGTAGCACCTTTAATTTCCATCAATAACTTTTTCTTTGCATTCACAACTTGGTGGTTTGGCTCAAGAGGCCTAGCTTTTAGCCTATCTCACCTTTTGACATGCCTTCCTCAACCAGCTTAATTGTTTTCAGCTTTTGATTTAAAGTATATTACACGCCACTCTTTCTTTCACTTGAACACTTAGAAACCATTGTGGGGTTATTAATTGGTCTAATTTCAATATCGTTGGGTCTTAGTGAATAGGGAGGCCCAAGGAGAGGGAGAGAGGTGGGGAATGGTGGAGCAGTCAGAACGCACATAACATGTATTAAGTTTGCCATATTATATGGGTGTGGTTTGTGATGCCCAAAACAATTACAATAGTAACATCAAAGGTCCCTAATCACAGATTACAACAGATATAATAATCATGAATAATTTGAACTATTGAGATAATTCTCAAATGTGACACAGAGACACCAAGTGAGCACATAATGTTGACAAAAATGGTACCATTGGTTTTGCTTGATTCAGGGTTGCTGTAAGCTTTCAATTTGTAAAAATCAATATCTGCCAAGAGCAAGAAAGTGAAGAGCAGCAAAATGAAGTCTGCCTATATTTTACTTAAGCCACTATAAAACCATGTAATAACAAACCATGTCATTAAACAAGTTATCTCTAAGATTCTAAAAAAACCTGCTCAATAAGGTTAGCACCTCATATACCTAATCTTACAATGCAACCAAAGAAGATAATTTTTTTCTATTCAACATTGTCTAGGTTTTAAAAATTCACTCCAACATTATGTCTTAGTAGGCAACAATCAGAGCTATGAATTTCTTTTGGAAATTATTCTCTTTATATTTTCTTGAATAGCAACAAGAAAATCAACTGCTATCCTCTCTCAAGGAGCTAAAGGGGAAATACACTTGCAGGTAAAATACATTGTCTTCCTTCTGTTGAAATGAAACTGCTATTTATGTGCTTAGCAGCACATGTAAATAACAGATTGAAACTTGATGACAGAGAATGTTCTGCTCCTGACAACATCTGTTGTACTTGACAGATGCCCCAGTGCCAAAATTGAATCAAGTAAAGTAAGACTACATAGAAATTAGGAACGCCCGCTGTCTTCCCTCCTTTCTGAACAAAAGCACCATTAACACAAAAATAAGGTTCTGGGCTGAATAAACTATATATGATATCTGCAGTTTGTGGATGTAGAGGCATGTGTGATTTCAATGATTAAAATGACAGACAGGTGGTCTGGTTTACTTAATCTTACATTTGAGTTCATAACATTTCAAAATGTTTTCATTTATTCTATCACAAGGAAAAAACAGAATATCTAAATAGTGTGAAATGTTTAATCCCAGTCATAAGACTAACATCATGATGTTAATAAATGCATACACAAAAACATGAACAAAATGAAAAGCAAATGCAAATAACAGACATTGTTTAATTTTGCTACTATTGCGATGAATGCAAATTAAAGCAAAATTGAGGTATAATTTACAAGGCATGCAATTTAAAATGACATATGTTACCAAAAGCTAGTGATAGCGCATTAAATCTTTAGTGCTGCTGCATTGATTGTAGAATGGCCATTTTCAAAAGCAATCTGGCACATCAAAGGCCATTACAAGTGTTTATAAGACTCACTTGAGGAAGCTGTTGGTTAATTCTGTGATGATAAACAAGGGCTAGCTATTGACTTCCTCCATAAAATCCAATCCTGGAGCAACTGGGGAAACAAAAGGGAAATTCAAATGCTAGAAAGAAACCAAAAATCTAAGCGAGCTCTTCAGAGCATGGAATGTGTTTTGAGCAGTTTATGTCTGGAATGTGAGTTGCTCAAGGCAGTAAAAGAAGAGGGAGAGGGAAACAGCAGAGATAGGGCTAACCAGAGGTAAGCTTTTTTTTCTCTTTTCTTTTTTTTTTTTTTTTTTTGAGACTGTCTTGCTCTGTTGCCCAGGCTGGAGAGCTGTGGCTCAATCTTGACTCTCTGCAACCTCTGCCTCTCGGGTTCCAGCGACTCTCTTGCCTCAGCCTCCTTAGTAGCTGAGATTACAAGTACACACTACCACACCCAGCTAATTTTTGTATTTTTATTAGAGACAGGGTTTCACTGTGCTGGCCAGGCTGGTCTTGAGCTCCTGACCCCGTGATCCGCCCACCTCGGCCTCTCAAAGTGCTAGCATTACAAGGCGTAAGCCACTGTGTCTGGCCCAGAGGTAAGCTTTTATTCTTAACTTTTTACTGAAAAATTGCATGCATATTATAAAACATACTGAATATGCAACTTGGCAATCACCAAGGTAAGTACTTTTCAGATCAAGACAGGGAACATTGCCAGCATCAAGGTCCAGACAGCATAAATAATACCAACATCCAGGGTATTATTTATGGGTGTTCCCTGCCCTGCCCCACCCTGGGCTACTCTCCCCAGAGAAGTCAGTAATTAACTTTTGACTGTTTTGAACTTCCCTATCTAGGTAGAGTCATACCCTTTTGCATGTGGTATGTTTGGCACAAAGTTACATGGAAAGATTCAGACATTAGTTCTAAAAATTATTATGCATCAGTAGTTCTAAAAATTATTATTGATTTGTATCTTCATTATTTAATATTTTATTTATGTTATATCACATTTATTATTTATATATTTCTATTGTTTGAAGGTTTGTATCACTTTAAAATTCCTGTTGAAGCTTAATCCCCAATGCAATAATATTAAGAGGTAGGGACTTTACTAGATGATTAGGTCATGAGGGCTCTGCCCTCATGCATAATTAGTGCCCTTATAAGAGGACTTGAGAAAGTCCTTTAGGCCCTCTTTTGCTCTTTGGTGCCTTTGCCATGAGAGAATGCAGCATGTAGCACCACCTATAAGCAGAAGGCAGACTACTAGACAACAAATCTGCTGGCAGTTTGATCTTGGACTTCCCAGCACCTAGACCTGCAAGAAATAAATTTCTGTTGTTTATAAATTATGCAGTGTAAGGTATTTTATTTTAGTAGTGGACAGACTAAGATATGTATATTTATTATACATTATTTATTATTTTATTGCACATAGTAGTTTATGGAATATTATTACATATAAATATATCAATTTTTTTTTATCATACTCTTAATGGTTATTAGGGTTTTTTCTAGTTTTTGCTCCTATGCCAAAAAAAAAAGCTGCGAAAATTTTCTTGTACAGATTTTTTTGGTGCAAAGCTATGCTTATTATATTGGATCTATACCCAAAATCATTTAAATTATTGCTACTATAGGAAGAAAATGAAGATAATAATGTTTAAAAATCACCAAAAATAAATAAAACAAATTATATAACTAATATTTTTTCTATTTTATATACATATGTCCAACAAAAGAAAACTTGATCAATCAATAGAAAGTGATAATGGAGGAAAAAGAGGAATAGGAAGACACAATAGATGAAAAGTATGAACTAAAATAACAAGAATCATTTTTAAAATAACAATAAATAAATATAAATGGGTTAAACATCAATTCAAAGACAGTGATTATTTGGTTTTATTTAAATTACACAAGATACAATAATACCAATGGGACACATTTAGATAAAAAAGGCATAATAATGGTTGAAAATCAAATATTGAAAAATTATACCAGATAAATATAAACATAAAGACGGCTGGGGTTACAATCTTATATGACGAAGTAAAATTTAAAGCAAAATACAATATAAATACAGTATATGATAAAAGGATAATATATACATAGAGAAAAATTAGAAATAAATATCACAAGATATATGCACAAATTATACATCCTCAAGTCATAGTAAGCATCAATTGATACAGTTGCAAGTAGAAATATATGTCATGTTAGTAATTGCCTTGGAAACTTTAATATAATCCTCTCATAAACTGAAGGTTCAAGAAGATGAAACTTAAGCATTAATACCAGGATTCTAATTTATAAGTTTAGTATATTAGATGTATGTAAAATTCTACATTTAAGAGAAAGTAAACATTTTTAGCAGGATTAATATATTAACAAAAACTTATTTTTTGTTAAACCACAAAAGAAGTTTCAATTAACTTCAAAGTATAAGTAACAGAGCTTTCTTGCAAAATACTATAAACTTACATATTAAAGCAAAAAGATAACTAGAATATTCCATATGGTTTTTTTTTAATTTTTTATTTTAAGAAAGAGAGAAAGGAAGAAAGAGAAAGAATAAAAAAAAAAAAAAGAAAGGAAAAATGAAGGAGAGGAAGAATGAGGAAGAGGGAGAGGGTTGCTTTATTGCCCGGGCTAGAATGTAGTCTAAAAATGGGTATGCCTCCATATGTTTTTAAGCTAGCAAATGTATTATTAAATAACACATTTGCTAAAAATTTTCTAATGGAAATTTAAAAAAACATTTTTTGAAGTGATTAATTAAAACACTATAGATCAGTGCTTGTGAGACACAGCTAAAACAGTAAGAAATCAATATATAATTTTAATCAAGATCTTAGTTGGATATAATGAGAAGCTTGATAAACTTTTTCTAAGTTAAAAATAAACATATTAAAGCCTTTAGAATGTGGTCTATGGGACAGGAATGAAAGAGAATATAAAAAGAAAAATATAGGCATTTACTCTAGTAAGTCAGCTAATTTAATTAGATAACTTATAAGAAAACTATGATTTATGCAAATAATTCAAAAAGTATGTTTGCAAATTGATTTATTATTGGGTTACCTATAGTGAGATTATATTTTCATTTTTCTCCACGTCCAACAACAGGAGAATAACACACTGGATTAATACAAAGAAACATCATGTAGGCATTAGCATGAGGCAGATTACATACATGTCTGCAATGAACTTTTTTAAAGAAACAATTATTTCTGCTAAAAATAAATTTGTTTCATAAAATGCATTTAGTATGCTTTATGATATTAGAGACCCTGATTCTATGTAAACTGGATGAGGTATGTCTGAATAAAAATAAGATACAATCCGAGATAATATCAAGTGTTATGCTAGAGTGAGGTCACTGTAATAGCCCAATATAACCTTTTAGTTTCTTTAAATATCATGTGACACTGTCTTGACAAATTTAGACAAAAATGCTTGTTTTAGTTTGCAATCCTAGGGATTTGCTTTAGCATATTTATGAAAGTAAAATTGAGTTATACAATATTAGATGGGATGTTATTCAGTTGTCAAGTATCCATGCTATGGTGGAATGCTCAAATGTGACAATTATATATACAGTAATTTCATTTTATCTTCATTATACCTTGTGTCCATTTACTGATTCCAGCCTCATGACTTTAGGTTTATTCTGTCTATATATTATTGCATTCAATTTGCTAGGAAGTTGTGGACAATCTAGTGAAAAAAGCTGTTGGATTAATCAGAGACAAGATTGTTTTCCTGAAGAAACTAACAACAATCTATCATTTATTGAGGACTAAGTATGTATCAGGTCCTATTAGTGCATTGTACATGGTATGTTATATTATAAAAAACCCAAGCACCTAAAAGCATGACATACAAAGTGATGAGGAATGAGAATTTATGCATGCCTTTTGTACACAGCACACGTGGTATGTGTTATGTAAATAACACTGCAAGGAACTTGAGTAGCATATTGGCCAATATTGTATCTCTGGCTTATTGCAGTGGTCTTCAACTGGTCTGCCATGGAACACTGGTGTACCAAGACCACTCAGAGGTTTGCTTGTATATCATTATTAATGTATGTGATTCATTTTGCTGCACAACTGATTATACATATTGCCATGGCAACCAGACACCTAACAGTTGATCTAAGAAGGTTATGCAACTTGGTGTAGATCATAAACTTCGAAGAAAATGTGTGAGAGAACTTCGCTTCTTGAAGGAATAAAACTGCATCTGGGCAGTGAGGGGTTCCAATAAAATAGCAAAAACAGAGTTAAAGAGAATGGCGGGCTGGGCGTGGTGGCTCACGCTTGTAATCCTAGCACTTTGGGAGGCCGAGGCAGGTGGATCGCCGGAGGTCAGGAGTTTGAGACCAGCCTGGCCAACATGGCAAAACTGCGTCTCTACTAAAAACACAAAAATTAGGTGGGCGTTGTGGCGGGTGCCTGTAATCCCAGCAACTCCCGAGGGTGATGCAGAATTGCTTGAAAACCGGGGCAGGGTGGGGGTTGTGTAGGTTGCAGTGAGCTGAGCTCGCACCACTTCACTCCAGCCTGGGCATAACAGCAAAACCCCGTCTCGCGGGGAGAAGCGGGGAAGAGAGAGAAATGAGGAAAATTACTTTTTTAGATACTAGGAGACATTGCTATACTGTAATAATAGTGTGGTGATTGTTGTTGACCTGTTTAGATGTTATTTTTCTCCCTGTTGTTTTCTTCAAGAATATGTCCAAAATACAAATTTTGAAAGAGGGTTGTGAGTCTAAGAAGGATAACAATGAATGCCCTAAATTCATTTTCTTATCATATTGAGCTCCCTGCTGGCCAAAAAAAAGACCAAATAAACCAAAATAAATCTAGCAGAAACCACATCTACAAACAAAATTAATTACCATTATGAATTTCAGTCCCTTTTCTCTTATCATTTATTACGCCCTATCTCTATTTTCTCCATTACTAGAAAAACCATCTGTATCCTGCTACTCAAGACTTTATAGCAACTTTCCATGTCTTTAGAAACATCACTATACACATATGCACACACATACACGCAGTGATGAGATAGGCATTTCAAGAAGTCCTTGTCGGCAACAGTCCAATTCAAAGCATCTGCAAACCTACAGGCAACTCTAGAATTGTCCTTAAGTCAGAGCTTGAGGTGAGCAGCTGGCCTGGAAAGTCTGGATAGGTGAATTGCTTTGTAGCTAGTTTCAATGGCAAGCATACCTGAATTGTTTATTTCAAGTGCCGTGTGGATGTCTAGAGGAGGCTGCCTAAGGGGCAAAAGCTATAAACTTCAAGTAACCCACTGGAACTACTTACTGGCTAAAATCTCCTCTGTTGTATTAGCTAGATATCAGATGACCCTTTCAAGTTTAAAACTTTTAGAAACCATTTTGATTTCATAGTAGTCTACATATGTACTAATTAAAGGTAGTAGTAGTTTTAAAATACATTTCTTCAAGGATATTTTAGTGTTCAGAGGAGTTGGTTTTGGTAGAGATGCTGAAACCTGGCAAATGGTACATTCTTGAGAAAGAAGAAAATACAAGGAAGCCTCATCTCCGTTAGCAAGAGAACTAAAGCTCAAAGTTCCAAAGACTATGAAAACATCATTATCAAAGCCATTGGCATGTATGCACAGAAATATGCTGAGAAGTTACAGAACATTCTATTGCCAAGAAATATTTAGGGCACTCTGAGCAGAAGTCCCAGTGATAATCTCATCACTAGTATAAAGTCATTTAATAATGAATATTGTACCTTTTTAATTACATAATGATTATAATTACTGCTCTAAACAAGAAGCATAAACTACAATTTAACCTTGAGAAGTAATTGAATATCTCCGGAGAGTTTCCACATCTGTTGTATGAAGTGGCTGGAGTATATTCAGGTTCAACAACAAGTTATTAACAACCTAGGATATGCAGGTGTTCTAACATAGTATTTATTTTTAACAATGTTTATTAAGTATCTTCCTTCTTCCTGGCACTGAGAGATAGAACAGCGAATGAGACATATTCCTTAAGAAAAACTGACAAGTGAAACATTACAAGGTAGAATAATGATTGATTAGATAAACACAGAACATTGAGAGAACTATAAGGACAAATAATGCAGGCTCAGACAACATGGAAAAAATTTTAAGAGAAAGAGACATCTATCCACATTGAGACATTTGCATGTGTTACTTCATCTTTATTAACAATCCTTTAAGTTAGGTAATGTGATTCCTATTTTATAGATAAGATTGAGATTTAATTTATACCTTATAATTAAACATATATATAGAGAAAATGTTTTATATGCATACATATATAAAATAAATAATATATATTAATATATAATACATATATTAATATAAATGAGTTAAAATAATATACACATAGACAGATGGTTGGAGTGGTGTTCTTCAGATCTTTATAGTGGTTTTTTGTCTCAGTGATGTGATTTCAAATGAATTTTAATTTCATCTGTGTACCTTCCTGCATTTAAAAATTTTAAACATATAGTTGCATATGAAGCTATTTCAAAACATTTTATATAAGACATATATATGCACAAGTATATGTGCTATGCGAATGTTATACATTATAAATATAAGAAATGAGATACATGATCATGACATATAGAAAGATATTACACACCTTTGCAACCTTTTTTTCTCTGTTTCTTCTATAAAAGATGGGACACATGTGTAGAACATGCAGGTTTGTTACATAGGTATACATGTGCCATGGTGGCTTGCTGCACCTATTGACCCATCCTCTAAGTTCCTTCCCCTCACCCCCCAGCCTCCAACAGGCCCTGGTGTATGTTCTTCCCCTCTCTGTGTCTGTGTGTTCTTAATGTTCAACTCTCACTTAAGAGTGAGAAGATGTGTTTAGTTTTCTGTTCCTGTGTTACTTTGCTAAAAATGATGGCTTCCAGCTTCTTCCATGTCCCTGCAAAGACATGATCTCATTCCTTTTTATGGCTGCATAGTATTCCATGGTATACATGTACCATGTTTTCTTTATCCAGTCTATCATTGATGGGCATTTGGGTGGGTTCCACGTCTTCGGTATTGTAAATAGTGCTGAAATAAACATACATGTGCATGTGTCTTTATAGAATAATTTATATGTCTTTGAGTATGTACCTAGTAATGGGATTGCTGGGTCAAATGATATTTCTGGTTCTAGATCATTGAGGAATCACCAAATTATCTTCCACAATGGTTGAACTAGTTTACATTCCCTCCAGCAGTGTAAAAGAGTTCCTATTTCTTCACATCCTCACAAGTGACTGTTGTTTCATGACATTTTAACAATCACCATTCTGACAGGCATGAGATGGTATCTCATTGTGGTTTTGATTTGCATTTCTCTGATGATCAGTGATGTTGAGTTTTTTTCATATTTGTTGACCATGCAAATGTCTTTTTTTTTTTTTCTTTTTGAGACCGAGTTTCACTCATGTTACCCAGGCTGGAGTGCAATGGCACGATCTTGGCTCACCGCAACCTCCGCCTCCTGGGTTTAGGCAATTCTCCTGCCTCAGCCTCCTGAGTAGCTGGGATTACAGGCACACACCACCATGCCCAGCTAATTTTTTGTATTTTTAGTAGAGACGGGGTTTCACCATGTTGACCAGGATGGTCTTGATCTCTTGACCTCGTGATCCACCCGCCTCGGCCTCCCAAAGTGCTGGGATTACAGGCTTGAGCCACCACGCCCAGCCAATGTCTTCTTTTAAGAAGTGTTTGTTCATATCCATTGCCCACTTTTTGATGGGATTGTTTTCTTCTTGTAAACATGTTTAAGTTCCTTATAAATTCTGGATATTACTCCTGTCAGATGGGTAGGTTGTAAAAATTTTTACCCATTCTGTAGGTTGCCTGCTCACTCTTATGATAGTTTATTTTGCTGTGCAGAAGCTCTTTATGTCATTAGATCCCATTTGTTAATTTTGGCTTTTGTTGCAATTGCTTTTGGTATTTTTGTCATGAAGTCTTTGCCCATGCCTATGTCCTAAATGGTATTGCCTAGGTTTTCTTCTAGGGTTTTTATGGTTTGGGGCTTTACATTTAAGTCTCTCAATCCATCTTGAGTTACTATTTGTATAAGGTATAAGGAAGGGGTGCAGTTTCAGTTTTCTTCACGTGGCTAGCCAATTTTCCCAGCACCATTTACTCAATAGGAGATCCTTTCCCCCTTGCTTGTTTTTGTCAGGTTTGTTGAAGATCAGATGGTTGTAGATATGTGGTGTTATTTTTGAGGTCTCTGTTCCATTCCATTGGTCTATATGTCTGATTTTGTACCAGTACCATGCTGTTTCAGTTACCGTAAACTTATAGTATAATTTGAAATCAGGTAGTGTGATGCCTCCAGCTTTGGTCTTCGTGTTTAGGATTTTCTTGGCTATATGGGATCTTCTTTGATTCCATATAAGATTTAAAATAGTTTTTTTTCTAATTCTGTGAAGAATGTCAATGGTAGTTTGATGGGAATAGCATTGAATCTATAAATTACTTTGGGCAGTGTGGCCATTTTCATGATATTGATTCTTGCTATCCATGGGGATGGAATGTTTTTCCATTTGTTTGTGTTCTCCTTTATTTCCTTGAGCAGTAGTTTGTAGTTATCCTTGAAGAGGTCCTTCATATCCCTTGTTAGCTGTATTCCTAGATATTTTATTCTTTTTGTAGCAATTGTAAATGGAAATTCATTCATGATTTGGCTCTTGTTTGCCTATTGTTGCTGTGAAGAAATGCTTGTGATTTTGCACATTGATTTTACATCCTGAAACTTTGCTGAAGTTGCCTATCAGTTGAAGAAGATTTTGGGCTGAAATGTTGGGGTTTTCTAAATATAAAATCATGTTTGTCTGCAAACAGAGACAACTTAACTTCCTATCTTCCTATTTGAATATGCTTTATTTCTTTATCTTGCTTGATTGTCCTCACCAGAACTTCCAATGCTATGTTGAATAGGAGTGACGAGAGAGGGCCTTCTTTTCTTGTACCAGTTTTCAAAGGAATGCTTCCAGATTTCACCCATTCAATATGGTACTGGCTGTGTGTTTGTCATAAATAACTCTTATTATTTTGAGATATGTTCCATCAATACTTAGTTTATTGAGAGTTTTTAACATGAAGGGATGTTGAATTGTATCAAAAGCCTTTTCTACATCTATTTAGATAATCATGTGTTTTTTGCCTTTGTTCTGTTTATGTAATGGATTACATTTGTTGATTTGTGTATGTTTAATTAACCTTGCATCCCTGGTATAAAGTCAACTTGATTGTGGTGGATAAGTTTTTGGATGTGCTGCTGGTTTCAATTTGCCATTGTTTTATTGAGGATTTTCACATCAGTGTTTGTCAGGGATATTGGCCTGAAGTTTTACTTATTTGTTGTGTCTCTTCTTGGTTTTGGTATCAGGATGATGCTGGCCTCATAAAATGCATCTGGGAGGGGTTCCTTCCTTTACAATTGTTTGGAATAGTTTCAGAAGGAATGGTACCAGCTCCTCTTTGTATTTCTGGTAGAATTCAGCTGTGAATCTCTCTGGTCCTGGACTTTTTTTGGTTGGTAGGCTATTAATTACTGCTTCAATTACAGAGCTTGTTATTGGTCTTTTCAGAGATTCAGCTTCTTCCTGGTTTAGTCTTGATAGGGTGTATATGTCCAAAAATGTATCCATTTATTCTACATTTTTTAGTTGCTTTGTCTAGAGGTGTTTATAGTATTCTCTGATGGTAGTTTATGTGATCCACCTGCCTTGGCCTCTCAAAGAGCTGGGATTACAGGTGTGAGCCACTGCTCGCAGCCTGAGTGAGTTTCTTAATCCTGAGTTCTAATTTGATTGCCCTGTGGTCTGAGAGACTGTTTGTTGTGATTTCAGTTCTATTGCATTTACTGAGGAGTGTTTTACTTCAATTATGTTGTCGATTTTAGAATAAGTGCCATGTGGAACTGAGAAGAATGTATATTCTGTTGATTTGGGGTAGAGAGTTCTGTAGATGTCTACTAGGTCCACTTGATCCAGAGCTGAGTTCAAGTCCTGACTATCCTTGTTAATGTTTTGTCTCGTTGATATGTCTAATACTGACCAGCTAGTTCTATCATTGACTGAAAAAGAGATGTTGAAGTCTCCAATGTAATATAATAGCAAATTTGTCTATTTCTTTTTGCAGCTCTATCAGCTTTTGCCTCATGTAATTTGACATTCCATCATTAGGTACATACAAATTTAGGATTATTATGTCTTCATGGAGAACGGATCCCTACATTATGTAATGCTCCTCTTTCACACTGATAATTGTCCTTGTTCTGAAGTCCACTTTGAAATTAATATAACTACTCGAGCTTTCTTTTTATTAGTATTAGCATATTATATCTTTCTCCATCCATAACCTGTATATTTATACTAAGTAATTTTTTTAGACAATCTAATATAGGTGGGTCTTGTTTTATTCATTTATCCAACAGTCTCTGTCTTTTAACTGGTGTATTTAGACCATTCACATTTCAAGTGATTACTGATATAGTTGGACTAAAAGCTACTATGTTTGTAAATATTTTCCATTTGTTGCATTTGTTCCCTATTTCTTTTTTCCCTCTTTTTCAGCTTTATATGATTGTAACTGAGCACTACATACAATTCCGCTTTTTCTTTTCTCTTAGCATATCATGTATACCTATTTTTATTCTTTGGTGGTTGCTCTAGAGTCTCCAGTATTCATTTACAACTAATCAAAGTGGATTTTCAGGTAATGGTATAGCACTTCATGGATGGTAAAGGTAATGATAGCAGATTATTTCCAGTTTCTCCCATCTATCTCTTATAATTTTGATGCCCCTCATTTTACTTATTCATATTCTATAATCACCATAAACATCGTTACTAATGTCACTTTGGATAGTTATCTATTAGATCAATTAAGAATAAGAAAAGAAAAAAAAATTATTTGACCCTTAGCGATTTCTTGTCTGGTGTTCTTTCTTTATTTATGTAAGTTACTGGCCTAGGTATTTCTTTCCTCCTGAAGAACTACTTTAAAATTCCTGCAATGTAAGTATGTTGGTGATGAATATGCCTATATTCTTGCCTAAAAAGGTTATTTCTCTCTTTTGCTTGTGAAAGATAACTTCACTGATATAGAACTCTGAGATGTTGGTACACTTGACCCTTAAAGAACGCAGGTTTAAACTGTATAGGTCCACTTCAATGCAGAGTTTCTTCTGCCTCCACAACCCTTGAAACAGCAAGATTAACCCTTCTTCTTTCTCCTCCTCCTTATGATTTTCTTAATTTTTTTTCCTCTAGCTTACTTTATTGGAAGAATGTCATATGTAATACATATAATATGCAAAATTTGTATTAATCAATAATTTGCATTATTGACAAAGTTTCTAATCAACAGTAGCCAAACACTTAAATTTGGGGGAAGTGCAAAGGTATACACAGTTCTGAGTGTGCACAGTATTGAAACCCAAGCCCCTGCATTGTTCAAGGGTCAAATGTATTTTTTTATTTCAACACTTTAATGATTTCACTAATCTCTTTTTGCCTGCCTGGTTTCTCATGAGAAGTCTGCCATAATTCTTAATCCTTGTTCTTCTGTAGCTAAGATTTCTCCCCTCTCTGGGTCCTTTTAAAAATTTCTCTTTCTCTTTGTTTTTCTGCAATTTGCATGATTAGTTGTAGATTTCTTTGGGATTGACACTTCTTGGCATTCTCTGGGATTCTTGGATCGGTAGTTTTGCATAGCACTGTTTGCTCCTGTTCACATTCTTATAAATTAATACAGAGCTTTAAAAAAAATACAGAGCTTTTGAAAAAAATAAATTTAATTCAGCATGTTTTGTCAAATGCAGGAGTACCTACAGACAAATAAGGTAAAATATTATCATTTTCAGGCAGAATGGTTGTATACCTAGGTGGTAAGGCTGACACTTTAAGTTAGTTATCTTTTTTGTGTGTCTGTATATGTGAGTCTGTGTCTATGTGTGTTTCCCTCAAATTACCATCAAACTCTGAATTTTTCTCATTCCTATCCCTTAAACACAAATCTGCAATTGACGGGGGAGATGTTGTTATATTGGAGAAAAAAAAATGTCATATTCTTCCATTTTAAACATTTCAAAAGATTTAATCCACATAAAAGACAAAAAAAAAAACACACAAAAATACTTAGATTCAATGTTTTCTCTTTCCACCATGCTAAATAAAGGCCTTTCAAATCTGAAGAAGAGGAGTGAGGGGTGAGCCAGGATATTGAGATGTCTGTGGTGTGGAGTTCTGAAAAAGGACCCCATTATTTTCAAACTCTACATTCCCTGATAAATATAAGAATGCTGGTCATAGAATTCACAGAGAAGTTTAAGGCTCTGAAAGTAGCAGAAGCTTTTATTCCCACACAGAACCTTAGAAAAGAGAGAAAGGTCTTGGAATTGCCCCTTTTTCTTAACACTGGGCAGAACAGCCCTATGGTAGGAATGGTGAGATTCTATGCCTAAGCAAAGATCTAAACATTTCCCCAGGTAATCCCTGCGACCTCTGAATGGTGCAAAAGAACACTTGAATATTACCAAGGGCTCCATTATAATGGACTCAATGATATCCATAGAGAGGTTTTTGTGTACCTGAATGGGTTTGCAGATGCAGTCTCAGGAGATGCAGTCTTAGGATGAGTAATGGACTTACGTCAAGAGATTGAGTGGGAACATGTATATCTAAGTGGATGCCAGTGTGGAGGAATGACTACAGTTCAGGGTCATCTTGGGTCATACATATCCATTAGTGACAGCGTAGGAAAGATGATCAGCCTAAAGACTATGAGATAATAGCCACATCAGAAGCTGCCAGTGTGCCCAGATGCCTCCTCCTAGTGCCATGATAGTAATTAGAAAATTAGTCAAATGCCCCTCTCAGACTAATACAAGATTTTAATAGCGTGATCAAATATTACATATTTATATTCACATTAATTTTTACATAAAATAATGATAATCTTCTCCTAAAACAGGAATAATTCGTTGATGATAAAAATAAGGAAAGAAGAATTATTGGGGGAGGATCCAAGATGGTGGATTAGACACAACTCCAGTGCACAACACCCAGCAAGAGAGAAGCAAAAACCCAGAGATCTCCTAGCTCCAACCGAGGCACCAGGTGCATTCAATGGGTCTGATCAGAGGGTGAGCAAAGCCCACTCAGGGCAGACCAAGGCGGGGAGGGGTGCTGCTTCACCCAGAAAGTGCATCTGACCAGCGAGTTGGAGGCTCCACCTCTGGCGCTCTGGTCCAGATAAGCGCTTCCCCCAAAGCTCCAGCATACACAGAACAGGGGATCTTTGCCAGTCAAGCGCTGGGAATTACAAGTACAGAGTTGAATAAGAGTCTGCAGACTGAGCTATCGCCTCCTGTCCCCGCCTGGAGAGAGAGGGAACTGTAAGCCAGAGCAGCTGGGCAGCCCCTAGCCCATGACCAGAGAGAGAGAAAGCGGAAACGGGGAGACTGCTGGGTGCGGCTGGGCAGGTCCCTACCCTCCCCTACAAACCCCAGAGGGCTGAAGCTCTGACTCTAGTGGGTTGCATAGCCAGTGCCACAGTTCTAGATGAACCCTGAATGATCCAGCCCAGTGGAGGAAGGCCACAACCCACCACTAGAGGGGTGGGATGGGGCTACATATTTGTTTGTTTTTTTTTTCCTTTTAATTGCATTTTAGGTTATGGGGTACCTGTGGAGAACATGCAAGATTGTTGTATAGGTACACACATGGCAGTGTGATGTGCTGCCTTCCTCCCTATCACTTATATCTGACATTTCTCCCCATGGAATCTCTCCCCATGGGACACCCACCGCTGTCCCTCCTCTATTCCCCCCGCAACAGACCCTGGTGTGTGATGCTCCCCTCCCTGTGTCCATGTGTTCTCATTATTCAACACCCACCTATGAGTGAGAACATGTGGTGTTTGATTTTCTGTTCTTGTGTCAGTTTGCTGAGAATGATGGTTTCCATGTTCATCCATGTCCCTACAAAGGACACAAACTCATCGTTTTTTATGGCTGCATAGTATTCCATGGTGTAAGTGTGCCAACTTTTCCGTGTCCAGTCTGTTATTGATGAGCATTTGGGTTGGTTCCAGGTCTTTGCTATTGTAAACAGTGCTGTGATGAACAAACATATGCATGTGTCTTTATAATAGAATGATTTATAATCCTTTGGATATATACCTAGTAATGGGATTGCTGGGTCAAATGGAATTTCTATATCTAGGTCCTTGAGGAATTGCCACACTGTCTTCCACAATGGTTGAACTAATTTACACTCCCACCAACAGTGTGAAAGTGTTCCTATTTCTTCACATCCTCTCCAGCATCTGTTGTCTCCAGATTTTTTAATGATTGCCATTCTAACTGGCATGAGATGGTATCTCAATGTTGTTTTGATTTGCATTTCTCTAATGACCAGTGATGATGGGCTTGTTTTCATGTGTTTGTTGGCCTCATGTGTGTCTTCTTTTGTAATGTGTCTGTTCATGTCCTTTGCCTACTTTTGAATGGGCTTGTTTGTTTTTTTCTTGTAAATTGGTTTTAGTTCTTTGTAGATTCTTGTTATCAGCCCTTTGTCAGATGGGTAGATTGCAAAAATTTTTTCCCATTCTGTTGGTTGCTGATTCACTCTAATGACTGTTTCTTTTGCTGTGCAGAAGCTGTGGAGTTTGATTAGGTCCCATTTGTCTATTTTGGCTTTTGTTGCCAATGCTTTTGGTGTTTTGGTCATGAAGTCCTTGCCTATGCCTATGTCCTGAATGGTTTTGCCTACGTTTTCTTCTAGGGTTTTTATGGTGTTAGGTCTTATGTTTAAGTCTTTAGTCCATCTGGAGTTAATTTTAGTGTAAGGTATCAGGAAGGGGTCCAGTTTCTCCTTTCTGTACATGGCTAGCCAGTTTTCCCAACACCATTTATTGAACAGGGAATCCTTTCCCCATTGCTTGTTTTTGTCAGGTTTGTCAAAGACCAGATGGTTGTAAATGTGTGGTGTTGCCTCCGAGGCCTCTGTTCAGTTCCATTGGTCTATATCTCTGTTTTGGTAGCAGTACTATGCTGTTTTGATTACTGTAGCATTGTAGTATAGTTTAAGCCTGGTTCTGTTTATGTGGTGAATTATGTTTATAGACATGCATATGTTGAACCAGCCTTGCATCCCCAGGATGAAGCCTACTTGATCATGGTGGATAAGCTTTTTGATGTGCTGTTGCAATCAGTTTGCCAGTATTTTATTGAAGATTTTTGCATCTATGTTCATCCTGGATATTAGCCTGAAGTTTTCTTTTCTTGCTGAGTCTCTGCCAGGTTTTGGTATCAGAATGATGTTGGTCTCCTAAAAGGATTTGGGAAGGCTTTCCTCTTTTTGGATTGTTTAGAGTAGTTTCATAAGGAATGGTACCAGCTCCTCTTTGTATGTCTGGTAGAATTCAGCTGTGAATCCATCTGGATCTGGGCTTTTTTTGGGTAGTAGGCTCTTAATTGCTGCCTCAACTTCAGACCTTGTTATTGGTCTATTCAGGGTTTTGGCTTCTTCCTGGTTTAGGTTTGAGAGGAGGCAAGTGTCCAGGAATTTATCCATTTCTTTCAGGTTTACTAGTTAATGTGCATAGAGTTGTTTGTAATAATCTCTGATGATGGTTTGAATTTCTGTGGAATCTGTGGTGATATCTCCTTTATCGTTTTTTATTGCATCAATTTGGTTATTCTCTCTTTTCTTTTTTATTAATCTGGCTAGTTGTCTATTTTGTTGATCTTTTTGAAAATCAACTCCTGGATTTATTGATTTTTTGAAGGGTTTTTGTGTCTCTAGTTCCTTCAGTTCTGCTCTGATCTTAGTTATTTCTTGTCTTCTGCTAGGTTTTGAGTTTTGTTGGTCTTGCTCCTCTAGCTCTTTCAATTTTGACGACAGGGTGTCAATTTTAGATCTTTCCTTCCTTCTCATGTGGGCATTTATTAGTGTAAATTTTCCTCTAGACACTACTTTAAATGTGTCCCAGAGATGCTGGTATGTTGTGTCTTCATTCTTGTTGGTTTTGAAGAACATCTTTATTTCTGCCTTCATTTCATTGTTTATCCAGTCAACATTCAAGAGCCAGTTGTTCAGTTTCCAGGAAACTGCGTGGTTCTGAGTTAGTTTCTCAATTCTGCATTCTAACTTGATTGCACTGTAGTCTGAGAGACTGTTTGTTATGGTTTCCGTTCTTTTGCATTTGCTGAGGAGTGATTTACTTCCAATTATGTGGTCAATTTCAGAGTAGGTGTGATGTGGTGCTGAGAAGAATTTATATTCTGTGGATTTGGGGTGGAGAGTTCTGTAAATGTCTATTAGGTTTGCTTGGTCCAGGTCTGAGTTCAAGTCCTGGATATCCTTGTTAATTTTCTGTCTTGTTGATCTAATATTGACAATGGGGTATTAAAGTCTCCCACTATTATTGTGTGGGAGTCTAAGTCTCTTTGTACGTCATTAGGAACTTGCTTTATGTATCTGGGTACTCCTGTATTTGGGTGCATATATGTTTAGGATGGTTAGCTCGTCTCGTTGCATTGACTCTTTTACCATTGTGTAATGTCTTCTTTGTCTCTTTTGATCTTTGTTGTTTTAAAGTCTATTTTATCTGAGATGAGAATTGCAACACCTGCTTTTTTTTGCTCTCCATTTGCTGAAGATTTACCAAATGGGCTACATGTTTTAACAAAAAACATAGGAAGCCTATGTAGCAATGGGACAGTGTTCTTGGCAACCCAGCAGAGCCTACAGGTCAGCAGAAGAGGTGGGCCTAATCTCCCAGCATAAACAAAAAAGACACAGGAAGCTTCCCTAGAAACCAGGTAGTGCTCCCACAGGCAGACAAGCGATCTCATCAAGCAGCTGTCTGACACCACAGCCAGGTAAATCCACAAGGAAAGATGGGAAAAAAAACAGTGCAAAAAAGATGAAACCATCAAAGACCAGAACACCTCCCCTCCTTCAAGGGATCACAATTCCTCAACAACACAGGATCACAACTTGACCTAGAAGGAGTGTGAACAATTGATGGAAACAGGATTCAGAAGGTGGATAATAACAAACTTTTCAGAGCTAAAGGAATACATTCTAAGTCAATGCAAAGAAACCCAAAACCTTGAAAAAATTAGACAAAATGCTAACAACTAGAATAACCAGCTTAGAGAAGAACATAAACAACTTGATGATGGAGTTGAAAAAGACAGCATGAGAACTATATGAAGCAAACAAACACAAGTTTTAATAGCCAAATCAATCAAGCAGAATAAAGGATATAGAGATTGAAGATCAACTCAATGAAATAAAAAGAGAAGGCAATATAAGAGAAAAAAAGAGTGAAAAGAAATGAACAAAGCCTCCAAGAAATATGGGATTATGTGAAAAAAACCTAATCTACACTTGATTGGTGTACCTGAATATGACAGGGAGAATGAATCCAAGCTGGAAAACATGCTTCAGGATATTATCCAGGAGAACTTCCAAAGCCTAGCAAGGCAGTCCAAATTTCAAATTCAAGAAATACAGAGAACTCCACAAAGATATTCCTCAAGAAGAGCAACCCCAAGGCACATAATCATCAGATTCACCAGTGTCGAAACGAAGGAAAAAATGCTAAGGGCAGCCAGAGAGAAAGGTCAGGTCACCCCAGAGGGAAGCCAATCAGACTCACAGCAGATCTCTCGGCAGAAACCCTACAAGCCAGAAGAGAGTGGGGGCCAATATTTAACATCCTTAAAGGAAAGAACTTTCAACCCAGAATCTCACACCCAGCCAAACTAAGCTTCATAAGTGAAGGAGAAATAAAATCCTTTATGGACAATTATTGAGAGATTTTGTCACCACCAGACCTGCCCTACAAGAGCTCCTGAAAGAAACACTAAGCATTGGGAAGGAAAAAGTACCAGTCACTGCAAAAGCAAACCAGTTGGCAAAGACCAAAAATGCAATGAAGAAAACGAGTCAACTAATGAGAAAGAAAACCAGTCAGCAACAAAATGGCAGGATCAAATTCACACATAACAATATTAACATTGAATGTAAATGGCCTAAACACCCCCATCAAAAGACACAGGCTGGCAAACTGGATAAAAAGTCAGAACCCATCGGTGTGCTGCATTCAAGAAACCCATCTCACATACAAAGGCACACATAGACCCAAAATAAAGGGATTGAAGAAGATTTACCAAGCAAATGGAGAACAAAAAAAAAAAGCAGGAGTTGCAATCCTAGTCTCTGATAAAATGGACTTCAATAAAGACCAAAAAAGACATAGAAGGACATTACATAATGATTAAAGGATCAATCCAACAGGAAGAGTTAACTATCCTAAATATATACGCCCCCAACACAGAAGCACCCAGATATATAAAGCAAGTTCTTAATGACCTAAAGTGAGATTTAGACTCCCACACAATAATAGTGGGAGACTTCAATACTCCACTGTCAATATTAGACAGATCAATGAGACAGAAAATTAACAAGGATATCCAGGACTTGAATGAAGAGCTGGACCAAGCGGATCTGATAGACATATACAGAACGCCCCACCCGAAATCCACAGAATATACATTTTTCTCAGCACCACATTGCATTTACTCTAAAATTGACCACATCATTGGAAGCAAATCACTCCTCAGCAAATGCAAAAGAACAGAAATCATAACAGTCTATCAGACCACAGCACAATCAGACTAGAACTCAGGATCAAGAAACACACTCAAACCCACGCGACCACTTGGAAACTGAACAACTTGCTTCTGAATGTTGGCTGGATAAAAAACGAAATGAAGGCAGAAATAAAGATGTTCTTCGAAACCAACCAGAATGAAGACACTACTTATCAGAATCTGAGACACCTTTAAAGCAGTATAGAGAGGGAAATTTATAGCAATAAATGCCCACCGGAGAAGAGAGGAAAAATCTAAAATCAACACCCTATCATCAAAATTGAAAGAACTAGAGGAGCAAGATCAAAAAACTCAAAAGCTAGCAGAAGACAAAGAGATAACTAAGATCAGAGCAGAACTGAGGGAGATAGAGACACAAAAAAAACCTTCAAAAAATCAGTAAATCCAGGAGCTGGTTTTTTGAAAAGATCAACAAAATAGACTGCTAGCCAGATTAATAAAAAAGAAAACGGAGAAGAATCAAGTAGAGGCAATAAAAAACGATAATGGGGATATCACCACTGATCCCACAGAAATACAAACTACCATCAGAGATTACTACAAACAGCTCTACTCACATAAACCAGTACACCAGGAAGAAATGGATAGATTCCTAGACACTTGTACTCTACCAAAACGAAACCAGGAGGAAGTTGAAACCCTGAATAGATGGATAATAAGGGCTGAAGTAGAGGCAGCAATCAGTAGCCTACCAACTATAAAAAGTCCAGGTCCAGACGAGTTCACAGTCAAATTTTACCAGACATACAAAGAGGAGCTAGTTCCATTCCTTCTGAAACTGTATCAAAAAATACAAAAGGAGAGAATCCTCCCTAACTCATTTTATGAGACCAACATCATCCTGATACCAAAACCAGGCAGAGACTCAACTAAAAAAGAAAGCCTCAGGCCAATATCCATGATGAACATAGATGCAAAAATCTTCAATAAAATACTGGCAAACAGATTGCAACAGCACATCAAGAAGCTTATCCATCACGACCAAGTAGGCTTCATCCCAGGGATGCAAGGCTGGTTCAACATACGCAAATCCATAAATGCAATCCATCACATAAACGGAGCCAAAGATAAAAACCACATGATTTTCTCAATAGATGCAGAGAAGGCCTTCAATAAAATTCAACAGCCCTTCATGATAAAAACTCTCAATAAACTAGGTATTGATGGAACATATCATAAAATGATAAAAGACATATATGACAAACCTACAGCCAATGTCATACTGAATGGGCAAAAGCTGGAAGAATTCCCTTTGAAATCAGGCACTAGACAAGGATGCCCTCTCTCACCACTCCTATTCAACATAGTATTGGAAGTTCTAGCCAGAGCAATCAGGCAAGAAAAAGAAATAAAGGGTATTCGATTTGGAAAGGAGGGAGTCAAACTGTTTCTATTTGCAGATGACATGATTGTATATCTAGAAGACCCCATCGTCTCAGACCAAAATGTCCTGAAACTGATAAGCAACTTCAACAAAGTCTCAGGATACAAAATCAATGTGCAAAAATCACAAGCATTCCTATACACCAATAATAGACAAACAGAGTGCCAAATCAAGAGCGAACTTTATTCACAATTCCTGCAAAGAGAATAAATTACCTACAAATACAACTAACAAAGGATGTAAAGGACCTCTTCAAGGAGAACTACAAACCACTGCTCAACGAAATAAGAGAGGACACAAACAGATGGAAAAACATTCCATGCTCATGGTTAGGAAGAATCAATATTGTGAAAATGGCCATACTGCCCAAAGTAATCTATAGATTCAATGCTATCCCCATCAAGCTACCAATGACCTTCTTCACAGAACTGGACAAAACCACCTTAAACTTCATATGGAATCACAAAAGACCCCACATAACCAAGACAACGCTAAGCAAAAAAAAACAAAGCTGGAGGCATCACACTGCCAGACTTCAAACTATACTACAAGTCTACAATAATCAAAACAGCATGGTACTGGTACCAAAACAGAGACATAGACCAATGAAGCAGAACAGAGACCATAGAAGAAACACCACACATCTACAAACATCTGATCTTTCTTTGACAAACCCAGCAAAAACAAGCAATGGGAAAATGACTCCATGTTTAATAAATGGTGTTGGGAAAGCTGGCTGGCAATGTGCAGAAAGCAGAAACTGGACCCCTACTTGTCACCTTACACTAAAATTAACTAACCCCAGATGGATCAAATACTTAAACATAAAGCCTAACACCATAAAAACACTAGAAGAAAATGTAGGCCAAACCATCCAGGACATAGGCATAGGCAAGGACTTCATGACTGAAACACCAAAAGCAATGGCAATAAAAGCCAGGATAGACAAATGGGATCTAATCAAACTCCAGAGCTTCTGTACAGCAAAAGAAACCATTATTAGAGTGAATCGGCAACCAACAGAATGGGGAAAAAATATTTGCAATCTACCCATCTGACAAAGGGCTAATATCCAGAATCTACAAATAACTAAAACAGATATACAAGAAAAGAACAAGCCCATTCAAAAGTGGACGAAGGATATGAACAAATACTTTTCAAAAGAGGACATATATAAGGCCAACAAACATATGAAAATATGCTCATCATCACTGGTCATTAGAGAAATGCAAATCAAAAGCACACTGAGATATCATCTCACACCAGTTAGAATGGTGATCATTAAAAAATCTGGAGACAACAGACGCTGGAGAGGATGTGGAGAAATAGGAACACTCTTACACAGTTGGTGGGAGTGTAAATTAGTTCAACCATTGTGGTAGACAGTGTGGCGATTCCTCAAGGATCTAGAAATAGGAATTCCATTTGACCCAGCAATCCCAGTATTGGGTATATACCCAAAGAACTGTAAATTGTTCTACTATAAAGACACATGCACACATATGTTCATTGCAGCCCTGTGTACAATAGCAAAGACCTGGAACCAACCCAAATGCCCATCAATGATAGACTGGACAAAGAAAATGTGGTACATATACACCATGGAATACTACGCAGCCATAAAAAATGATGAGTTTGTGTCCTTTGTAGGGACTTGGATGAATTTGGAAACCATCATTCTCAGCAAACTGACCCAAGAACAGAAAGCCAAGCATCATATGTTCTCACTCGTAGGTGGGTGTTGAACAATGAGAACACATGGACTCGGGGAGATGAGCATCACACACAGGGGACAGCTGGTGGTGTTAGGGGAGAGACCACAGGGGGTGGGGAGGGAGAGGGGTGGGGAGGGATAACACGAAGAGAAATGCCAGATATAGTATGCACCTAAAGTAAAATAAATTTTAAAAAATATAAGTAAAGAAAAAATTCATATTATTAATAAAACACTCAAATACTTTAAATTGAAGTTTACATCTTCTCTAAAAAAACCTATAATATTTCACTGACAATTACAGATGAATGTTGAGAAGCCTGCTTGAACAAATGCAAATTCCTGCCTACTTAACTTGTAAATTGAAGACAATCAAAATTAACATTATACTGGATAATTTATAATTCTTAAAATTCTTTGGAAAATAAATATCATTTTTAAAATTGTATAAACAAGCTAGGATTAGCCCCAACTTTCTAAGGCTTTAATAATTCAATAAAATACATTTAAATCTATATAAGTAGAAAAAGAAAACTAACTTTAAAAAGATGCTTTTATGTAAGAAATTATTTTTTGAAAAAGGCATGAAGCAGCATGGGTTGTTGGAAAAGTGATAGAATATTCATTAAATCCTGTTATGAGAATTATTTAGAGTTCAAATTAGGCTATGAAGATCTTATCTCATTTTCTGGACTTTCCTTTTCTTTGTGATCATTTTATTCTCAGTTAGTTTACGCCATATGATCACAAACATGACCACAGGCAGCTTCAGACATACATTTAACCTCAGAGAAAAGGACCTAATCCACCTTGGGCTATACAGAAGTACCTGATGGATTTTCCTTAGACTGAAGGCAAGTACCCATTCATGAATAAATTCATTGACTCTGTCCAAGTCCAGATTACCTGTATGTAATGAAGCTCCCTATGCTACTAACCAAGGAAGGTGGACTTACTCTTCAATGGAAAATCAGGATGCTGTTAACAGAGGAAGAGGTTTGGGACAGGCAAGAAACAACTGACACCTGCAAGAATTAGTCATTTAAAAACAAACACAAGTTAACAAATAATTAAGTTTACCAATGCGTCTAAGGGTAAATTGAGAAAAATCGAATCATAATAAATATGAAATAAGATAAATATAAATATTTGTTAAATTTCCATGGGGAGAGGAATTGTTCTGAGCTTAATATTGATGGAGCAATCTATGTAGTAAAGACAAATACATAGAAATGCAAACTCACTTTTCCATATTTGAAATAAATATAGCCACATTCTCTAAAATTTGTCATTTTTTTCTGATTTTTTTGCTATATAAAAATTTTTATTTTTATTTAACCAAACATGTAGGTTTCTATCATTTTTCTCACGGATTTTTACACGGAAAAAGTCTATCTCTCACTCATATCCCTGATTAAATATTTACAACAAATTTTTGCAATAAAATATGAAACAACATAAACAGAAACAGAGGGTGAGCTAAAATGTAAGAGATAAACATGATATAATATTATTTGTTGCTAACATTCTATATGTAAAGTAAATAATACATTGCATAGTGAAAATCTAGAGATAAAAATAAAGGAGGAAATGAGGTACTTGAGAAAGTAAAACTTGAGTAAAAATCTAAAGTAAGTAAAGGAGCAAAGCATGAGAATAGGTGGAGGAAGAGCATTATGGCAGAAGAAACCGCGAGTAAGTTACTTGCAAACCTGACATGTTTGAAGACAGTGTAATAAAGCAAAGTGAGAAACCAGTTTTAAAAATTCAGTAAAAAGAACAATATATTTGTGCATATACACACTCAATCATTTATAAATATGTATATAAAACTCCTAGTTGGAAAACTAGAAAATGATAAAAGTAGAACTAAGGATGATTTTTGTTCAACTTTTGCTTTTCTATAATTTCAATTTGTTACAAAAAACAATTTTCCTTTTATACTAGTTTTCCTTTTAAAACTTATTGAACAAGAGCAGATTTAGCAACTAGAATTGCACAATTTAAAAACATGAAATAAAACCACGTACCTGATATTAATTATCAAATTTCCAATGTAAAAGCATGCCAAATTCTTAGTGTTGTACAAAAACTGATGGAGATTCTTATCAACAAAATATTTTTCATTCTCTTCCCAGAATTGCTAAGCTAACAAATAACCAGACAAGTAACTTACTGTCTTATGGTGAGAACACCAGCATTGTGCTTAATTTATGACTTCATAGCAACTCACCAAATTTGAGATAATATCTTCTCATTCCTATTAGTTCAGTGAAATATCTATAAAGGCACAATTGAACCCTTTAGCAGATGGCAAGGCTCAGTCCCTAAAATGGGATTATAGTTCTTTCTTTGCCAGAGAGTTGACAGATGGGTATCATTCCCATACCTCCAGGGCAGAGAATGCATGCACAGCAATTACACAGGGACAAATGTGTTTAAAGAGCATACTCTGGTTCTGCCAGCTAAATCAATAAGCGGCAACCCAGAGTTGGAATTATCAAGACATGGGTCTGAAAATTGCTCTTAACCTTTGCCTTCATTTATTACTGCCAGCCCCTTAGAGGAATCATTTAAAATATGAGTGACCAAATGACACTATGACATTCTAAGGGAGCTATTATGTTTGTAGAGGGGTTACTGGAATTGTTAGGTCTTAAGCTGAGTCTCTTTCTCTTCACATATCATCTCCATCACATTCTGAAGAACACAGGTGAAAAATGTGTGGTCTGAGTTGTTTTTTCACATGCTGGATGCCTTCAGGTAGCCAGATACATGTCCACAGAGAGAACAGCACATGGCAAGAATTTTGAAAGGTCAATAAAATGCCTAGTTTACTATTTGCTTTTAGTTTGTACTGAAAAAGGATTAGACTGAGCTGGTCCCTTTGTCCTCAGCTGAACTCAACCTGGAATTAACATCGCCCTCACAGATTCCTGTGATTCAGCCAAATGTTTATTTGCATATATATAGCCAATAATTGTTTCTTTCAGTTCTGTTTATTCCTTATTACCATTGGTGATATGTTCATTGTTTCTGCTGGCTTTGGTAATCAGCTAGGGTAACATTAGCTGCCCTAACCGCCAGTGACTAACACCAAAAAAATTTATAGTGCGATAGTTTCAGTTGACGGTGCAATACAGACATACCTAGTCAGAAGGAATTTCTTCCATATAATCATTTAGGGATTCAGGCTTCTGCTAACTTCTTGTTCTGTCATCTGCTAGAACCCCCCGAGTCCTCTGCATAAAACCTGTGAGAGGAAAACAGAATGAAAACATTCCAACTGAGTCTAATAAACTCTAAGTTGAAACCATATCCTTTCTAGTCACATCATAATCTCAAGAGAAATATTGATTCTTTGGCATTTTTTAAAGGAGAAAAATATTTTTAAGGTCCACTATAGTACTCTTTAAAGTTTTTCTGGTAAATTAATTTGAGGGCTAAAAAGATGGAGGAATCACAAATCAGGGTGAGTGTTAATATTCTCCAATCATCCTTCACAGGAGTAAGAGTGATGCTGGAGCCTTGTTTTGTTATAGCTGGCAAGCTGTCCCCCTTCAGCAGGACAACTGCTATCATTTGTACTTTTCTGTGAGGTAATGTTCAATTGTTCATTACCATTTATTTCTCCCCAGTCTAGAAGTATAGAATGAGTTGTTTCTAAGCAATCAGTTTCCATTCATCCTCCTTAATCATAAGGAGACAGTATTGAGGAATTATGTTCTTCTATTCTTAAGTACTGTGTGCTATTTCATGTTAAGCATTGTGCTTGCAACTGTAAATAAGACATTTCTGTATTTTTGAACTGCTTATTACACAGCTCTATTTGGATGTCCCTTGCATTCAACAGGTCCAAAAGTGAACTGCATATCAAGTGATAGATTAAACCAATAAAACTCAAATATGAGCCCCATAAGCACAGGTTTCTTCCAATGCCATGGAAGTAATGTTGCAATATAAACATGGTCATATGGTTTAAAAAAGGCATGCCAATTACATAAGCTTCAAATGCCACAAAACCTAGCGTCCCCTTTGTTCTTACCAAGTCTGGATCTCTCTCAGAATTATCTGTCTCAAGAGTACTTGGAACTAGCATGCATTCAGTTGCTATATAGCCAGACAACTTGGAAGACACCTTTTCTTCACTACTGTCTCTTTTTCACTCCCTTCAGACAAATCAACTATTGGATTTGTTCATCATCAACGATGCCACTCTTAACTCCTAAATTCAAGCCAGTCTGTTTCTCAATATTCTCAGTAAAAGTATTCTATTTAGACTTTCATTTTCTCACCTACATTAACATAATAGGTCCTTAATTAGTCCTGGTAGACTGACATGTGAGAAGTACTATTATAAAGTACATTGCCAAGCAGATAAAAAAATTCTTGAGAAGTATTAGCAATTACAAACGTATTGATGCAACTGGAAATTTATTCAGTAACATAAGCAAATATACATGGATGTAATAAATTAAAAATCAGGTTTCAAAAGAATGTATATAGAATTTCCCTCATTTCCTATTTTTAAAAAATTGACCCTCTCCCCACTCTTTCTTACTAAAATTTTAGCAGAGTTTAGATATGGCTTATAGAGTTATGAATAATATTTTTCTTTAGTGTTAGTTTCTATTTTCTGCAATGAGTATATATTACTTTTGTAAGTAGACAAGAAAAAGATAGCAAATGCATAGTCCAGAGTGTCTACAATGAAAACTGCTTATTCATTTCAGGTTTCAAAAATAATATTATCTGGTACACTTGCAAAAGGCCATGGGCTTCTCAGAGACTGGAGGGTCCCAGACATGGAGAAGTAAGCAATGACAGTGTTAACAGCAAATGTACATTTTGGAAAATACAGCACAGAATTTTGTGTTATGAGAGAGATGGACCCTGAGATTCCCTGTGGTTCTAATTCCTCACAAAGGAAGAGCATCCATGTATTACAGGCTCCTTGATCCTTTTTCAGATATTTTTGGCATTTGTATCAGACGGGCCTACTTTCAATTTAGTCAGTAACACTTACAGTTTATTTAATTTCTCTGCAGCTTCTATAACTAAGCTGTAAAATGGAGATAATGAAATTAGCTAATACATAAGTTGGTTTTGAGTATAGTACCTGCTATGTCATAAACATGCCACAAATGTTACTAGTTATTAATATTATTCTTCCTGTTGTAAGAAGAAAATATTTATTTCCTCCCTTCACCTTTCTGAATTGAAAAAAAAAAAACATGAGATTAAATTGCCTTAGTAAATATGACACTAAATTGTAAAATTGGATATAATATTATTTGTTTAACAAGCAAACACTGTGTGACTAGCAATTACTCTCCCCTTCTCCCCCCCCAACACAATGTATCCTACTTGGTAAGGCACTATTCATTTTCTGTACAAAATGAATCAATGACCTGCAGTGTTAATGTCATATCTTAAATTTACATTTAATTGATTAAATTTGACAAGTTTTCTAGAGTTTATAAAGATTTAAACCCTAAGTTTTACATATTCATTTTTTTACCAAGCATTTATTATATATCTGATACAAGCCTAGATACCAGTAATTTGGTATCTAGGCTTGTATCAGATATATAATAAATCTGTGTCCCCACCCAAATCTCATCTTGAATTCCCATGTGTTGTAAGAGGGACCCAGTGGGAGGTAATTGAATCATGGGGGCAGGTCTGTCCTGTGCTGTTCTTGTGATAGTGAATAAGTCTCATGAAATCTGATGGTTTTAAAAAGAGGAGTTCCCTTGCACAAGCTCTTTTCCTTTGCCTGCTGCCATCCATGTAAAACGTGGTTTGCTCCTTGCCTTCTGCCATGATTTTGATGTCTCCCCAGCCATGTAGAACTGTTAGTCCATTTAACCTCTTTCATAAATTGCCCAGTCTTGGATATGTCATTATCAGCAGTGTGGGAACAGACTACTACAGCCAGGAACATAAAAATTAATAACATGGCTCCTTCTTGGATACTTTTGCTAGTAGGAATAAAATGGATAAATAAATTATTCTAACTCAGTGCAACATATCATATTTCAATAATGCCCAAGATACAGAAATAGAAGAACATTCCACAAACATAGAGTAAAAGAGAAAGTATCATGAGAGTGAGAAATTACATGGAGCATTTGGAAAGCTATACAATCAGGAATAACTGGATTATTAGAGTAGGGCAATGCTGGAAAGTGGGATTAGAAATGCTAGCAGTGACAATCAATGCCTTGAATTTCATGCTGAAGTTTTAAAATCCATCACAGTAGTAAAATGCAATTGTTGATAAAAGTTGTTAAATATGGGAGTGATATTTTAGGTAAATAGTTTTTTAAATATGGAGGATGAGTTTGAAGTTCATTTAGAGTAAATGTATCATTTAAATGATCCACATATAAGTGGCTGGCATTGTTACTTACTCAACATGTGACCTTGGACAGTTTAAGTAACCTGTCTGTGCCTTAGTTTTCTTGGCAATAAAATGATGGTAATACGTCCTGTCTAAGAAAGTAATAGTAAAACTTTGGATTACAATGTATACAGTGCCTAGAATGGTATGTGGTGTTTAACAAAGGCTTAATAAAAGCTAATAAAAACTGTCTAAATAAATTTATCTCTTAATGATCCACAATTTGATAAATAAAGATCAGATGAGACAAAAGAGAAAAAAAAACATATTACAGAGGAATAATTTTCCTGAATAGGATATAAATATATTCATATAAAAATTGCAGTATTAATAGTATTATACATTCTATGGTTTTATTTCTCAGTCAACTGTGTTAACTTTCTGTTTGGCAAGAATGCACAAAAAAAGTTATGCAAACTTTTGAGGAGAAAGACAACTTTTAATCAGAATTTGACATTCACATTCATTTACTTGCATGCCAAAGTGCAGTTTCATCTTTACAGAAACACCAGATTACTGTTTGCTCAACAGCTTGGAAATCACCAGGTAGAAGATCAATGAGCACATTTCAAGCTCAGAGAAACAATGAAAAGGGTAAATGAACTTTGTGTAAATCCTCCAACTCCCATGGCACTTTCTCTGGCCTCCTCCCCAGGATGTTTTATCAAAAAACTTAAAAAGCAAGCAAACTACCATACCTCATGTACATTGAAATTAATGTGCTAGAAAAAAAGAAAATTTGATATAAATAGGGTGAAGGATGCATCTATTTAATATCTTCAAAGTGATACAATTCCAGAAAAGACTTAATCTATAAGATAATTTATATGCACTTTCAAAAAAGTAATACTATATGAATTTACCAAAATAAAATCTATATGTCTATAAAACTAAGAAATTGAAAATAAATATATTCAATATAAATATGAACATAATTAAATTTCAGCATGTTAAAATTTTATTTCAAAGAACATGGAATTTAATAGTTGAGATAGGTGGGAAAAAACAACAATAATCAGTATTTAAAAATAATTGCAAAGATTTAAAAGAAACTTTTAACTTTACTTTAAAATCTTGTATGAAGTGTAAAATGGGATCAGGCTTGGTGGCTCAGCCTGTAATCCTAGCACTTTGGGAGGTGGAGTTGTGTGGATTCCTTGAGTCCAGCAGATCAGCTTGGACAACATGGTGACACTCTGTCTCTGCTAAAAATACAAAAATTAGCCTGGCGTGGTGGTGCACACCTGTGATCCCAGCTACTTGCAAGGCTGAGGTAAGAGGGTTGCTTGAGCCCAGGAGATCAAGGCTGCTGTGAGCTGAGATTGCACCACTACACTCCAGCCTGAGTGACAAAGTGGAAAAAAAAAGGTAATAGTTGTTATATGGTAGAACATTTCTACATTTCTCTATTTAATAAAAATATTATGATTTGCATTTTAATAGAAATATAATTTAAAAATGGAAATGGAATGCAAAGATTTAGGGAAAATCTATTTTAAAATCCAAGATATAAGCATTCCAATTATTACAGAAATTGATTTAAACGCCAATAAACAAAATAGATGTCTAAAATTATGAAGAGTGATTTTTCTCCAATTTCAACAAAGGAAAAACCTCTAGTAACTGTCTTTTTCAATAATGGAAATTTTTGAAAGAGGGACATCACGCTTAGAAACTATGTAGGAAATATCAAATTCTGTTTTGTGAATATGTCAAAAACCCCTATTTCCACAGTCATTAAAATGTGAGCGAGCAGCAACTTTTATTTTGTTTGTATATTGTTTCAGTTTCTGTTTCTGTGTAACGAATCACCCCAACCCAACCAGTAAAAGCTTAAACACAGCCATTTTAATATGCTTATGGACTGGGGGAGGTGGGCCAAGAATTTAGTAAAGCTTATAAAGGAGTGGCTTTGCCACAATCTGCAGCCTAAGCTGGGAAGACTGGGAGGCTGGAGGTAACTGGGTGATTTAGATTTTCTCTAGCATATAATGTTTAACATGCTTTGTAAATCTGAGCAAAACAGACAAGTAAATATAATTTTCTCATCTGTAAAATGAAGAAAATAATTCATTGTGTTTTTTCATAGTTGTACATAACATGTACATGCATGGAATGTTTGTGTCTATACATATATATGTGTATGTGTGTTAGTATATACATGATATCTCTATCTCTACCTCAAGCCACATTTCCTAAAATAAAATTAATTAATCACTGCAATTTACAACAGCAGGAAAATTCAGTTCTCTTATTAACATGAATTCACCTACCCATGAAAACACTTTAAGCGTGTTATGGTGTCTCCAACGTTAACAAATGTTGAAAAGTAATATATTTATGCATGTATGCATTTTAAAACTTTTAATATAGCTTTCATTGAATTATTTTTGGCATTTTGAATAATTGCCAGGAATTGCAGGATTTAATGAGTCAGTGGATGTCCAATTAGTCTTGTCTTTGATTGGGATTATGTTGAAAATTTACAATCTTACAACTCCTTGCTCTTACCAAGTAAGTAATTTATAGTAAGAACAATAGCATAGCAAAGGGATTATTTTATTTCTAACACTATAGGACACTTTAAGATAATGATTGAAACTATTGGCTCTGGAGCAGGACACAGGTTCAAAAGTCAGCTTCACAAATAAATGGCTGAAAGACTGCATGTGTTCCTTAACCTGACTACATCTTAGTCCCCACATCTGTAAAATGGGGATAACGGTATTACATTATAGGTGTGAGAAATAGATGAATTAGTACATGTCACTGTACTAATGAATAGGAACAGTAAAAAGGATGCTGTAAGCCTTCGGTAAATATTAACTGCCATTATTGACATCATTATTATTACTACAATATCATTTAAGAGGTAGAAGAATATTTTACAAGCTGAAATTTTATTTCATAGATGTATTATCTTGTTTAAAATTAGAATGTACATGACCATAGTGGTAATCCTTTTCTGCTCTTTTATTTCTCTACACTGCTGAACCACCCTTAGAATGGTTTTCATGGATTTCCTGACAATTTATCTGATATAAGGTGAGGGGAGGAAAAGGAGTGAGATTCCAGACACTATTCTCTTCCATCCTTAATAAGTCAATTTTTATAAAAAAATCTACTGATTATATACCATATTCTAAACACAGTGATAAGTCTGGGAGATGTTATATTAAATAATAAAGGCACAGTTTATTCTATCAATGTATTCTCAGTTTTGGGGAGAATAAGGTGTTTTAAAGATAAGAATTCCATAAGATTATATTTCATGACTAAAGAATCAGAGTAATGTTTCAGGAATAGGAAGGAGGTAGGGATTAGCTTGCTCATTCTCCCCTTCAATCATGTCCACATTTTTGTACTTCTCTGACCACTTCTTTCTGTTTCCTAACCCTACCCTACACTATGTGTTTGTTTAGTGGGTACACAGTCTCAGTTTGGGATGATAAACATTTCTGGAGATGGATGGTGGTGATAGTTGTACAACAATCTGAATTCATTTAATACTACTGAACTGTACATTTAAAAATACTAACATTTTATACTATGTATTTCTTATAACAAGAAAGTAAAAACAGTGCATTTGAGTCCTCAATAATATTTAAAAACTAGAAAACTGTAGCACGTATATATACATTTCTATAAATTTGTGTATATTCTTCATCAAGTCAAAGGCCTGTATTCTTTCATTGTACCTTGAATTATCAACACTGCTATATTACACACTCAAGTGGACAAAGCATTGTGAAGAGAACACAAAAAACAATTTCTATTTATTGCTAAGGATGTTACTATAGGGAAACAAGCATGCAAATATTAACATAAAGGACAGAATAAATTAATTGCTATGATTTATATATAAAAAGTAATTTGGCGAGTCAGTGGAAGGATATATTAATTATGATTTGTGGAGATTGGACAAGGTCATGTTACAGAAGTGGTATTTGAGCATAGATGAAAATAATTAATAGGATTTGCTGGCTAATCAGCTTAGAATGGTATTTTAGAGAGAAGGAGTAGAACAAACAAAGTCACAGGAAGGTGAAAAGTTAGAAGCATAAGATAAGGACGGCACATGCTGGGAGGAGTAACAGAGGTGCTAGACTAGAGAAGTTGGAGAGAAAGTCAAATCATTGAAATAACTAGATAATGTATTGGGTTTTTCTGCAAGTTATAATGTTGAGGTGTTGTGTCTAGAAGGCTAGGTGAGCCATTATATTAGAGAATTGGTCTGACCACTTATATTGAACTTATTTTTCTGTTATTAATATATGCATATTACATATTAATAAAAAGAAACATGGGTAAAAATTTCTTTTACCAGTTGGTAAAAAGGAAATTGGAACTGAAACCATTTATCTTGTTATTTATCTTGAAACAAATAGATAGAAACATTTATCCTGTTACTTCCAAGGAGTCAAAAAGATCAATTTGAACATCTACTATATGCCAGGCACTGTGTTAGGCATTTTAAAAATCACATCATATATATTAAGACAGTTCTAGATTTGAGTTCAGCTGAGCTATTTGTTTAGCAGTCAAATCTGCATGCTCTAGTGAAGATACATTACAGGAAAATAGACTTTTAGGTGTAATTTTTACATGTTCTAGCAATGGATACTCACTCTCAGTTTTGAACGCAAAAACTATTCAGGTTAACACACAGGACTTTATAAAATATTTAATCTTCCACCCAAAGTAATTTAATCTTAACAATACAAAACTATAAATCTTATTTTAGAAAGCCATATTCTCGTCATCATAAATGCTGTAAACTTTGAGTATTCCATTAAATATATTTGTGTATAAATATTTATAACTCCTTCACTTGCTATTATCACATATTCAAGAATTAAAATTTTCTGATAAAATGCTTGCATGTTTTATTGATTAACACCAAACCTATTTCCACCATGGATTTATATTATAAATTTGAATTACGTTTCTCTTTAAATATTTAGAAATAAACCTCTAATAAAAGGTCACAGTTATTATTTCTCATAAAATGTTCAGTAAATTCAGAATATAAAATACCAAAAAGATCATCTTCTTTTTTTCTGCTTTAATGATATTTATATGCTTAAAATTTTCCAATAAATGTTGAAATCTCACATGCTTTATAAAAGAACTGTAACAGCCTTACTGCAGAGAGTGACTATAAAATATGAGGCATGATAAGGAAGTAAGGTAATGATCTTACCCCAATGTCAAAAAAAGTTGTCAATATTGAAATGCCTTTATTTCTGGTTAAAATGCAATTTTCTATTAGAGCTTTCCTAAAGCCTAGTAACATTTACATAATCTCTCCAGCTAAAATGTGGATTTCTCATTCAATCAAAATTACTTTCATACTAAAAGTATATGTATTTTCAAACCTGCAGTTCTTCACACTGAATACCTCATATGTGAGAATTTGGCCAGCGTAGAGACTGGAAATATTGAGAGAGAAAAATTACCTTCTGCTTTACAGCAAACAAACAAACAACAACAACAACAACAACAACAAAAACTTCCTGCCATGATGCCTAGCAAAGTGTAATAGACAACACTAGAAATAATGTAAATGAAATAGCTTTTGCACCCCTAGAATGTCCCTGTCCACATGCCAAGCCAGAGATGTGGGGCCTGGGTTTGATTAGTTGGCAGGGAAGGCTGGGAATACCTCACTTTTGTGCACAGGTGTGAAGGTGCTCATGATCTGTGTCAGAATTTCAACAGTAGCTTTACAAGACTCTGAATTTGATCCACTTTCTCATAATACCCAAGACAGGAAGAGAGAAACCATCTGTTGGATTACCAGGGTAGAAACTGCGTTATAATGTGAAAAATTAGCCATAAGGTCTGAGTCAGTTGGACCATCGCTGCGGGTCTGTCACACAGCAGAAAATAAACTCTGACAAATGCACGCCATCCTCAGGATAGCAGTCAATCAAATTCAGTTCAAATATGCTCACGTTGGACATACGGACTTAATAAAATTACTAAGTTATTTTGATGATGATGTCTGAAATTTTGCACTGTGAAATTATCAACAAGATGTCAACCATGGAAATGAAGTCATTTAAGTCCTGCTTTGGGGAAAAGTGAGTGCAATGGCCATGCTCGCTCGTGCATTACATCTACAAACTGTTGTCTAAATTAAATAAAGTACCAGTACAGCAAGTAAAAGACATATAATTTTGTGGTACAACATAAGCTAAACATAGGCATGGAGTCCAATCAGCTCTGAAAGAGTGCCATGAATACAGAAATGAAAGACTGATTGAGACTCTTCACTTTCTTTTCTCCCCAACACACATCTCTGCTCCAGCTCCCTGTGCTCATGAAACTGCTGAAATATCTACTGCTCTTTTGTATGCCATTTGAGTCTTAACTATTCTAGACTCACCTCATCAACCACAAATACAGCCTTAGCTATCTCAGCTGTACTTATTTCTAATGTTCCCAACTTTTAATACATAGAGTTGTTCCTTAGTGTCCAGGAATAATTGGTTCCAGGACCCCCATGGACACCAAAATCAGCAGATTATCAAGTCCCTTATATAAAATGGTGCAGTACTTGCATGTAAGCTACTCATATCCTGCCATATACTTGAAATCATCTCTAGATTCCTTACAATACGTCATGCAATGTAAATGCTGGTTAAGTACTTACTGTATTGTTTAGGGAACCATAACAAGAAAAAAAATATCTGTACATACTCAGTACAGACACATTCATCTATTTCTTTTTTCTCCCAAATATTTTCTATCCATATTTGGTTTAATCCATGAATGCAATCCCCAGAGAAATGGAGGGCTGGTTGTATACCATTTCTTTATCATAGAAAGTAACTGCTTAAAGTCACTGTTTGAAGTTACTTTCTATAATACGCATTTCTGTATTTCATCATAACCTATAATATGTTCTGATCCACTTACACACCACCAACTTTTGAAAACATTCTCTCATCTATCTCCCTCAGGAATCAGTGCCTCTCCTGTGTACTGTCCGAGTATTATATTGCCACTATTTATTTTTCTGATAGCATTTTGTATACTGCATTTTACTGCAAGTTCCCTAAAGGAATGCACATTGTGTTTATCGCCAGTGTATCCTGAGCATTTAGCAGAGTATCTAGAACAGATTGCTGCTCCATAAATGTTTGATGAATGAATGACAACTCCTTTTCTAAACTCTAGCAGTTATCGTTCCATGGCCTGTTAGGAACCAGGCCTCAGAGCAGGAGGTGAGCTGTGGATGACCAAGCCAGGCTTCGTCTGTATTTACTGCCACTCACCATTGCTTGCTAATATTACCACCTGAGCTCTGCCTTCTGTCAGACCAGCAGTTCCATTAGATTCTCATAGAAGCACAAACCCTATTGTGAACTGTGCATGCAGGGGATCTAAGCTGTGTCCTTCTTATGAACTCTAATGCTTGATGATCTGTCACTATCGCCTATCAGCCCCAGGTGGGACCACTTAGATTCAGGAAAACAAGCTCAGGTTTCCTACTGATTCTATATTATGGTGAATTGTATACGTATTTCATTCTATAATACAATGTAATAACAATAGAGTATGTATGTATGTATGTATTCAATATGCAAGCATAATGCAATGCATTTTGATCATCCTGAAACTATCGCCCCCAACCCCAGCCTCACTGTGCTGGTTTATGGAAAATTTGCCTTCCATGAAACCAGTCCTTCATGCCAAAAGACTTTGGGACCACTGTTCTAGAACACAGCAAAGTGGGGCAATTTCTTAACTGTTGCTGCTTTCCAGGAACATTCAGGCAAAGTTTAACATGGTCAGTGTAAAGTGAATATCTGGCCCCAAGTCTTGCCATTTGACAGGCACTGTGATCATTTCTGAAAATAACATCTCTGACTGGTCAGAAATCTAAAGGATGGCCTTGATTATCTTAAATGGAGGGACAACTGTTAGTAGAAAGGAAAGCAAGCGTGAAAGTCTTGAGGAAAGAAATAGCAATGAATCGTTTGGGAATGAAGAGAATTCTAGTCATACAGGAAATTTGTTTAAGTATAAAAAAATTATATGATCTCTGTGTGAAGAAGCTATTTTAAAGATAAAATTGGAAACCAACTAAAAAAAGTATTCGTTTTGGCTTTATGAAAAATATAAACTTCTAGAAATCAAAGAACATTTGTAGATTGTCTTTGCTCTTCTCTGCCTTGCTTTGTGTTCCAGGAGACTGACTCTGTCAATGACAACACTTGGTTTCCACCCCCGTCTGGCTTCTGGATTATGGGGCTAAGGGGAGACACCAGCAGGAGAGCAGAAGGCTCCTTTCCATGGCTCCAGCGCTTGCTGGACTCTGGTAACATCTTTCCCTCTTGCCTCTCTAGGCTTAGAGATGGTAACAGCTCCCTGCTGCTGATAATCCTTGGGTGTTTCATTATCCGTTGTTTTGCCACTTAACCCTTCTCATAGTTTTGTAAACTTATTAAACTCTTTTAAATGAAACCTTGGGTATGCCATCTGTTTTCTGCAGTGATCCAGACTGAAATATCATAACCAAAACAGCAAGTAACAAAATTGAAAAGAAAATGCAACCTGTATTACAGAAAAGTCTGAATCTATTTTATAGGTGCTATGTTCAATTTTATAGAGTTCTTTACAACTGTTATAAAAATAAAAGATGAACATCTAAGCAAAAATTTAAGTGACCAGAATATTTTTAAATTAACATTAGTAGATTGCTATATTACCTGAATTTGCTACCAAAATTTTTCTTCCTTAAAAGAAAAAAATAACAAATATGATATAGTAAATAAGCCCCATACAAGTATATTTTACACATTTTTAATAAGATTAAATTCTGCAGCACAGAGGTCACTGATCTGCCCACTTGGGCAATGAGAAGTTTGAATAGAATTGTTAAAGAAGACTTTTTACAGTGGCTTGAGGAGTAAAAAAAAAAAAAAAGGCACAAGAGACAGCCAGTGTACACTGTCCTTTCAACCCTCTACAAAGGCTGCCTCGAAAAACTCACTCCCATAGAATCTGTCATTTTCTTCTTGGTGAATATATAGCACCTTGCATATGATGTTTTATAAGCTTATTTTTTATTGCTTCTCTGTTGTGAAATTCTTGAGGGCATTTTTGAACAATATCTGGAACAAAATATATGTTTAGTAAAGGGTTCTTGAATGAATAAGCAAATAATTATGGACAGTAAAACAGAGGGAAGGTATGTGAGACTGTCCTCTGTGGGGTTCTAGTGGCACTTTAAGTAGTAATTGATTCTGAAAAAGATCTTGATCCCTATTGGTATGAGTTGGAAATTCACCATCAGAGTCACAGAGTAATCAAGGAGATAGGCTTATGAACAATATTTAAAGTAGTAAATTATCATTATCTGAGTTATATCTTAAATTTATTCACATCATTGAACTTTTATGTCTTCTTGGGTAGTCAAAGTCCTATCAAAAAACAAACACACACACACAAAAGGATAATATATATGTATGTGCATATTCTTGAAAATTGTGCGCCTAACTGTGAATATGTGTGTGAATGTTGTGAGTGTGTGAGGAAGACAGAGTGAGAGAGCATTCCAGGGTTCAGTCAGGGTAGCAGAGCACAAGGAGTGCTAAGAGATGTTTGGGGTAAGTGATTCATAATAGAAATTGGACTTACACAGTTGTCAAAAAAGCTAGGAAAGTGAACGGTCAGAATGGGTAACTGGAGGATTAGTGAAAAATCACAGCTTGCCAAGAAAACTGAAGAGCCAAGTTCAGCTGCCTATGTATGTGGAACTGTGAAGGGGAGGCTCACAGAGAGACCCATGTGCAGCCACTGCCCCTTTGTAACTAGTGCTTCAGTGGGTCCTTAGTCAAGTGTATGGTGGTAGACCTGGCTACTGGAGAGCAGAAAGATGAATTAGACAAAATGCAGAGGAAACAAAAGAGAAGCTGTAACCCATCATGAACCTCCCTGAATGACAGTCACCATCTCTGATCATGAAGACCTTCAGAGAATGGTGTCGGCCGCTTTACTTCTCTCTTTTATTTCAGCCAACTCACACATGGACCCAGAGGAGGACCAGCATTCATGGAAATGCAATTCTCGTCTTATCCAAACTGACTATACAGCAACCTGGCATAGTGTGTATATAAAGTGCCCAACATCTACCACAATCAGTAACAGCCATTATTATTGTCTTTATGAAGGAGAATATTGTCAAGTGAAAGAAGAGTTTTTAAAAATAAATTGAAATATTTTTGCATGGCAAAGTAAGCACACACTCTTTTTTTTTTTTGAGACCGAGTCCTCCGTTGCCCAGGCTGGAGTGCAATGGCCTAATCTTGGCTCACTGTAACCCCTGCCTCCCAGGTTCAAGTGATTCTCATGCCTCAGCCTCCCAAGTAGCTGGGATTATAGGCACATGCCAACACTCCCTGCTAATTTTTGTATTTTTAGTAGAGACAGCGTTCCACCATGTTACCCAGAATGGTCTCAAGCTCCTGACCTCAAGTGATCCACCTGCCTCAACCTCTCAAAGTGCTGGGATTACAGACGTGAGCCACCATGCCTGGCCAGCACACACTTTTTCACTGAATTCCAACCTTGGTTACAGTCAGCTGTGTTTCCTTTAAGATAAATTACTTTTGCATATTTGAGAATTTTATGTAGAAAGATTTACATTTTTTCCTTTATTTTTTCCTTTCTTTTTTGTGATGCAGTAATAAGATTTACATTTTAAGTACTGTTTTGTGTCTTGTTTCTTTTGATCAGCATAATCATTTTAAGATTTATCCAAATTGCATTTTGCAGTTCTTTTTTTATTGTGAGTGAGTAATCTATATACAGATATTGACTCAAACATATAATGCAATTTGTTTGAATTCAACTATTATGAGTCCATTGCCCATGAATATTCCTATATAATTCTTTGTGTGGGCATCTATTTTCATTTTTCTTGGTTAAATACTTAGGAGGGGGATTGCTGGGTTACTTGGCTTTAGGAAACTGGAAACAATTTTCCAAAGAGTTTATATCATTTTGCACTAGCAATATTGAAGATATCCAATTGCTTGGTATCTTCCCCAACATTTGGTACTGTGAGGATTTTTTTTCCATCTTAATTTTGGACTTTCTAGTGTGTGACAGGTGGTATCCCACTGTAGTGGAATTTGCATTTCCTTGATGTTTAACGATGAACATCTTTTTTATTTTTATGTTTTTTGGCCATTCATTGTCTTTTCCTGGGAAATGTTTTCTTTGCCCGTTTAAAATTTTTGCTTCTCTTTTTCCTTATTATGGAATTGTAAGAGTAATTGTATAATCTCTATACAATTTCTTTGTCCAGTTATGGAGTTTGAGTATTTTCTCCTGTCTACGGCTTACCTTTTCATTTACTTGGCAGAGTATGCTAAAGAGTAAAAAGTTTAAATTTGACAAAGTACAATTTAGCAATTTGTGACAGTTTATACTTTTGTATTCTAATAAAATATTTTTGTTATCTCAAAGTGGCATTATAGTATATTCTTCAATAAGTTTTATAGTTTCCATTTTTACATTTATACCCATGATTCATTTCAAGTTAATTTGTGTATAGGGTGTGAGCTAAGGACTGAAACTTGTTACATTTAAAGTGGAGATCCAGCCTGGAGTGGTGGCTCATACCTGTAATCCAAGCACTTTGGAGGCCAAGGCGGACTGATCACCTGAGGTTGGGAGTTCAAGACCAGCCTGACCAACATGGTGAAACTCCATCTTTTTTTTAAATAATTAAAATGATATAAAAATAAAACTAACTACATAAATAAAGTGGAGATCCAATTGTTCTAGTACCATTTCTTGTATAAATGATTCTTTCTCCATTAAATACCTTGGTACATCTGTGAAGTATCCACCCAGTATTTATAAGCATATTTCTAAGTTATCTATTCTTTGGCTGCACCAATATCTCTACTCATACATTACTATAGTCTTGCCTACTGTAGCCATATAGTAATTCATAAAATAAGGTACTCTAAATCCTCCAAGTTTGTTCTTTTTCAGACTTGTTTCAGTTATTCTAGGTCCTTTTAATTTTCTATATAAATTCCATGAATGTCAGTTCTTCTATTCTAAGGTTGCTATTTTTCCCGTCCTGAATTTAGTCTTTGGAGGTAAATCACTAAGTGCAGCAAATCCTCAAGGGTTTTCAGGAATTAGGTTTCACCTTTTAAAAGGGGAAATTTCTTGTTTGGAATTCTGTAGAAAAAGTTTGCCTGCCCCCCTCATTTACTTTCTATGCAATCATTTATCTGTCTATATTATCACGGATTTATTTGTATTTACTTTATGCTTAAGTTGTTCATGCTTACTACAATTCTTTTTGTGGTTGGGTTCATGTTTATAGACTAACTTTTTGCTATTTATTTTTTTCTCAGTCCCACATGTTGTTTCCTTTTTCCTCTTTTCTGGTTTTCTTTTGATTTAAGTATTTTTATGATTCCACTTTATCACCAATATTTGCTTATTAGCTGAACATGTTTGTCTTATTTTAGATTGTTGCTTTAGTGATAGAGATATATTTATACAAATATATATCTGGTAAAATGCATCTTTAACTTATTACAATTTACATTCAAATTATATCATTTCTTCTACAATTTAAGTATCTTACAACATAATATCTTTATTTACCTCATCCTGTGTATTGTACTGTAATATATTTTATTATTATAAACCTCAAAATATTGTTGATATTTATAAAACTATGGTTGATGTTTCATTTTAAATATTTATTTTAAAAATTAAGATATATTTTAAGGATTGTTTTTAAAAAGTCATGATATTCACCACATATTAACTATTCCTGACATTCTTCATTCCTTTATCTAGATCCAGGTTTTTCTTTTCCTCTTCAATCTCAGGGTTCCATTAGCATTTCTTAAATTGCAGAGCTGTTTTGCTAAGGAACCTTGGATTTTGTTGTCTGAAAATGTTTTAATTTCACTATCAATTTTGAAGGATATTTTGCTGAATATAGAATTTCAAGTCAAGATCCTCCACCCCCACTTTTATACTTTAAGATGTCATTATACTGTAATCTAGTTTACATTGTTTCAATAAGGAGTCTACAGTCTTTCTAATCTAATCTCTCTGTGATATATATTTTATCCCTAGCTGTTTTTCAGATGTTTCTTCAACACTGATTTCATTAATTTGATTTTTATATTCCTTGATGTGTCATTCTTTCTGTTTATACTTCTCAGATTTCATGGGACTGCTTGGATCTATTGGTTTATATTTTTCATGAAATTCAAGCATTTTTGGCTATTATTTCTTTAAATATTTTCCTCTCCAACTCCTGAAACCAAATTTCATATTTATTAGATGTTAGATATTTCAAAGTTGTATCACAGGTAATTGAGGTTGTCATGTCCTTTTTTAGTCTTTTAACTCTGAGCTTCATTTTGCAGGCTTTTTAAAAAGTAAGCATGACATCTCAATAAGTGACTGTTGAAAAAGAAAACCAAAGAATCTGCAATATTATGCATGCAACTTAACAGAGAAGAATTTAATAACATATGACACTGCATGGTTGACACATCTATAAAAAGACAAATTGTATTTCCAAGCTCCATCCTATAGAATACCCTACAGACGCAAACCAAGCTAAGATCTTTCCGTCTTTACAAACTGTTGATCAATAAATTACACTTTAAAACCACCTGAGCAATTTCCTGATAAGGCTTGAATCTGTAGAATTCTCATTTACATATTAAGCATATTATTGCAATAATTTTTGTCATACGTTTGTGTGTGTTAAATATGATAAATCATACCAGTAATATAGATTAATTTTTGTAATAAATAATAAAGTAATTGTAAAGTCTGAAAATGCATGTTTATTCACTATAGAAGAAAACGCAGCACTAATTTAAAAATTACATATAGTTATTCTTTAAAAATGTTTAAGTATTTGAGATAGGTATATTCCTAAATTTTAGGAGGGATAAATGTCATTAAAGGCAAATATATCATTAGGTTTTTGTTAATATTAGATTTAGATTTTTTTAACAAACAGGAGGACAGTATATATCCAAAATCTTTCAGATAATTGATGCCACTATGCAAATTTCCAACTGGAAATCTGAAGAGACAGTAGAATAACAGAATCATAGCCAAGGTCAGCTTAGAGCAGAAGATACTGGAACTATAAACCAGAGAAACATCTAAACTGTAATTTTGATGAATTGTTGAAGAATAAATATAGAAACTTATAAGAATGATAAATTACTGAGAACCTAATATTTTGAAGACCACTGTATTTATAGGTTTTACCTCCAGGAAACCTACCAGGTTCTCAAATGAAGAGCCAAGAAAAAACTGTCATGTTACTGACTGGAGAAGGAAAAAAGTAAACACTTTGAAGTATGCCCAAGAATTCTCCTTTGCAAAGGCTTATTCTTCAGGAGAAAATATAATACAGTGTCTTATCCAATCTGGGATTAGAGAAATTATATAAATCCAGCGTATCTAGCCCTTCCATTTTGCCTAAAAAGGTGGAAAATAATTAAGAAGAATTTGTAAAGGTCGTGCCTCAGTACACAAGCCCGCTGAAAGATTGAGATGTAATCATAAAGTTATGGAAAACTTCTCTCAAACACCTTAGCACCAGATAAACAGTTCTTTGGCAAAATAACAGTAGAATACAAATGAAAGAGCTGCAAGGCACAGACTCTAATGCTTTTAATGGAACCCAAAGACAACAGGAGAGAGAAAAACAAGGATATCAGAGTAAATTAAACCTTCTGCTACCTATACCTATGAAAAGCATTGAATACAGACCAAATAAAACCTCACAATATAGTTTTATTGTCTCAGCCTCTATCGCCTAATACATCATGTCAAGTTTTAAATCAAATTAACAAGGTATGCTAAAAGCAACACAAACACATGCTGAAGAAACAAAACTAGCGTGAGAGCTAGACTCAAATATGAAACCAATTTCAGAATTATCTTAAAGGGAACTTAGATTAACTATAATCAGTATGATGTCTTATGAAAAAAGGAGATAACTTTAAGGAACAGATGGGTAATGAAAGCAGAAAGATGAAAACTCTAACAGAGAATGAAAATAAAGTGCTACAAATGAAAACACTGTAATAGAAATGAAGAATGCCTCTGATGGGAACATGTGTAGACTGGACCTCAATGAAGAAATAATTGAGATTGAAGATAAGTCAATAGAAATGTCTCAAATTGAAATGCAGAACTGTCAGAAAATATCAAAAAGTATAAGATACTTGTAATTGGAATAACAGAAGGACAAGAAAGAGACAATAAAGCAGAAGAAATATTTGAAGTAAAAATAATTAGGAATTTTCCAAAACTAATAACAGATCCCAAACTGCAGATCCAAGAAACTCAGAGCACAAAGGAGAATGAATACCAAAAACAATCTATACCTGGGCATATCACATATCATATTCAAACTACAGGAAATCAAAAACAAAAAATCTTAAAAGTCAATTAAAGAGAAACACCTATCTATAGAAGGACAAGGATAAGAATTGCATCAGACAGGTAACACCATATAAGAAAGAATTTAGTGAAAGTGAAGTATTTAAAATGCTGCATAAACTCACCAATATAAATTTCAATTTCCAGCAAAATTATTCTTCAAAAATGAGAGAGCAAAAAAATGAGAAGACAAGCCACTTGACTTGGATGAAATGATTATGAAAGACATATCTGATGTCTTCGCTATCAGTATTTGGCTATCCACCAAAATATGCAAGCCAAAAACTCCTAAAACTTAGAAATGTGTTAAATGAATAACTTGATTAAAAATTGGGACAATAATAACTAGCAGCACAGAACAGCTAGTCCCTTGCACAAGAACACTTGTCTGACACAATTTCCACTAAGGAACTGATGTCAACTCCTGCAATAAGTCTCCATAGCCAATGTTCTCTTTGTTTCAAGACAACTTATATGTGGTTCTTGCTTTTGTCTTTAAATGCTCTCCCTTTCCCCAACCTCCTCAGAGGTACCTATAATCCATCATAGCATCCATATCTCAAATTGCAGTTCCCTGCTATTCCCAAATAGGGCCTGCCTCTCTCTGTTGTTATTTTTGGTCAACAAATTTCTTCTTGAAGTGGTAGATACATTCTAAAATTAGATAGTAGCAATGGTTGCAAATTTCTATGAATATACTAAACACAGAATTGTACACTTTAAAGTGATAGATTTTACGGTATGTAAATTATATCTCAGTAAAGCTCTTATTTAAAAAAGACTCTGAGAAAAATATTTTTACAAAAATTTAAAAGCATTAACCAAACCCCACTCAGCAAAATCAGTTAATAAAATCAGGAATTTAAGAGTGACAGGTACTTATGACAGTACCATATGGTTTTGATTATGTTATCTTTGTAACATAGTTTGGAATCAGGATGTGTGAGGCTTCCAGCTTTGCTCTTCTTTCTCAAAACCGCTCTATCTATTTGGGGTCTTTTGTGGTTGCCTACAGTTTTTGATTGTTTATTCTATTTCTGTGAAAAAAATGCTATTTGAATTTTGATAGGTATTGTACACAATGTGTAGATCACTTTAGGTAATATAGATATTTTACCAACATTAATTCTTCATATCCGGGAGCATCATATATATTTCTTTTATTTATGTCTTCTTCAATTTCTTTAATCAATTACTTACAGTGTTCAGTGTACATATCTTCCACCACCTTAGTTAAATTTATTTTTAACAATTTCATTTTTCTTGATGCTGTTTTCAGAAAGATTGATTTCTTAATTTCTTTCTTGGATAATTAATTGTTAATTATAAATGATTTTAACATTGATTTGTTTATTAGTTCTAGTAGTTTGGTGATTGCATATTTAGGGTTTTCTACATGAAATATCATGCTATCTAGGATAATAAACAAGACACAAAGACCAATGGAACAGTACAGAGAACCCAGAAATAAATTCACACATATATGGTGAACTAATCTTTCAGAAGTGTGCTGAGAATATACAATGAGTAATAAATAATCTCTTCAATAAATGGTGTTGGGAAAGCTGGATATCCAAATACAAAAAAAAAATAAAATTGAACTCATATTTTATACTATGCAAAAATCAAAATAAATTCAAAACCTAAATTGTTAGACCTGAAACCATAAGGGTCCCACATGAAAACATAGTGGAAAAGCTACTTGATATTGACCTTGGTGATGATATGCTGAAAATGATACCAAAAGAACAGGCAACAGAAGCAAAACTCAGTAGAACTACATCAAACCAAAAAGCTTCCGTATAGCAAAAGAAAGAATCAACAGAGTGAAAAGGATATGCACAGAATGAGAGAAATACTTGCAAACCTTATATCTAATAAGGGGTTAGTATCAAAAATACTTAGAAAATGCCTACGACCCACTAACAATAACAAGAAAAGATCTAGAGTGAAAGCTAGTTTATATTTGTCCTTACAAATCTCAAAAACAATTTATTAACATTTGAAAATGATTAGCAAGTAGTGTAATCGCCTAAGAGCAAAAGCTTCAAAACTGTTCAAAGAACACAACAGAATATAGTAACTCAACAGCATAATAATCAAAATATCTACCATCACATGAAAAATTACTAGACATCTGAAAGGCAGGCAAATGTGAATTGTGACAAGTACAAAAGAGAAGTTTATTGAAACAGACTCAAATGACAGTATAGTTAGTAATAAAAGAAGACACTATTATAAATATGCTCAAGATTTAAAGAAAAACATGAGTATAATAAAAAGTGAGACAAAAGACATGCTAAATACCAACATGGAATGTCTAGAGATAAAAGCACAATATTTGAGTTAAATATTAGCTAGAAACATAACAACAATTAAGTGAAGAAGAAAAGGTAAGTGAACTTCAAGAAACAGCAAGAAACTATCCAAAAAGAAGTACTTTGATTCCACATATAAGTGAGGTCATGCAGTATTGATCAAAGGGTTCAAAGTTTCAGAGAGATAGGAGGAATAGGTTCTGAGGTTTCTTGCACAGGAGGGTAACTATAGTCAATAATAACACATTAAATATTTGAAAATAACTAAAAGAATAAATTTCTAATATGCCATAAATTTCAATGTCTAAAATATGATAGGTAAGTGAGGTGATAGCTATCTACATTTGCTTGATTTAATCATATTGCATTGTACACATATATCAAAACATCACATTGTACCCCATAAATATATGCAACTGCATTTTGTCAATTTAAAAAACCAACAGATGGTAGAAAGTTAAAAGTTATTAATATAGTTGTACCTTAGAAATTGGAGTAATTATAAGCTTACTAGTTTTGTTGCTTTCTCTCTTCTTTTTCTTTTTTAATTTTTTAATTATTATTATTATTATTATTATTATTATTTTTTGAGATGGAGTCTTGCTCTGTTTCCCAGGCTAGAATGCAGTGTTGCAATCTCAGCTTACTGCAGCCTCTGCCTTGTGGGTTCAAATGATCCTTCTGCCTCAGTCTCCCAAGTAGCTGGGATCACAGGGGCCTACTACCACATCTGGCTAATTTTTGCATTTTTAGTATAGGTGGGTGTTCACCATGTTGGGCAGGTTGGTCTTGAACTCCTGACCTCAAGTGTCTGCCTGTCTCAGCCTACCAAAGTTCTGGGATTGCAGTTGTGAGCCACTGCACCTGGCCTGCTTTCTCTCTTCTAATATGTGTGAAATGTGTGAGCATGCAGAATTTGGAAATATGTTAGGAGGACTAGAGAAAGCAAGATATTTTTGAACATCCCACCTGCAAAAATATAAACAAATTAAGAAGTAAGACAAAGAAAAGGCAACCAAACTACTTCATATAAACTATTGAGGAAATTAAAAATATAGTTTCACAGGTTAGTCATACTGATCAAATGAAAAGTAAATTTATTTTCACAATAAGTATTATTAAATAAAGGAAAGGAAAGTAGTTCTTGCACATAAGAGTTAGTATTTTCTAATGTTCCAAATAAACTCTCTACAACAAACTATGTGCTTCCAAATTCTACCTGAAGAAAAATTTATCATCCAGGTCTTCAGCACATATAACACAATCCTAAAAATTCAAATGAGCACAAAATATAATATTATTATAAAAGTCTGAATTTTAAAATGTCAGATTCTGCCCTTGAGGGTATTTCCCAGATGAGTCTAAGTTTCTCTCACCACCAGCCTCCCCACGAAAAAAAAAGGAATAGGTAAAGAAATTAGGTAAATTTTCACTATGTCAATGCAGAATTATTTTCTTGACCTCAATTTCTTGCAAAATTAGAACAGACTCCATGAAGTGTCTTCTAAGCAAGAAAGTATGATAATTTTTTTCATCTATACAGTGATGTGGAATAACTGATTGAAGGCAGCAATTAATAATGATAGTATAAAGCCAGAAGTATCTAATACAACCTCTTTATCTTTACATTGGATAACTTAGTTTGAAAGAAATTAAATTGGAACAGTTCAAGGGCTGAAGAAGTTTAGAAATTTTGTGCATTTCTTTGTCCATTTATGCAATTGAAGAAAAATTATATATCTCCTACAGATTATATGTGGGGTGAAAATTGAAAGTAAGAAATTCATGTAGTAGGAATAGGAAATTCTTCCTCAGCCTATAAAATTCACCTCAAATAAGGTGCTAAAGCATGCAAAATATATTAAAATATTCAGCACATATAGCACATATTTGGCTTAAGATTAAGGTGAATACTGTACATCAGCCTCCTAAAATAGGAGGCTCCAGACTCTTCCTCCCACCATGAACACACTAAATAAGCAGCTACACATGGATCAGTGGACAGAACCTTCACTAGATGACTGAAACTGCAGAGAGCAGAGCCACAATTTGAAAAAGCGTTTGGTCTGAATAAGCATGCAGGCATTTTCCACATCTCCTCTCCCTCACTCAGTATGGAGCAAGCTGATAATAAACTCCAGATCTCAGCTTCTCTTTAAGAAGAAAAGAAATTGTGCCATATGTCTAGAACCCTGACTTCTGGCACCTACTTGAGAGATGTGTCTTAGGCACTAATGGGATTTGGTATATTTTAGACTCCCGAGGGCCACTAAGACAGCAGATTGAATTAGCACAAAGATTTAACAAGTATGCACAATATCTTGCTGGGCCAGTTGGTAGGAATTGTCTTCTATATGAGGACAGTCTTCTATATGGGGATTGTCTTCTACATGAGGAAACTTTCAAACTTCTTTGATGAGGCCAGCATCACCATATTACCAAAGCCAGGCAAATAAACCACAAGAAAAGAAAACTACTGACCGATATCCCTAATAAACATAATATGTTCAACAAAAAATCACAAAATCAAATGCTAAAAGAATTAAAAAGAGATGAGAAGATAAAACATAAAAGAAAACCAGCTGAAAGGTAAATATGTGAAAAGCTGGGTCAGATAAGAAAAGGTTTTTAAGAAACGAAAAAATAAATTTGCAAGGTATTTTGAAATCTGTAAGAATACACATCAAACTGTTTTAAATTTTTAAACAAAAAAATATAAATAAATGTCATGAAACCAAGCAGAGAAGCTCCTTCAAAATGTAGAAGATAAACACAAGGAAATGGCATGTGTATCAGAAATACATATGCACATGGCCAGGCATGGTGGCTCACACCTGTAATCACAGCACTTTGGGAGGCCAAGGTGGGCAGAACACTTAAGGTCAGGCGTTCGAGAGCAGCCTGGCTAATATGATGAAACCCGGCCTCTACTAAAAATACAAAAATTATCCAAGTGTGGTGGGAACCTGTAATACCAGCTTCTCAGGAGGCTGAGGCAGGAGAATCTCTTGAACCCAAAAAGTAGAGGTTTCAGTGAGCTGAGATCATGCCACTGTGCTCCAGTCTGGGTGACAGAATGAGACTCTGTCTTTAAAAACAACAAAAAAATGCACACAGACATTATAAGAAAAAAGGAAAACATAAAAAGAACTGATGTGAGAAAAAAGAAAATAAAAGCAATAAAAAAGATATAATAGACTGTTTCCCGAAGAAAGATTTGCTTTGTATGTATGAATCACTGAACAAGTACCATGCAAAACTGATTTTAAACTCTGTATGTATTCTAGTTTAATTTGGTTCACACCTGTAATCCTAGCACTTTGGGAGGCCGAAGTGGGTGGTTCATGAGGTCAGGAGATGAGACCATCCTGGCCAACATGGTGAAACCCCAACTGTACTAAAATTACAAAAATTAGCTGGGCATGATAGCGTGCACCTGTAGTCCCAGCTACTTGGAAGGCTGAGGCAGGAGAATCGCTTGAACTTGGGAGTTGGAGGTTGCAGTGAGCTGAGATCATGCCACTGCACTCCAGCCTAGTGACAGAGTATGATTCCCTCTCAAATTAAAAAATAATAATAATTTTAAGGATAAAATAGGGGCAATAAGCAGGTTAACTACAAAGGGAAAAGAGACTAAGACATGGCTAAGGCTACAGGAAATGCGAGAAGAAAACTAAGAAACATCAAGATATGTTGAAAGATAAAATAAAAGATTACACACATACATTCTATACCAAATTGTATTGTTGTCATTGTAGAAAATGACTTAAATTTCCTGAGCTTCAACTTCTAATCTATAAATGTGACCAGTAATAATTTCTTTCTCATAGGGTTACTGTGAAGACCAGGGTAAGTTCTACGCAGTTACTGCTATGGGACTGAAAATTGCTTTCGTACAAATTTGGAAAATTATCTCAATGTAAATATCAATAAAAACATCACTGAACACTAAAAATTATGAAGAACATAGATTATAAAATAAACTTTAAAGTAGTTTGAAAAACATTAAAATATTGATGATAGGCCGGGTGCGGTGGCTCACGCCTGTAATCCCAGCACTTTGGGAGGCCGAGGCTGGCAGATCACGATGTCAAGAGATTGAGACCAACCTGGCCAACATGGTGAAACCCCGTCTCTACTAAAAATACAAAAAAATTAGCTGGGCGTGGTGGAAGGCGCCTGTGGTCCCAGCTACTCGGGAGGCTGAGGCAGAAGAATCACTTGAACCCAGGGGGCAGAGGTTTCAGTGAGCCAAGGTTGCGCCACTGTGCTCCAGCCTAGTGACAGAGCAAGACTCCATCTCAAAAAAAAAAAAAAAAAAAAAAAAAAAAAAAAAAAAAAAAAAAAAAAATTGATGATAGCGATCAATTCTTTCTCTCTTCTGACTTTTAATAGGAATTTTTGTATGGTTTCATTGGTGAGTATATAGAGTCAGATTATTATGTCTTCAATACATTCATCCTTCCATACTTAAAATGAGTTGAATTATAGACATTTGTTTAAATAAAGAATTAATTAAAACTTTGAGTGTAGAAGTTGCTGAGTTGTGATTTTGAGAATGCAAAGAACTGAGTTAGCCATTACCCTTAGTTTAGAAAGAAAGCAAATTTACTTACAAAATAGTTACCAAAAAATTAAGTTCAATCTGTTCTTATCCTATATCTTGATTTCTTAAAACTAAATTTTGCAATAATGCATAATTATTCTATCTTTTTTTACCATAAAGTTTAATTCTGACTAAGCTTTACTTTTATTTTAATGATTATCAGCTAAGTACCGATGATTCCATGGTGATTGTAACCTTCACTGATTTACTACAATCAGACAAATATATATTAATATATATACCTGTGCATATTTTGGTGTCTCTTGTCAAGCAAGAAGCAATTATCAGAAAGCATTTTCTTCTGCAGGATTTATTTTATCCAGATAAAGTAAACTTATAAAATTACACTAATTTTAAAGCTTTAGGTAACATCTCATGCTTCCATAAAGTTAATGTTAATTCAGATTTACGATAAACATCTCTGTCATGTTAAAGGGATCAACTTTATGTTTGGAGTTGACTGGTAGTTTATATTTTACCTCCAGTGGTTTTAGCATAAATGTAACAGTAGAAAGTTGTGGAAGCTGTTTCTAGTTGTGAATTTTCCTGTCCAGTCAGAAAGCCCAAACACTAATTTTTCCTATCCTACAAGCCTCTATTTGCTAATGCAGTGGCAGGATGGACAGGGAGAAACTGCAGTCTCACTAATTGCGTGTGTTTTTATCTGAGTTATTTAGAGAGCTGCAGCAGTTGAGATAGGAGTTTGACAGAACTTGTTTCTCAAGACACAGGTCACAAGGACCCCACTGACAAAACAGGATTTGATAAGGAAGCTGGCCCAAACCCACAAAAACTAAGATGGCAACGGAAGTGACCTCTGGTCCATCCTTACTGCTTATTATATGTAAAGTATAATGTACTGGCATGCTTAAAGACACCCCACCAACTCTATGACAGTATACAGATGCTCTGGTGACTCTTAAATGTTATCTTGCATGGTCTAAAAAGGGACAGAACCATAGGTTCTGAGAATTTTCTGCCCTCTTCACAGAAAAACATCATGAATAATCTTCCCCTTGGTTAACATTTGATCAAGAAACAACCATAAAGATAGCCAACCAGGAGCCCTTGGGGTTACTCTGTCTATGGACAGAGTCTTTTTATTTCTTTACTTTCTTAATAAATTTGATTTCGCTTCACTCCGTTGGCTCAATCTTGAATTTCTTCCTGCATGAAGCCATGTGACACAGCTATTGTGGTTTTGTATTTTAATTTTCAACATAGTTTCAGATTTTCAGTGTCATAAATATCTAACTCAAACCCTTCACACATATTAGCCTCTTGCAACAGTGTCTTTGTGAAACATAGAGCATCATTTATAGCCTTTTCAAGAAAAAGCTTAATCTAAATATTATCAGATGGAAGACTTAAATGGTTTTACTGATTTCTAGTAGCAAACATGATAATTGAAGTTGATCCAGATAGCTGTATTTGAACAATGGAGACCTGCTGTGATATTACCAAGAGGTTTTATTTAAAGCAAGCTAGAGGAAATTGTGGGCTGAAATAAGCATTTCAACTGCCAAATTCTAGGAGGAAATTAAGTAACAATATGCACAATTCATCTGAGATTAAAATCAATGCTTCAGGAAACTACATATTTTGACTACTCTACTTTCATACCAGGGCATCATTTTTGTAGCTTGTTAAGCTTCTCATTCATAAACCAAAAATACAGTTCTCAGCCCTACAACTGACTATGTGGATCCCTCCTCTCAGCCAAGGAGATTCTGAAATCTGAAAACTAATTCAGGCCATGATGGGAAGCGGCATCAAATATGCCTCATTATACTCTCCTGCCTTTGGAATTCAGGCACAACTGACCAGTATTAACATTAAAACAGAGCTCTTAAGACTGGCAGATGGACTCTTGGTAGCAATAAGATACCAAATTCCAACCTGACTAGTATAGCATCTCACATGACAGATAACAGACCTTGAAAGAATTCAAGGCTGGCTGTGGTGGCTCACACCTGTAATGGCAACACTTTGGGAGGCTGAGGCAGGTGGATCACCGGAGGTCACAAGTTCAAGACCAGCCTGGCCAACATGATGAAATGTTATCTCTACTAAAAATACAAAAATTAGCTGGGCATGGTGGCACACACCTATAATCCCAGCTACTCAAGAGGCTGAGGTATTAGAATCACTTGAACCCTGGAGGTTGAAGTTGTAGTGAGCCGAGACGGTTCATTGCACTCCAACCTGGGTGACACACTAAGACTCTGTCTCAAAAAGCAAACAAAAGAAAGAATTCAAAGTATATTACCCCAAAATATATTTCTTTGATGTATGTTTAAATGGTCCTGCAAAACCATCTCTTACAGGGAAAGTCTATATTTTGTAGAGAATCCCTTTGTCTTTCCCAGTCTTTTCCTAATCAAGGAGAGATTAACAGTCTGGCACCTTTTTAGTTTGATAAGAAATATTACCATCTATTCTCTCTGAAGCCCACGACCTTGAGACTTTATCTATATAATGAGAATCTTGGTCTCCACAACCCCTTATCTTAGCCCAGACATTCTTTTCTACTGATTCCAGGTCTTTAGATAATAACTTAACTCTTTCAACCAATTGCCAGTGAGAAACTCTTTGACTCTACCTATGACCTGGAAGCCCCTACTTCAAGTTGTCCTGCATTTCTGGACCAAACCAATGTATACTTTATATGTAGTGATTGATTTCTGCCTGTAACTTCTGTCCCCCTAAAATGTATAAAATTAAGCTACAACCCAACCACTTTGGGCACATGTTCTCAGGACCTCTTGGGACTGTGCCTCAGGCCTTGGTCACTCACATTTGCACTCAGAATAAATCCCTTCAAATATTTTACAGAGCTTGACTGCTTTTTATTGACACAACAAATGATTTGAAGTGCTCTGTTCAAATACCCATACATATTCATCCACCTCTCTTCTCCTATGCAGAAAAAATTAACTTTTTTTGAGCAAATGTAGTTTGTTGGAATATTTAGCATTTTATATTTCAGTTAGAAGAATTAAAAATCATAAACCAAATGGTTCATTTTTGATTTAGAAATATAGTTCCTGAATAGATTTTAGAAGCATTTATCTTATTAAATAATAATGCATCTGATGATTTTTGTTTGAAATTTTTTTCAAAATGTTTAAGAGAATAATAAATATTATGCACTTTCATTATATTATAAGGAAAATGGCCACTGATGGAAGCAGGGAATCCTGTTTGACATGTAGCTCAGCTTCCTGCAGGCCTTTCTCAAAGTGGCTTCAGGCAGCCCCTCACTTCCCACATTGCTCACTAGTTTGACGCTGGGAGTCTAGGTTACCACCATTGTTCTGATAGAGATGGTTGTATCAACTTTGACAAATCACTTTGATCACTTTTTTCCTTCAGGAAAACATAAAATATAAAACTCAAGTTTGGAAATAACACATAAGTTATAATTATCACCCACTGTAAGAAATTATAATTAGGCTGTTACTTGCAATCAATGTTATTTTCTGTGGCTGGTGAGAGAAATTACTAGCCACACCCTTCAAAAGTTTCAGAAAATATTTACTCTAATAAAAGATGCATAATTTTTTATAATTAACTCAATTGTGTGAGTCTCTTCTATTACAAACTAAGCATATTGTTAGCAAATAATAATGTTTAAAAATGAAGTATTTAGATTATAAAGTGCATGGTATAAGCTATTTAAGTAAACACTTGATAGCTAGAAGTGGTGTCTCATGCCTCTAATCCCCGCATTTTGGAAGGCCGAGGCAGGCAGATCATTTGAGATCGGGAGCTCAACACCAGCCTGGCCAACGTGGTGAAGACCCATCTCTCCTAAAAATACAAATATTAGCTGGACATGATGGCATGTGCCTGTAATTCCAGCTGCTCGGGAGGCTGGTGCAGGAGAATCGCTTGAACTTGGTAGATAGAGGTTGTAGTGAGCTGAGATCACGCCATTGCACTCCAGTTTGAGTGAAAGAGTGAGAGTCCGTCTCAAAAAAAAAAAGAGGGAAAAAAAAGAAAACAGAAAACACTAGATGACTTAAATTATCTTAAATATGTATATCACCAACTAGTAATTAAATTATAAGATATAAGCTACAGTATCAAAATGTCAAAATTTCCCTAACTGCTTGAATTGGGACATTTAGTCTTTTGCCCTCAAATTAGGACTTATACCCTCTGGTTCTCATGCCTTTGAATTGAGACTGGAATTATAGCTGAGCCAAATATGAGTTGTAATTACCAGCTTTCCTGAGCCTCCAGCTCACAGATGGAAAATCATTGGACTACTAGTCCTCCATAAATGCATTGGCTAATATTTCTCATAATAAACTTATTTGTATGTTATCTTTAAATAGAAGCTATATATATAGAGGAATCTCTGATACAGATAACTAGGACTAATACTAGTTCAAGGGACAGAAAATTGGCAACTTTCCTACTAATATAAAGATCAATATTTTTACCTAGGATTGCAATATTTTATACAATCAATGTTTTACTACCAGGTTTTCTATGGATGTTTAAAATGATAAAGGGAATCAATAGAAATATAATTTTTGTTTATGTAAAAATAATGAAGTCAAGTTACTGGATGTTTTATTTTCTTCTAGTTGGTTTATTATCTCTCTGGTAATAGAGATAATATCTCTAAAATAAAAGGAGAGATTCTGTTCTCCTTTTGTAAGAAAAGAGTAAATTAAGAACAGTTTCTTTTATCAAAAGTGATTTTTCTAATCTTACACTATCATAATCAAAAGTGATTTTTCTAATCTTACATTACCACACTCATTTCCCAGACTGCCATCTTTGGATATGAGGGTTTTCACTGAATTTGAGCATTATAACATCTTTCAAAGTCAATTTTACATGTCCTACTTATGTTTCTGTTAATAGTAATGGGAAAACTTTGTGTTTAGCATAAAGTTAATGTAACTCAACATTTTCATCTTATTATTCAACATTGATATCTTAGTCATTGTATGTTACAATAGCAGAAAGAAAGCTACTTGGAAGTGTGATCATAAAACTGATAGTCCCTTTATAAAAATTTGAAACTTTTTGAATGTTTGCATGTGACATGATGAATTAAAGAATTTATTTGAAGTATCATGCTTAAAATACTTAAGTACCCAAAGTGAGTAACCATTATCTTTTTAGACTTCTAAATTTTGATTAGTTTTTTATAGAAGCATCTATATAATTAAAAATAAAATAAGTATTAATGATACTAATGTAAGTACTAATAATTACAAAGACAATTATTATTTTTAATTTATTTGGGTAATTTTTGATTAATGTTCTATTTTGTCATTCAAATCTAAACTGAAGATTTTAGTATCAGTGTTTTTCTTGCTCACTTTGTAGCCCTGTGTTGCTGGAATGCTTGTCACAGAGTAGGCCCTAGAAAATGTTGGCTTAATAAAAAAAATAATTTATTATTTTATAACAAATAATGATAAAAATTAAACAGATTATTTATAATTGTGTTAATATACATTTTCCATGACTCTCACAGCAACCCTGCAAGGTGAATGCAGTTGTCCTGTTTAGCAGTTGAGAAAACTCATGCTCAGAGAGATTGTGCTACTTGCTCCAAAGTTATGCAGATAGAATTTCCCCAGTCAGTAGTTTCTAGTTTTATTTATTTATGACTTTTCCCACACACAGATCAGGGATGCTCCGTGAAAAATCTTGTTGTCTAAATTCTCACTTTGTGCTTCTCTCCACTGTGGTACCATTTTATGAACATTGATAATTTTACTTCCATAATTACCAATGGCTATAAGTTCATATATTATCCAATTATCTTTCATTGATTCAATAAAAATGTATTGAGCCATGTACTATCCTGAGTATTAGGATTTTGTACGAAATGAATCAGATTGTAGCTTTGCCTTTACAAATGTTACATTTTAAAGGAGCAGAACATATACAATGTATTAAAATGCTCCTGAATGATTTGAAAGTCATATTTATCCCACAAGCTCTTTCTTGGAAATTTCATTAACTTTTCCACAGTAAAGTAGGGTTTTGAGCAAACTAAATTTTAAAATTACCTGAACTAATGAATGTATGGTAGCTGATACACAGTAAATATATAATGATTAGTAGTTGCTTAATTCAGTTCCCATCGACATAGTTATTTGAGTATAGGGATATAAAATGTCAATCATACCTACATAGGGATGAATAATAACTGGTTAAGCAGTAGCTATAAGAAAGAAATATGTATGTGATAGAGAGAATGAGAGACAGAAAAATGAGACAGAGAGAGAAGAAAGAGAAGGACTGATGTTTTCTGCCTAATAGCATAATCTTTCATAATGTTTATTGTTTTAAAGCCATTTTCCTCATGACCAACCTTAGATATCCCTTCCCATTGCTATTGCATTCAGTAAGCAAGCCAAAGAGTACGAAAGGCCAAACAAAGCACAAAAAAGCCATTCTTGGCATAATCTTAACGCTGTCACAAATTTGATAAAGGAAAACAAATCCAATTAAATTTTAGCATTTAAATATATTTGACACTAGCGAAGATATTTTGTGGGTATATGCTTATGTTGAAGGCTAAGCTTCTTGTTAACTATGAGGGTTCACAGAGACCTCAGATCTCTGTTATTAGAAAAAAATATCAATTCTGATTCCATTGAATTTGCGTGTAAAAGGCATTCGAAAGAAGGCCAGTAAATAAAAATGGACCAAGAAAATGAAAAGATGTGTTAACAGAATAAAAAGACCTGTATCCCCAACTACTTATCTTTGATTTAAAAAAATCAATAAATTATAATATTAGAGGAGAAGGAGGGAATAGATGCGAATGTCAGAATCACATTAACAATAATAAACATTTATTGAATATCTGTTAACTGCTATTCATTGTAATTGTCTCTGCAGAAAGAGATCAGATCAGAAATTCAGTTTTCATAGGGTTTATGATCTGGTTATAGTTTGTCATAAATATGTTTATCTAAAGTAACCTTTTAATAATCTTACCTAGATAACTCCATAGAAGAGATTAAGCTGTTCTCAATTAAACACTTTCATGGTTTTTGTAAAATTTCTCATTAGGAAAGGGATCAAGAAGGCTATGTCATATAATAGACTATCATATTATCAACTCCAGCCCTAAATATATATGACTTCTCAGCTCAACAAGCCACTATCAACTTACTGCTTTCTGGTTTCATACTTGCTGTTCTTAAAAGAAAAAAAGAAATCAACTTGTCTTCCTCTCTATCAACAGGTGTAGCTGAAATCACATAGCATCTGCCAAAGCATCAATGGCTTTGAAAATGACAATCTGCCAGAAAAAGAGGCTGTGTGTGAAAGGACTATTCTATCTGAAACGTATCAATTTAAATTATATTTTAAAATTTTGCAGTTTGATTATTCTGTGATATAAAATAATTACTTTTTAGCTAGTGTTTTAATAAAAAATAATAGAATCCTTTCTTGACTTACTTATCACTTATTTTCTTAAAAATAACTAATAGGTTATATTTTTAATATACTGCTCTTCCATATCGAAAGTTGTTGGGTGTTTAATGCTCTATTCAGTAGGATTTTTCATTTAGAAAAAGATAATGAAAGTACTTCAGCTATTAAAAATTCTCGTCTACAGAACAAAACAGTGAATCAGGCATATGAGGCAACAGGGTAATATTCAAGAATAGGTGAGATCAGACAGAGAAAAAAGTAAGAAAGATATAAAGAGTAAAGAGCAGTCTCCAGAAAATGCATACTCTGAGGTTACTAGACTTTAAAAGTTCTTTTTGACATTTTGCCCTTAAATACATCTGAAATTTAAATTTAGTAACTTTGCATTTCAGCAGAAACTTAAAGTTGAAAGAATGGCATGAGTGATTTTGAAGTGGCTACCTTGTCTGAAGTACATACCCTGGGGTTTGTTGTTGAGTGCCAGGAAAATTTAGAACGTGGACACACATGAGGAGTTTAGGAATGGAGGTTTAATAAGTAGAAGAAAAGAGAAAATGAAATTGCTTTTCCCATAGGGGAAGGGGCCTCTGAGGGAAAGGACCAGTTTAAGGAGGCGGTGTCTGATTTACATAGGGCTCATAGATTGGTTCAATCAGGCATGACATTTACATAGCACACAGGGAAGGCTGGCCACTCCACCCTAATCTGGGCTGTCCAGTTGATCAGTGTCATCTCGTCTGCTCTGCTTACAGCACATATGGCTGGTAGAGAAGGGAAGATGGAGCCGCCATTTTGAAAATGTCTAGTCCTTAGTTCCCACTAGCATTCATCCATGCAAGCTCCCAGCTTGCAGGCTGTTCTTTGTTAGAAAATGATTTGAGAGAAGACTTATCAAGGATTCCCATGCCCTTGCTATCTGCCTGTGTAATTTCTTCTTTACACCTATATCAATTTCACAGACACAAAGCAGCTTTAAAAAACAGGCATTAGAATGTAACTCTTTTTCTTCTAAACTCATTGAGCAGTATCCTCTTATACTGTTCCATATTTCTTTCTTTTCTTTTCTTTTTCTTTTTTTTTTTTTTTTTTTTTTGAAACAGAGTCTCCCTCTGTCACCAGGCTGGAGTGCAGTGGTGTGATCTCGGCTCACTGCAACCTCTGCCTCCCTGGTTTGAGCAATTCTCCTGCCTCAGCCTCCTGAGTAGCTGGGACCACAGGCACATGCCAGCACGTCAGGCTAATTTTTGTATTTTTAGTAGACAGGGTTTCACCATGTTGGCCAGGATGGGCTCCATCTCTTGATCTTGTGATCTGCCTGCCTCGGCCCCCCAAAGTGCTGGGATTACAGGCGTAAGCCGCTATGCTGGGCCTACTATTCCGTATTTCTAACATTAAATGTTGCAAACTTACTGGATTATAAAATTTTAAAATAATGCATAAAGGAAAAGAGTTAAGCTGCAGGTCTAATCTGTTATCAATGTTATGTACCAGATCCTCTCTCTTCCAAATTTAACTATTGATTTAATATGGCAGTCAATAATTGGCACTAAAATACCTTAAAACTCTTGAATAGCTTTTCATACATAGGCAGATAGCAAAGAAAATGTGTGAAGAAACAATGAACTTTTATAGTAAAGAAAATAAGAGAATGGCTAAATAAAATAATTTAGAAGTCACATTGTAATTATGATTACGATATATAAGTACAAGAGTAATACAGTGACTAATTTCAAGTAAGTTCACATTGCAAAGAGCATTCTTTGATGAGAAGGAAGATTGTTTCATCAAATCAAGTTTGCACAAAAGAGTTCAGCTGTTTTCTCACCAAATCAAATGTCATCGTAGATAATATTTTCATTTATTTTCCTGTCCTTCCTAGTATTCTGAATGCCTTTTTGGTTTCTAGGCAACCAGCTAATACTTCTCTTTTTAAAAGGTCCTCTGCACAAGAATACTATTCTTAAAAAAGGTGGGTGGCCTTCCTAGAAATTTTAAAGTTAGAAATAAATGCTAATCATAAAGTAAGAAAAAAAATTACAGTATTTTTGAATACTATGGTGCAGAGAGTTAAAAAATATGTGGCTTGCAAAGCATAATGTGCTCAACAATGACACAGGAAAGAGAAAGAAGTTACAGAGTAAATTTAGTTCTAGGAAAGATGCACAAAGAAATTCCATATATCACATTCTGGGCAGATATTATGATAGTTGCATTTATTAAAGACCTGTTAAGGGAATAGGGGTGGCTCCTTTGAGACAATCATTAATAGAAAACCATTTGAGATGGGAAGTGATGGAAGTATGATGCTTAGCCTGGACAAAAAAAAAAAGCAATGAGGTAAAAATTTTTTGTGAATTTGTATACCATATGATGAAAGAGAGATTAAATTTGTTCACATTTCTCCACAGATAGAATAATAATCATTAGGTATAAAGTAGAAGTAGGATAATTTTGGCTCAATTTAATAAATTTTTTCACAATTAGGGTTACCTCAAAAGGTAATGAAATCTGTGAGTCTAAGTGTTTAGGCTAGATGACCATCTTTGTGTACAATCTCACTGAGCTTCAACTCCACTTCTTAGATATTTAATAGGCACCCAAAATTTAACATGCTACAAATAAACTCTAAATCTTTTCAATTATCTCTTTTCCTATTTTCCAATTCCAATAATAATTGTTCAGGCTAAAAGTTGAACCATCATCCATAATTCTTCTCTTTTCCCCATATTTAACAGCAAATACTATGGCTCAACATGCATAATAAATATGGATTCTCTCCCCACATTTTTCCACTATATGTCACCTGCCCTAATAACACCCCACACCTACCTACTGCCATCTCTTGGTTGGGTTGTTTTGATGCTCTCTGAATGATATCCCTGCATTTACATGTGACCCCTGAAGTTTATTCTCTACAGAGCAGCTAAAGCAATCTTAAAAAAAAAAAAGTATCTAATTTTGCCAGTCCTTTGTTCACATCCCTGTGATAACATACCATTTTATCTAATGTAACAAAGTTCTTAGTACATTAAAAAAACAGCCACATGCTACTGCATGTCTGAGTAACTCTCTGACATCACTTTCTGCCATTCTCTCCCACTTTTATTCTGTTCCAACCTCTCAGCTATCATTGTTGTCCTTAGAATTCACTAATTACAATCTTGACACAAGGGCTTGGTCCTCACTCTTCCTTCTGCCTGGAATGGTTTCTCTCAACTTTCTGCATAGCTTGATATCTCACTTCAGTTAAAGCTTTGCTTAAATATCAGCTTATCAAGAGACTTTTCTTAAGCACCTTTCATAACGTAGAATACCCATATCTCTCATTCTCTTTCTTTTTCTTCTAGAGTAGCAACTAACTTACTATACTTTGTTTAGCATCCAACTCTGATGACTAGAAATTCCATCATCTCTTTTATTGATTTTTCTATCGCTGGACTTAAAAAGGTGCTGTTCCAAAGAAGAAGTTCAAAAATATTTTTGAATAAATGTTATGGAAGGAATTTTATTGTGAGAAAGAGATCGGAAGACACAACTTAATATGGTTCTTCCTAACTCTGTAATTCTGATATCAAAACCAAGAGATATATTTTATTTGTTCTTCAACTTGGCTATTATTTGGAAATGAATTTGAGTGTTCTCTTAACCTTAATTGTTTCTAGGTGTATGTACACTTCCTATTAGAACACCCCAAAACTTCTCATGAAGTTCATGAATTTTATAGAAAATGTTTACAACATACTAGGTTTTTGTTTCAAAATATTAGACTCTTTTCACTTCCCCGACATTACCATTTTAACCAGCTGGCTCTCTTCCTGAGGAGACTTTCAAGGATAATTATAAGAAAGTTGTAATCATTCCTTAGCAAGCAACTTTACTAGATGGATTGCCGCTGGAGGCTGTTTGTCACAGCTTTAAGTTTTACCTTAACAGAATTATAAGTGCCATTATTACCCTTCTGAGTTCTTACTACAGGAGTTATATAAGACTGGTTTTGTTTTTGAAGTTAACAACTTCCAGGGATTTATGAAGCCAAGATACTGTTTTACAAAGATCTCTAAAAACCAATGGAAATTGTCATATAGATCAGCAAAGTTATTTTCATATAACTAAAGTGAGTGTTATTTTTTCACACTGTATTTTTAGCACCCAATGTGATCTAAAGATACAGGAATGATAGAAAATAAACAGGCCAACCATTGATAAGTGGTACCATTGATTTACCCATCCACTTTTTATTCATATTTGTTATAAATTAACATCTACTATGGCCCACACAAATTTCTTATGATACAGTGATTTTTTCAGAGTTTGCAATCTCACTGGGAGACATGCAAATGGTTCCAAAGCATTGTGTTTTATGCTATGGTAGCAATGAATACAAGTTATATTAGAGGAAAAAGGTCATTATTCTCTACTGACTTATAATTGATGTTTATCTTTCAGCTCTGTTAGAGATGTGGAATTATACTTGTTTATAAGCAGGAAGCATATAAATTATTATTATAGGGAAAAATGGTAGCTACAGGAAATTTAATTCTCAGTTTGAGTCTAGAAATAATGTGCTGTTTTCCTATCTCAATGGAAATAGCTTCTGGTAACAGAATTTGACCAATAACCAGTGATTGCACGCTGAGATACTGACAACTTGATCATTGACTTTAATGTTTCTCTGTAGTTAGTAAAGTACCAGGAGTGAACGAAAATCTTAAATATAGCAATGTAGAATAGTAGAATGAGCAGATAACAGCATGTCAGGAGACTTGAATACCAACTCCAGCTTCATCACTGATTTACCAACCAATAGCTTGTTTACCACCAAATAACCCTCCCTGGGATGACCTATTTTTATCTAATTAATGAGTTGGAAAAATAACTTCCAAGTGAACTCAGAGGCCATATCTTGTTTTAAAACATATTTAAAGGGAAGCCAATGCAAGTAACTCAAAAGTATTTTCATTAGTTTTGCTCAGACCTTTCAAAGAAACGTAAACATTCTAATCCCAATCTTTTGAAAACTCTAGTCAATGCTGTCCAAAAAACTTTTCTGTGTTAACAAAAATGTTCTATGTCCCCCCTGTTTAAAATATGATAGCATCTAGCCACATTTGGCTATTAAGCATTTGAAATGAGACTGGTGCAATAGAGGAAATAATTTTAAGACATTATTATTATTTAATTTTAATTAAATGTAAATAGTTATATAAGGCTAGTGAGTAGCTAATTAGGCAGCACAGCTAAAGTCACTGTATATAATTAGTATAAAATATATCTGAGAACAATGTACATTTAAAAAGCAGGGGCAATGTTTATTGGATTGACTTTCAAAGGTTCTGTTCTGTATTTACATTTTAATAAAGCATTATCATTTACAGAAATAAACTATTAATGAAAACTGGAATGCTAGTAAAAGTACCGAGAGTACATTGTATATAATAAAAATTTTCACTCACGAATGCTATGCTTTTGCCATATGCTTTCAATAGCATTTATATAAATTGAAAAGGACAATTTCTTTCATTAACCTTCTAAGTGAGGTTTTCTGCTCATTTTCCTTAAATGTGCGAGAATGTCATTATAGCTTAAAATAGGAAGATACACTAAAGGGCATGAGATTAGTACATGGGTAGTACACTTTTCCATTTCTCTATGGGAAATTATATTTCCTATTTTCAGTTTGGATCTGCATAAATCTATATTAGATGAAATAAACTTTGATTAAATAGGTTAAAAATGACTCCATATTGGAGGGATCGATCCAAGATGGCCATTTAGGAACAGCTCAGGATTGAAGCTCCCAGTGAAAGTGCAGAGGGTGAGTGGACGCTACATTTTTATTGCCCACAGACTAGGAAATTCCCAGCTGGAGGAGCCCCATGGGTCGCCAGCGCAGCTGTTTTGGCCAGCGCGGCTGTGTCAGCCCGCATGGCTCCTTTGCCCTGCGCCACTGCTTTGTCAGCACCCGGCGCAGTGGTTCTCCATACAAAATACACTGGCCTGGGTGCCCTTTTGGCTGGTGATTGGAGCCACGGGAAGTCGCCCATTCATCTGTTTAAAACGAGGACAGTAGATTCCAGGGCAAAAAAAGCACCACAAATCTCAGTGCTGCTGTTTAAGCCAGCGCAGTGAGTCACCGCACAGGAAAACACACAGATCCCGGGGCCTCTTCAACAAGCGACTGGAACACCAACTTTAAAAAAAAAAGGCTCTGAGGCAGGGAGCCAGGTGATCAGGCTCGGCTGGTCCCACCCCCACAAAAGAAGAGCAATCAGAAACACTCTGGATTGAGAGTTTCACAGCAAGCGCAGCTGAACCCAGGATCATCCAGCTCTGTGGGGGAGGGGTGTCTACCATTACCGAGACACTCCAACACTATGGAGGTAGTCAGCCAATGCTGAGGCAGCCCGCCATTGCCAAGGCAACCTGCCATTGCTGAGGCAGCCTGCCGTTGCCGAGGCAACCCACCATTACAGAGAGAGTCCGCCAATACAGAGGTGGGCCACCATTGCTGAGGCAGTTCTAACTACAACCATATAAACAGGACTGCAGGAAAGCTCACTCAGAAGCTGGGCGGAGCCCACAGCATCTCAGCAAAGCCTCTACAGGCAGACAGTGACTAGGCTGCCTCCTTGCTGGGCAGGGCAGCTCTGAAGGAAAAACAAAACAAAAAAAAAGAAGACAGCAGCACAACGGAAACTCATAAATAAAGCCCTAAATCCCTGGGACAGAGCACCTGGGAACAAAAAGCAGTTTATGAGTTCTGCTGCAGCAGACCTAAACGTACCTGCCCAGCAGCCCTGAATGAACAATGGAACTCACAGCTCAGCATTTGAGCTCCTATGAAGAACAGACTGTCTCCTCAAGCAGCTCCCTGACCCCTGTATATCCAAAGAGCCACCTCATAAAGGAGAGATCAGACAGACATTTGGCGGGTATCCTTCTGGGATGAATATAGCAGCAGAAGAAAGCTGGTAGCAACCACTACTGCTCTGCAGCTGCTGCAGGTGATCCCCAGGCAAGCAGGGCCTGGAGTGGACCTCAGCAGATCTACAGCAGAGGGACGAGACTGTTAGAAGGAAAACTAAGAAAAAGAATAACCTCATCATCAACAAACAGAGCATCCACTCAGAGACCCAATCTGAAAGCCAGCAACTACAAAGACGACAGGTGGATAAATCCATAAAGATGGGAAGAAACCAGTGCAAAAAGGATGAAAACACCTGAAACTAGAACACCTCTCCTCCTACAAGGGATCACAACTCCTTACCAGCAAGGGAACAAGGTTGGATGGAGAATGAGTGTGATGAAATGACAGAATCAGACTTCAGAAGGTGGGTAGTAAGAAACTCCTGTGAACTAAAAGAACATGTTCTAACCCAATGCAAAGAAACTAAGAACATTGAAAAAAGATTTGATGACATACTAATGAGAATGGACAAAATAGAAAGGAATATAAGTGAATTGATGGAGCTGAAAAACACAACACGAGAACTTCGCGAAGCATGCACGAGTATCAACAGCCGAATTGACCAAGCAGAAGAAAGGATATCAGAGGTCAAAGATCAACTCAATGAAATAAAACAGGAAGGCAAGAATAGAGAAAAAAGGGTAAAAAGGAATGAACAAAGTCTCCAAGAAATGTGGGACTATGTGAAAAGACCTAATCTACGTTTGATAGGTGTACCTGAATGTGACAAAGAGAATGAATCCAAGCTGGAAAATACTCTTCAGGATATTATCCAGGAAAACTTCCCCAACCTAGCAAAGCAGGCCAATATTGAAGTCCAGGAAATACAGAGAACACCACAAAGATATTTCTCAAAAAGAGCAACCCCAAGGCACATAATCGTCAGATTCACCAGGGTTGAAATGAAGGAGAAAATACTAAGGGCAGCCAGAGAGAAAGGTCAGATTACCCACAAAAGGAAGCCCATCAGACTCACAGCAGACCTCAGCAGAAACCCTACAAGCCAGAAGAGAATGGGGGCCAATATTCAACATCCTTAAAGAAAAAAACTTTCAGCCCAGATTCTCCTATCCAGCCAAACTAAGCTTCATAAGTGAAGGAAAAATAAAATCCTTTGTGAACATGTAAGTACTCAGAAATTTTGTCACCACCAGACCTGCTTTACAAGAGCTCCTGAAAGAGGCTCTACACATATAAAGGAACAACCAGTACCAGCCACTCCAAACACATGCCAAATGGTAAAGAGAATCAACACAATGAAGAATCTGCATCAACTAATGGGCAAAACAGCCAGCAAGCACCAAAATGGCAGTATCAAATTCACACATAACAATATTAACCCTAAAGGTAAATGGACTAAATAACGCAATCAAAAGACACAGACTGGAACATTGGATAAAAAGCCAAAACCCATTGGTGTGCTGTATCCAGGAAACCCATCTCACATGCAAGGATACACAAAGGTTCAAAATAAAGGGATGGAGGAAGATTTACCAAGGAAATGGAGAGCAAAAAAAAGAAGGAGTTGCAATTCTCATCTCTGATAAATTAGACTTTAAAGCAACAAAGATCAAAAGAGACAAAGGACATTACATAATGGTAAAAGGATCAATGCAACAAGAAGAGCTAATGATCCTAAATATATATGCACCCAATACAGGAGCACCCAGATACCTAATACAAGTTCTTAATGACTTACAAAGAGACTTAGACTCCCACACAATAATAGTGGGAGACTTTAACACCCCATTGTCAATATTAGACAGATCAACCAGACAGAAAATTAACAAGGATATCCAGGACTTGAACTCAGACCTGGACCAAGCAAACCTAATAGACATTTACAGAACTCTCCACCCCAAATCCACAGAATATACATTCTTCTCAGCACCACATCACACCTACTCTAAAATTGACCACATAATTGGGAGTAAATCACTCCTCAGCAAATACAAAAGAACGGAAATCATAACAAACAGTCTCTCAGACCACAGTGCAATCAAGTTAGAACTCAGAATTCAAAAACTAACTCAGAACTGCACAGCTTCATGGAAACAGAACAACTTGCTCCTGAATGTTGACTGGATAAACAATGAAATGGAGGCAGAAATAAAGATGTTCTTCGAAACCAACGAGAATGAAGACAGAGCATACCAGAATCTCTTGGACATATTTAAAGCAGTCTCTAGAGGAAAATATATAGCAATAAGTGCCCACATGAGAATCAAGGAGAGATCAAAAATTGACACCCTATTGTCAAAATTGAAAGAGCTAGAGGAGCAAGATCAAAAAAACTCAAAGTCTAGCAGAAGACAAGAAATAGCTAAGATCAGAGCAGAAATGAAGGAGATAGAGACACAAAAAGCCCTTCAAAAAATCAATAAATGCAGGAGCTGGTTTTTTGAAAAGATCCACAAAATAGACAGACCACTAGCCACATTAATAAAAAAGAAAAGAGAGAATAACCAAATTGATGCAATAAAAAACGATAAAGGGGATATCACAGATTCCACAGAAATTCAAACCATCATCAGAGATTATTACAAACAACTCTATGCACATAAACTAGTAAGCCTGGAAGAAATGGATAAGTTCCTGGACACTTGCCTCCTCCCAAGCCTAAACCAGGAAGAAGCCGAAACCCTGAACACACCCATAACAAGGTCTGAAGTTGAGGCAGCAATTAAGAGCTTACCACTCAAAAAAAGCCCAGGTCCAGATGGGTTCACAGTCGAATACTACCAGACATACAAAGAGGAGCTGGTACCATTCCTTCTGAAACTATTCCAAACAATACAAAAAGAGGGAATTCTTCCCAAAGCATTTTATGAGACCAACATCATCCTGATACCAAAACCTGGCAGACTCAACAAGAAAGAAAACCTCAGGCCAATATCTCTGATGAACATAGACACAAAAATCTTCAATAAAATACTGGCAAGCTGATTGCAACAGCACATCAAAAAGCTTCTCCACCATGATCAAGTAGGCTTCATCCTGGGGATGCAAGGCTGGTTCAACATACGCAAGTCTGTAAACGTAATTCACCACATAACAGAAACAATGACAAAAAACACATGATTATCTCAATTGATGCAGAGAAGGCCTTTGACAAAATTCAACAGCCCTTTATGCTGAAAACCCTCAATAAGCTAGGTATTGATGGAATGTATCTCAAAATAATAAAAGCTATTTATGACAAACCAACAGCCAATATTATACTGAATGGGCAAAAACTGGAATCATTCCCCTTGAAATGGCACTAGACAAGGATGCCCTCTCTCACCACTCCTATTCAATATAGTATTGGAAGTTCTAGCCAGAGCAATCAGGCAAAAAAAAAAAAGAAATAAAGGGTATTCGATAGGAAAGGAGGAAGTCAAATTGTCTTTATTTGCAGATGCGATGATTGTATATCTAGAAGACCCCATCGTCTCAGCCCAAAATCTCCTGAAACTGATAAGCAACTTCAGCAAAGCCTCAGGATACAAAATCAATGTGCAAAAACCACATGCATTCCTATACATCAAACAGACTTAAAGAGAGCCAAATCAAGAACGAACTGCCATTCACAATTCCCACAAAGAGAATAAAATACCTAGGAATACAACTAACAAGGAACGTAAAGGACCTCTTCAAGGAGAACTACAAACCACTGCTCAACGAAATAAGAGAGGACACAAACAGATGGAGAAACATTCCATGTTCATGGTTAGAAAGAATCAATATTGTGAAAATGGCCATAATGCCCAAAGTAATTTACAGATTCAATGCTATCCCCATCAAGCTACCAATGACCTTCTTCACAGAACTAGAAAAAAACACCTTAAACTTTATATGAAACCAAAAGAGAGCCCACATAGCCAAGTCAATTCTAAGCAAAAAGAACAAAACGGGAGGCATCACACTACCAGACTTCAAACTATACTACAAGTCTACAGTAATCAAAACAGCTGGTACTGGTACCACAACAGAGATATAGACCAATGGAACAGAACAGAGGTCTCGGAGGCAACACAACATATCTACAACCATCTGATCTTTGACAAACCAGACAAAAACAAGCAATGGGGAAAGGAGTCCCTGTTTAATAAATGGTGTTGGGAAAACTGGCTAGCCATGTGCAGAAAGCAGAAACTGGACCCCTTCCTGACACCTTACAGTAAAATTAACTCCAGATGGATTAAAGACTTAAACATAAGACCTAACACCATAAAAATCCTAGAAGAAAATCTAGGCAAAACCATTCAGGACATAGGCATGGGCAAGGACTTCATGACCAAAATGCCAAAAGCATTGACAGCAAACGCCAAAATAGACAAATGGGAACTAATCAAACTCCACAGCTTCTGCACAGCCAAAGAAACAGTCATTAGAGTGAATCGGCAACCAACAGAATGGGAAAAAATTTTTGCAGTTTACCCATCAGACAAAGGGCTGATATGCAGCATTTACAAAGAACTAAAACTGATTTACAAGAAAAAAACAAACAAGCCCATTCAAAAGTGGGCAAAGGATATGAACAGACACTTTACAAAAGAAGATATACATGAGGCCAACAAACATATGAAAAAATGCTCATCATCACTGGTCATCAGAGAAATGCAAATCAAAACTACATTGAGATACCATCTCACACCAGTTAGAATGGCGATCATTAAAAAATCTAGAGACAGCAGATGCTGTAGAGGATGTGGAGAAATAGGAACACTTTTGCACTGTTGGTGGGAGTGTAAATTAGTTCAACCATTGTGGAAGACAGTGTGGCGATTCCTCAAGGGCCTAGAAATAGAAATTCCATTTGACCCAGCAATCCCATTACTGGGTATATATCCAAAGGATTATAAATCATTCTACTATAAGGACACGTGCACACGAATGTTCATTGCAGCACTGTTTACAATAGCAAAGACCTGGAACCAACCCATATGCCCAACGATGATAGACTGGACAGGGAAAATGTGGCACATATACCCCATGGAATATTATGCAGCCATAAAAAACGATGAGTTTGTGTCCTTTGTAGGGACATGGATGAACCTGGAAACCATCATTCTCAGCAAACTGACAGAAGAGCAGAAGATCAAACACCGCATGTTCTCACTCATAGGCGGGTGTTGAACAATGAGAACACATGGACACAGGGAGGGGAGCACTACACATGGGGTGCATTTGGGGGGAAATAGGGGAGGGATGGTGGGGGGTGGGGAGTTGGGGAGAGATAGCAAGTGGAGAGATGCCAGATGTAGGTGATGGGGAGGAAGGCAGCAAATCACACTGTCACGTGTGTACCTATGCAACAATCTTGCATGTTCTTCACATGTACCCCAAAACCTAAAACGCAATAAAATAAATAAATGAAAAAAAAATGACTCCATATTTCAAAAATGTAAAAATAATATGAAACAACGTGGATGGAACTGGAGATCATTACGTTGAGTGAAATAAGCCAGGCACAGAAAGACAAACATCACATGTTCTCATTTATTTGTGGAATCTAAAAATCAAAACAATTGAACCCATGGACATAGAGAGTAGAAGGATGGTTCCCAGAGGCTGGGAAGGGTAGTGGGGGTCTGGTGATGGCGGTGAGGACAGTTAATGGATTTTAAAAATTAAAAGAATGAATAAGGCTTACTATTTGAAGCATAATAGGATGGCTATAGTCAATAATGACTTAATCATACATGTTAAAATAACTTAAAGAGTATAATTGGATTGTTTGTAATGCCAAGGATAAATGCTTGAAGAGATGGATATCCTATTCTCCTTTATGTGCTTATTTCACATTGTGTGCCTGTATCAAAACATCTCACTTACCCCATAAAAATGTATACCTGCTATGCACCCACAAAACTTTTCTTAATTAAGAAAAAATAATAATATGGATATTTTTCAGTAGCTTTAAAAGAAACAGAAATACATTTTTATAAAGAGGCAATTATACACTTAATAAATTAACAAGATTTAAATAAAAATATCTAATACTACTGCATTTGTGATTAAACTGCCTGTTGCCATTGTCTTTATTGCAAAAGTACTGCACGTGCTTTAATGCTGAGGTTTGTTCCCGGGCTTTAATCCAATAGAGGAGGATAATAACCCTGTAAATGAACATGCACACTTAGAGTATTCCCTATAATGTTTATAAAATTAGAATTAACAAATCTAGTTGATTAGCTATTCTTATACAGTCAATAAAGCATCATGATACAAAATACATAAAAATAAACGATTCTTATGATATAATGACTATATATTTTTCATTCATTAACAAGACTACCTATCTTGTGCCTGGCATTTGAAAATATAGAGAAAAAGTATGACAGTTTCTGCCTTCAAGAATTTTACAGCTTAGGGGGCAGACCAAAAGGAGTTATTCAGTAACAATCTATTGCAATATCTGCTAGGGTGAAGGGTATACACAGAGGGTATACACAGTAGCATGGCTACTGTGACAATCAGGAAATTTGAGAAGCCTCAAACAAAGCTGGCTCCCCCACAGCTGAATTCTGGTGCTGGTAAGGAGCTGGACAACCAAACCAACCATTTCTAAAAGGCAGAGTGAGAACTCCTGCAGGGATCTTGAAATGATTTGGAAAAATAGCACTGTTGTCAAGTAAGGGAGTTTACCAGATTTTGAACATCAGACTTCAGAGTTGGATCTTCCTCATTCTTTGAGAAAGGAACTAATGAGCCTTCTATAATAATGGGAAGTGATTCCTCATCAGATATTCAGGATGGCAACACTTGAGGATCAGGTATTAATCAAAGTAGGTTGAATATTACTGATGTCCCAACCCAGCTCTGACCCATCTCAATTTTCTCTTAGACTGAAAGGTTGATTGAGGTGCTCTGTCATCTTCTCTGCATAAAATTTTAAAAAAGGAGAACCTTCTCTACTAGAAGATATCATTAAAGCCACTATTTTATTTACACATAATGTTCAGCATTCCATAAAGTCTTACCAGATAGGGGAGGTTGAAAGCAAATATGATCAATAGTCAAGATCGAAAACAGATAACAAATGCAGTCTACAATTGATCCAGATATTGGCATTGGCAAACAAGGGCTTCTATTAAAGAAAATTGAGGAAAAGTAAAACAAGAAAAAAAAAAAAGGATGAAAGATTTCAATCGAAATATGAAATTTATAAAATGAATTATATAAACATCTCAAAAATCAAAATATGTGATTTAATATTTAGAAATCAATACATATATGGTTTTAAACACAGGCTAAACACAAGAGAAGACAAGATTGACTAATCTGGTCAGGTCAATATTTAAACTGAGAAAACTTAGAAAATGTGTTGTGAACAACAGGTAAGCAGAATGCCAAATCATGAATGAACTCTCATTCACAATTGCTACAAAAAGAATGAAATACCTAAGAATACAGCTAACAAGGGAAGTGAAGGACCTCTTCAAGGAGAAATACAAACCACTGCACAGGGAAATCAGAGAGGAAAGAAACAAATGGAAAAACATTCCATGCTTAGGATTAGGAACGACTGATATCATGAAAATGACTATACTGCTTAAACTAATTTATATTTTCAATGCTATTTCCATTAAATTATCATTGACATTCTTCACAGAATTAGAAAAAAAAAAAACTATTTTAAAAGTCATATGGAACCAAATAAAATCCCGAATAGCCAAAGCAATCTGAAGCAAAAAGAACAAAGCTGAAAGCATTATTCTACCTGACTTCAAACTATACTACAAGTCTACAATAAACAAAACAACATGGCACTGGTACAAGAACAAACAGACCCATGGACTAATGGAACAGAACAGAGAAATCAGAAAGAAGACCACACACCTGCAACCATCTCATCTTTGGCAAACCTGACAAAAACAAGGAAAGGGGAAAGGATTCTCTATTTCATAAATGGTTCTGGGAGAACTGGCTAGCCATATGCAAAAAATTGAAACCGCACCCCTTCCTTCCACCATATACAAAATTTAATTCAAGATGGATTAAAGATTTAAAAACCCCAAACTATAAAAACCATAGAAGGAAATCTAGGAAATACCATTCAGGACATAGGCACAGGCAAAGATTTCATGACAAAAAAGCCAAAAGTAATGGGAACAAAAGCAAAAATTGACAAATGGGATCTAATTAAACTAAAGATCTTCTGCACAGGAAAAGAAACTATCAGCAGAGTGAAGAGACAACCTACAGAATGGAAGAAAATTTTTGCAATCTATTTATCTGACAAAAGTCTAATATCTAGAATCTATTAAACACGGAACTTAAAATTATAAGAAAAAAACAAACAACCCCATTAAAATGGGGGCAAAGGATATGCACAGACACTTCTCAAAAGAAGACGTGCATGCAGCCAAAAAACATGAAAAACAAAAAAGCTCTACATTACTGATTGTTACAGAAATACAGATCAAAACCACAATGAGATATTATCTCATGCCAGTCAGAGTGGCTATTATTAAAAGTCAAAATAATAATAATAATAATAATAATAATAATAATAATATTTGCTGGCAAGGTTATAGAGAAAAAAGAAGGCTTTTACATTGTTGGTGGGAGTGTAAATTCGCTCAACCATTGTGGAAGATAGTGTGGCTATTCCTCAAAGATCTAGAGGCAGAAATATCAGGTGATTTAGTAATCTCATTACTGGGTATATAACCAAAGGAATAGAAATCATTCTATTACAAAGATACATGCTGATGTATGTTTATTGCGGCACTGTTTATAGTGGCAAAGACTTGGAACCAACCCGAATGTCCATCAATGATAGACTAGACAAAGAAAATGTGGTACACATACACCATGGAATACTGTGTAGCCATAAAATGGAGTGAGAGCATGTCTTTTGCAGGGAAATGGATGGATTTGGAAGCCATTATCCTTAGCAAACTAATGCAGAAACAGAAAGCCAAATACTGCATTTTCTCACTTATAATGTGGAGCTGAACATATGGAAGATAATGAGAATACGTGGACATATGGAGGAAAACAGCACACACTGGGCCCTGTGAGGGTGAGGGATGGTGGAAGGGAGAACATCAGGAAGAACTGCTAATGGATGCTGGGCTTAATACCAGGGTGATGTGATGATCTGTGCAGCACACCACCATGGCACATACTTACTTATATAACCAACCTGCACATCTTGCATATGTATCTCTGAACTTATAAGTTGATGGAAAAAAAGTTTGTGAGTAGGCTGGACAGATGAGCTTTTATTTTTCCTGATCTTATTCTGGAATAACAAAAACCATGCTAAAGAAAAAAGGAGGAATAAAAGAATTGAAGATTGCAGATCGAATTTAATTAAACCAAATTCATTAAGACTACAAACCTTTCCTATAGAAAAGAGAATTCATCTTATACCCTGAACTCCAGATAGCTAGAATAACTACAGTATAGAATAGCTTGCTAAATGGTAAGATAGCACAAAATATTTTATTGGATAAGGTTAGGACCCTGGGACAGCTGAGATGGCTTTCTCAATAGGCCTCGGACCCAGAAAGCAGAAGCATGTATTAGAATACTTAAACCTCATACTGGAGCTTAGAAGAGAAAATATCTCAGAGACAATGGAAAAGGAATTAAAAAGGAATTAAGAAGTCACTTGCAATAATAAGTCATGTAAAAATTTTATACTTAATATGCAAAGCTCAGCTGAGCTTTGCATATTAAGTATAAAATTTTTACATGACTTATAATGTACTAAATTATAAATGTACTAAATAAGTGACATATTATAATGTACTAAATTATAAATGTACTAAATATGCCACAAACAATAAACTTTTTGAAAAAGAAAAAAGAAAAACAAAAATTTTAAAAGAAAAAGAAAAGAAGCAAGCCAGCACAGAAAAAAAGATGAAAAACTAGCAAGAATAGAAACTGAAGAAAATACTCCATCTTTTTGTCAGAGGGATATGCAATGAAAAAGTGGATTACCCTTCCAAAATTAATCTCAAGAAAGAAATGAAAGAACATGAGATTGACAAGAACAGAAAAATGTGGGGAAGTAATAATCACTAGAAAAAGAAAAAATATATAAACAAGTAACGGAATGAATACAACAAAAAAAAGTCAAATAACTGATATAGAGGAAAAATTTACAAAAATCAAATTGAATGCAAAAAAATCCACAAAGGAAATAGAAACCAGAAAATAATAAATATGAAATTCATCTAAGAATGATTCGGTATAATGCCAATTGGCAAACTGAAAGGTAGAAGCATAACATATAGAATGAAAAAAATATATATTCACAGATATAATACTGGCAACAGCTAGAGCCTAAGAAAATAAAACAAAAATCCTGAAGAAAAACAAAATGGAAATATGCTATTCTGGGTATTGAGAATTATTATAAATATACCATAATAAAGAATATCACATTGTAATAATTCAATAATCCTTTTGCAGTGAATATATATATATATATACTTGAACTCTCTTTTATTATATATTTTTATATCTATATATACATATAGATATTTTCATATATATATATATATATATATATATATAAAATATAACAACATTAAGAATTCCTTTTCATTATAACACTCCAAAATTGAAGTGGCAAGACAAACTATAGCAAAGAAATGGTACAGACAGCTTCAACTGTAGTGATGACAGATAATATTTATTACATTGGGAAATACCATTACATATATATATTATTTGTTATACATGAAACAGAGAGGTGGTTCATATCTAGACTCCTCCTGCAAATAAGTTCGGAAAGGATAGGCAACCCTATTGGAAAATGAAGAGAAAGATTAGGGATTTCAATAAGAGAAAAAAATAAATGGCTAAAAAAAAAAAAAGGTGAAAGATTCTCAAACTAGCAACCAGGGAAATGCTTTTAAAATTGCAATGGGACAGACAAAATCAAGTCTTTCAGTACCAAGTGTTTCAGAGGAGACAGAGCCTTGGGAACACGCATACATTGCTGGGAGTATAAATTGATACAAGCACTTTGGAAAACTGTCATTGTCTAGTAAAGTTTGAAAAACAACATATTACTCATGACTCAGACATTCTATCCTTAAGTCTATGCCCTACAGGTAGACATGCACACGTACATTAGAAAACATGCAGGGCAATGTTTATAGTAAGTTTTATCAGAATATTATCAAATTGGAAATTCATATTCTTCAAGAAGATAGTTGAAATGGAATATCCCTTAATGAAATATCAATACAGCTATTAAAATGAGTAATTTTTTTGAGACAGAGTTTCACTCTGTTGCCTAGGCTGTAGTGCAGTGGTGCAATCAATCAACACTCATTGCATGTTAACTTCCCAGAGACAGGGCTTCACCATGTTGTCCAGACTTGTCTCAAACTCTTAGCCTCAAGTGATCTGCCCAGTTCAGCCTCCCAAAATGCTGGGATTACAGGCATGAGCCACCATGCCCAGCCCTGAAAATGAGTAAATCTTAATATAATATTAGATGAAAGAAGCATAAAGGTCAGAAGGTAGTAAAACAAAGTAATATTCAGAAATTATTATGGATATGGTAAAATAATAAAGGGAAGCAAGCATATGTTTACAGTTGTTTCTCAACTTATGCTAGCGTTATATTCCAATAAACCTATTGGAAACTGAATATGTATTTAACACCCCAATAAGCCCATTGTAAAGTAAAAAAAAAAAAAAATTAGTAAGTTGAACCATCATAAATCTAAGTGCTCCTCAACTTGATGGAGTTACATTCTGCTAAACCCATTATAAAGCTGGAAAATTATTAAACCAACCATCATAATTATCTTCAAAATTATAATTGTGTTTTACTTTAAAAGGAGGGAAAGATTTTTGATTAAAAGGATCATACTTGTTTGTTCCAGAATTTTGCCAATTTACTATTTCTTATCTTGGATAATCAGAAAGCCTCCCAGGACCCCACATTGTGAACATAAGCAAGCCTTTAATGGAGGTAAAGGATATGGTACAACATGAAAATGAAGCATGCGCAATCAAGTTTCTGCTCTTTCGAGCACAACTCTATCAAGTCCTTTCTTAGCAGCACAATATGCATTTTGTCTTTGAAATATCAACCATCAAAATATGTGTAAGAATATAATTTCAGGTGACACTGGGCAAAATTTTACAGTTGGGTCTTTTATACTCTGCTGGTCATGTGGCAAATCTAAGCTATGCAACTGGTTGCCAGGCTAAACCATGAATCTATACATTAAACAATGTGGACAAGCTACAGTCAGATTCCAGAGGGTGGTGGGTGGGAGGCGGGTGGTGGTTCTGAGTTAAAATGACACATACATACCTCCATCTAGCTCCTTTCCTTCTTATCACAGCCACAGGTCAGTACCAGACTTCCAGATGACCAGCTAGCTATAAGGCAGTCTTTCCTTACACAGGTCGTGGCTCTGAATGTGTACTTAGGCTGTACATGTATATTATACACCATTTTTAAAACAAATAGACTATGTTTAGAAAATTTTAACTTTACAGGAAACTTAGCAGAAAGTACAAAGAGTTTCTATATTTCCCTTCTCCTCACCCACCACAGATTCCTCCACTATTAACACCTTGTTTTAGTGTCATAGATTAATTACCATTGATAAATCAATATTGATACTTTATTATTAAAGCCCATAACTTATGTTAGGATATATTCTTTGTGCTGTAGAGGTCTATGAATTTTGACAAATGCATAATGTCATATAGTCACCATGATAGTACTTCACTGCCCTAGAAAGCCCCTTTAACCACCTACTCAACACTCCCTTTCTGTTCTGAATCATTGGCAACCACTAGTCTTTTTGCTGTCTCCATAGCTTTGCCTTTTCCAGTTGGAATCAAATGTATGTATAGATGACTCTCCATCCATGAATTCAAACAAATATGGATCAAAATATTTTTAAAATAAGTTTTAAAATAATAGAATTAAAAACAATACAAATTTTTTAAATGCAGTATGAGAACTATTTTCATAGAATTTACATTGTATTAGGTATTATAAGTAATCTAGAGATTATTTGCAGCATATGGAAGGATGTGCATGAGTTATATGCAAAACTATGCCATTTTTCATAAGGGACTTGAGAATTTACTGACTTGGGTAACCAGGAGTCCTGGATGCAATCTCCAATGAATATCAAGAGATGACTGCATAGACTTCTCAGATTCGCTTCCTTTACTGAGGAATACGTATTTAATGTCCCTCCATGTCTTTTCATATCTTGGTAGACAATTTCTTTTTATCACTGAATAATATTCTAATATATGAATGTAACACAAGTTTTTAAAATCCATTCACTTTCCAAAGGTCCTCTTGGATGCCTCTAGTTTTGTTAATTATGAATTAAGCTGCTATACACATTTATGTGCAAGTTTTTGTGTGCAGATAACTTTTTAACTCATTTGTATAAATATCTATCAGTTATGTGTTTGCTGGATTGCATAGTGAGACTACATTAGATGCTGATAAGAATGTATGGCAACAAAAACTCTCATGTAGGCTGGGTGCGGTGGCTCATGCCTGTAATCCCAACACTGTGGGAGCCCAAGGCAAGTAGATCACCTAAGGTCAGGAGTTTCAGAGCAGCCTGGCTAATATGGTGAAACCCTGTTTCTACTAAAAATACAAAAATACAGGTGGTGCATGCCTGTAATCCCAGGTACACGGGAGGCTGAGGCAGGAGAGTCACTTGAACCCTGGAGGCGGAGGTTACAGAATAAAAAAATTGCTACATACAGTGCTGGGGTAGTGGATATGTGACACAGAATTTATCAAGACTCATAGCATACATTATTTATGTAGTTTTCTTAAAATAACCTGGTTTATTCTTACTCTCAAGATTTATTACTATATAATTTGGCAAATTCATGTCACAAATCTGTACAGATACCTTTCTCTATTGTTGCTTTTTCTTCGTTACTTTGGATCATAGCTAAGTTGGCTCTATTATCTTGTAAATTATAGATATTAATGTTCTCAGTTTATGCTGTCTTTTATATAGATATTCTGTAAAGGAACTACTTCATATACTGGAAAAAATTTTACAAATGGGATACTATTGATGGGATTGTTTAAATAAATTTGTTGGCCAATCTTGGAAGACCATTTAAAACCAAATGTTTTCCCTGGATTTTAAAAAATAGATTTATAAATTAAAATTAAATATACAATGTTCATATATGTTTGATGCTTCTTAAACAAATAATAAAGAAAAATAAAGAAATATTCCATGTTCTGCAACATTAATAGGTAGCATTTACTGATTTTTATTTTCTGAATTTTTCTATTTGGATTTCTTCTTGTTGTTTGCCATTCTGCCCAAGAACGTGATGCTCTTTTCTTAGTTCCAGTTGACCAGAAGGAGGAGATAGATGTATCACTGAATAGCACTAGGGAATACCAGAACTAGCATTATCCAATAAAATTCAATGAATTACCATTTACACTCTCTTTACTAACTCTCAAAATACAATTTTCAGCTGACAGATGTCTTAAAATTATTATAAATTTCTCTCATTTTACACATTAATAAACTGGAGTATAGAGTCACTCTGTGACTAGCCCAAAAACATACAGACAGGTATGGGGCTAAATCACAGCTCTTCTGATACTCAGGCTGGTGGCCTACATCATGTAGGAGATCTAGAAAGTGGGAAAGACAGTCCAATGACCATCTATATAGTAGGACTTTCACAAAAGAAGGAAGTCTCATGCTCAAATCTGTTTAGTTGACAACAAATAGAAAATATCTTTTTCAATATTTGCTTAACATTTCTAGTCTTTAAGAAAGTACTTTATTCATGGAAAGTCTGCACAAGAGAAGATCAAATATAAAATAATTGATGCAAAGTATGGGGGGAAAATATTTCTGAGAGAATTACCTTTTCAAAGTAGCATCCTAGAAGATAAATAATCTTGAGCAATACATTTATGAAAAGCAAATTAGATTTTGATTTTTAGGTATTTTGGTGTTGTTTACATTTCCCAAAGAGATCACCTAACAAGTAAATTCATATTATCCTAAGTGCCAGAGAATAATTTAATTACATGTAGCACTTTATTGCTCTTGAGAAATGAGTTATTCATACAACAACTATAAATTTACAGTGAGAATTGACTAGTCATCAACGTTTTCTGTTTTTCCTGTCTTCTATTACTTGCTTTATAATCTTTGCTGTTTGCTTCCATAGGTTTAGATATCCATGTTTGTTAAAGTGGTGGCATAATATACATTCTATAGTTTCTTCTAATTCTAAAATGCTGAGGCCACAATTCTTGCTATACTTCATACTAATCACAAGCCAAATAAACATTAAGCTATTAAAAAACTCTTTAACCCTTTCTCCATGAAGAGAGGGTCCAAGTCTCTCTTTTTACTAATGTACTCCTCAAGCTGAAATAAGTGCTTCATACATAATAGATGCTTGCTCACTGTTAATTAATTAACAAACAAAATAACAGGAAGGAACACTGTCATACCTCGATTGAAAAGAGTGGGAAAAGGACTAAATCCCTTCATTTTATAGCTGAATAGACTAAAATTGAGCAATTATGATGAACATGTACTTAGTGAAGATTAACAAACATTAACATTATTAGAATGTAATCCAATGCTGGTAATACATGTATTCCAGAGTGTTGAGATTTTTAATTAATCTGAATGACGTGTATTTGGAAAAATCTGCATGATGTGATAATGAACAGGCTACTTCTTTTATATTAAAAGAACCGCAGAGCTAGAAATCATCTTATTGAACATGCCTTATTTGACCAAAGAGGAAATTAAAGCTATAAAATTTTTAGACACACGTTATTTAATGACAACTGCTTCTGTTTTTAGCCTTTTTATTTTATTTTTATTTATTTATGTATTTTTTGAGACAGAATTTCGCTCTTGTTGCCCAGGCTAGAGTTGGAGTGTGATGGTGGGATGTTGGCTCACTGCAACCTCTGCCTCCCAGGTTCCAGCGATTCTCCTCCCTCAGCCTCCCAAGTAGCATGTGTCACCATGCGTGGCTAATTTTGTATTTTTAGTAGAGACTGGGTTTCTCCATGTTGGTCAGGCTAGCCTCAAACTCCTGACCTCAGGTGATCTGCACGTCTTGGCCTCCCCAAGTGCTGGGATTACAGGTGTGAGCCATTGTGCCAGGCCTGATAACTGCTTCTTTAGCACACAGGGTAAATTTTCATGATGTTAAATTTTTCGACAGAGGATCGTGCTTGTATTCAGTCAGAATTAATGTGATCATATTATCACAGACATATTCTTATGTCCCATGATAATTTATTTCCAGTCTCTCTGTAATTTAGGTCACTCTGTTGACTACCAGCCAACTCTAAAACATTCTCCAATGCTTAACTGTGACCTCCATTTCAGTAAAAGTAAATTCTGTTAGTATTATTTGCTTACAGAAACCTAATATATAAAACAATGCTAGCTATATGACAGAGTTATCACAATGACTATTTTAGCAACCAACAATAGTTTACATTTCAACTCCACATATACTAACAAGTAAAAGAAAAAATGCTGCATATTGCTAGAATCATTCATAGAGAATATTCATATTTCCAATTGGTGGTGCAGAGGCTGGAGTTACTAGTTCTTCTCAGGCCATTTCTCTATTATTATTGCTTTTAATTCCTTCTTCAAACAAGCTAGGATGGTATATATAAAAGCAACAAGATAGTTGTCTGACCCCTGTGGCACATCTAAAGAACTCTATGATTTTATGAAACAGAAGTTGAAATGCTCAGTCCTAGGCTTGTCAGTAGACAGGAGAAGTATCAACCAATTAATGTATACAGAGAAGGATTCACATATTAATTTATTATACAACAATACATTGAATTTTTGTTGTGTGCAACATACTGTATTAGAAACTGAGTTTTAAAAGGCACAAGTAAATTTAAAATGTCTGTCCTCATCGAGTTTATACTTGTGCTAATTTGTTATTTTGTTTTTTGTTTTTACTGAAGGACCAAACACCTTTAATTTACTCAATGCTAATTTTAAGATACACTAAAAATTCTGAACTCCTATGCATGTTTATCTTGATTGCTGATTTTGTTTTGTAGAGTCATCATTACTGGTCATTATGATTAATCAGTTCACACTAAGTAATTATCACAATAAATTTCAAGACTCTCAGACTGTGTGTATTATTTGTGATTTATGTTCACTTGCATTTTTTCTGGAGAAAGAAACTTAACCCTCCAAACAGTTTATGTCCCTGTTGTAGATATACACACATGTTAATGTAATAGGTCTAAGGTCAGTAAAATGTGATTTTTTGAGTGCCTATAAGTAGACTGCATTAAGCTCTAAAGTAATATTATTTCTTTTGTGGTAAATCACCATTGGATATTATCTCATTCATGCAAGACAAAAATAAAGATTCTTAAGTGTCTGCTCTCAGATTGAAATTTATAATAGTGAATAAATATGCCTAATGTGTCTATAATTGACTTGTTTGTAAAAGTATATTTTAAACATCTTCATCAATATATAATTCACACACCATAAACTTCACCAACTTAAGGTGTACAATTCAGATATTTTTAGTATATTCACAGAATTATGTAATGACTACCATAGTCTAATTAGCAGAAACTGCCTGTTCTCCTGTCCCTAGCCCCTCGTAACCACTAATCTATTTTCTGTCTCTATAGATTTGCTTATTCTGAGCAATTCATATAAATAGAATGATGTAATGTGGTCTCTTGCAGCTGATTTCTTTCACTGAGCATAATCTTTTCAAGGTAATCCATGTTGTACAATTCATCAATGATTCATTGTATTTTTTTTGTTGTTGCGGAGTAGTATTCCATTGTATAGATATATCAGTTTTGTTTATCTATTCATTGGTTAATGTACATTTGAGCTGTGTCTAGCTTTTGGCTATTATGAATTATAACACTGTTATGAACATTAACATACAAATTTTGTGTAACATGTTTTTATTTGTTTTGGGAATGGTCAACCTAAGAGTGAAATTGCTGTGCTATATGGTGACTCTAGTTTTAACACTATAAAGAACTGCCAAACTGCTTTCCGAAGTGGCTGCACCAATATACACTCTCACCAGCAAATTGTGACATTTCCAATTTCTCCGCATTCTCACCAACAGTTGTTATTATCTATGTTTTTTATTATAGTAATTCTAATGGCGTAAAGTGGTATCTCATTGTGGTTTGGAGTTGTATTTGTTTAATGCTTTTTTGCTTTTTCTTATTTCCTAAATAAGACTCTGTTTAAACATAGTAATTGAAGTAAATCTAATCCCAGTTTCCAATTCAGTAAACTCAATGCTGAACTTAGAATACAAATCCAGAAAACTTAATATTTACAGTATGTGTAACCTTTTTCTAGCCTGCTACAAATATAATTATTGCACATAAGAATTCCCTACTGCAAATTCTTTGACTTTAAGAATAGATCATGCCTAGGAGATTTTTTTTTTTGCCCTTTTCTTCATTATTGTGAATTTCAAATTATGTTATTAAACAAAATATTAACATATTATTTATAAAATTGTTGATTTGTGTTCTTTTCTGGATTACCTTCTGCTGATGGTTTCATAGGAAATAACTTATTTATAATATTTTTATTGCTTTGGATGAGCATTGCTTCAGATGCTTTACAATTTACAGGTGGCTTTACAAACTCAGCTTAACTTTGGAACCTGCTGACTGTGTTTACTGCCCTAGATTCTAAACACCTGTATCTTGAAAGAAGCTGCTGTGCAAGGCACAACCTACGGAGTCATTTTCAAAACACTGAGTACAGGGAGCAGGTGTTCAGTTGTCAGTAATGGAATAAAACAAAGTTACAAACTGGTTTAGTTAGTAATATGAGGTGCACAAACTATATTTCCAGACTTGTAGTTAAATTTGTTTCTCTATTTGATTTTCAAAATTACTAAAATACCTTACTCTTTAAAGATGAACTTCACCTGAATATAATAGATGTCTCACTCCATATCTGTTAATATCAATGTATTTCTGATGCATTAAACCATGGGCAGTTTACCCATTCTCTCTTTATCTCTAAGATAACTAAGATTCCATAAATATTTATTCGGAAAGAAGATGGAATGTGGTCACTTCATAAATCATCACCTTTAAATACTAGCACAGCTGGTCAAAGGAATTTGTAAAGGTGATATGTTTGACATCACTTTAGGCAAAATAAAAGAGAAAGAAGAAAGAGAAAAAGAAATAAAGTTGAGAAATAATACTACAGTGTGTTATTTTGGCATCATATCAGACACTCTTTCTGAGTAAGCATAAAGTTCATAAAATTTATGCAAGCCAACATGAATGTCATTTTCCATAATAGCTAACATTGACTATTTCTGCAAAATAAGCATTTTGTAGCTGCATTGCATGTATAATTTTTTAATCATTAAAACTATTATAAAATAGTGCTATTAGGATCTGCACATTTTATAGACAAAGACTCTTCACTAAAGGATTAAGTGATTCAGACAGCAACAAACAAGGGAGGGAGAGAGCCAGCACTTAAGCCCAGGCAACCAGTTTCCAGAGCCCATTCTTCTGAACAGCATACAGTCATGCCTCTGCATAAGACTGCAATGTTGATTCTACACATTTCATTCAAAATAAGCAACTAAATTTAAATACCTCCTGACTCTTTAAAAATCCCAGTGAAAATATGGGAAGATAAACAAAAAGGAAGAACAAAATCTGCAATAATACTGGGAACAAAAGTCTAAAAAGCAGAGATATTTTCATGAATATCCAGAAAGAAACATAAATTTCATTGACTGTGAAAGTACATAAGGAAATCAACTATCAATCAAATGCAAGGACAAAATAGAAATACTTTTGCAGACTACAAGAACTAAGAAACTGTAATGCCATGTACCCTTCTTTAAAAAAATACTTGAAGATACCCTTCATAAAAAATGAAAAATGATTTAGAATAAAAACTACTGAGCTTTTCAATATGTATTTTGTGAAAAAAAAGTTTGGGAAACAGTAAACAATCTTGATCAGGAAGTTGTAACATTAATATTTGCAACTCTCTAAAATTATAAAGCATTTTCTAATGTACTGATCAATTATCTGCCTATTTTTATTTCTAGGGATTAATAGCAAGAATCTATAAGAATTATGCAACTAAAGAATAAGTATCATGATCATTGAATTAAAAATTCCTCATATTTTCTGTAGGTTTGGACTCGGTTATAGGGGTAAAAGGGAAAGCATCCAGTGGACAAAAGAGGAAGGTATTTTCTTACTGTGATTCCTTCCTTCCTTCCTTCCTTCCTTCCTTCCTTCCTTCCTTCCTTC
>NW_022436969.1:12412641-12469750 GCF_009761245.1 Sapajus apella | reverse complement strand
TTCCTTCCTTCCTTCCTTCCTTCCTTCCTTCCTTCCTTCCTTCCTTCCTTCCTTCCCTCCCTCCCTCCCTCCCTCCCTTCCTCCCTCCTTCCTTCCTTCCTTCCTTCCTTCTTTCCTTCCTTCCCTCCCTCCCTCTCTCTTTCTCCTTTCTTTCTTTCTCTTTCTGGTTCTCACAGTCACCCAGGCTGAAGTGGAGTGGCAAATCTGAGCTCACTGAAGCCTCCACTTCCCAGGTTCAAGCAATTCTCCTGCCTCAGCCTCCTAAGTAGCTGGGACTACAGGCACATACCACCATGCTCAGTTAATTTTTGTATTTTTAGTAGACAGGGTTTCACCATGTTGGCCAGGCTGGTCTCGAACTCTTGACCTCAAGTGACTCATTCCCTTCAACCTCCCAAAATGCTGGATTACAGGTGTAAGCCACCACACCTGGCCTGTGATTCTTATATACAGGAATAAACACCTTGCTGCTAGCTTGAATAGGCATGCATAGAGTACAATGTTCTGCCAGTGACAGATTGACCTTGACAAGTCTCAGACTTCCTAGGCCTTATTTCCATTTTGAGTGGAGACACGGATCTTGCTATTGACTGAGTCATTTGATCAACCAGGCTGATTCCTTTTGGTCCCAGTTAAGAAATCAAATACCTAATTGGAAGGTTTGAGTAACCATTGGTGGAGTAGCAGGGGTGGGGAGTGTCCTTAGATCATCAGAAATTTTTTTTTTTTGTAACAGGGGTCATCAATCAAAAGCCTTTTAAATGTTTCAACACATATTGGATGTAAAGAGACAGTATGATGGCATTTTAAAACTTACTCTTTATTCTTAACCATAATATAAGCTCCAAATAAAACCTTAAGAGTACATATAGAATATAAATAAGCTAAGCCAATGGTTACAGAACTATCCTTAATACATATACTCCAAGTTAATATCAAAATCTGTTCATGTTTATTTAACAAAGGCTGGTGTTATTTTATTAAGGGACAAGGACTTAGGTTAACAGTTAATTGATGTAACTTTAATATATGCCAAAGGACCGTAGACACACCAAAGAGGATTGGAAAACTAGGGTCACTTTATTTACATTCTAATGGAATCAGAAGTACAAACTCATGGGCACTCAAAAAATATGCAAAAGCCGATTATTGCTCTAAAATTATGAAATCAGATGCAATTGGGCTTATAACTTTCTGAGTTCAGTAAATTGCAAATTTTTTCCAACTATGACTCACATAATATAATGCTGGTGACTCAGTCTCTTACTGTTCACTAACCTCAAATCACACCTGTGCATCTATTACTGAATTTAGAAGTGTTAGAGCATTATGTACCCAAGAATGCAAAGGTTTCTGGCGAAGAACATACTTCCCTTACTGAAGGTCACAGCAGGTACCAATGCAGTAAGAGATCACCATCAGTGGCCCTCTAAAATCCAACTCCATTATGCATCGCAGCTGGCTTTCAAGTGAATGAGCTTCCCTTATGATTATAATATGAATCTGTATTGTTATCAGGGAATTCTAAAATCATTCTTACAAATGCATTTTGTGATTATCTTTGTGCACAAAAGCCAAGTATTTCCTGGAATGCTAACCCCAATTGCATTAGTTGAACAATTGACCTTGAGAGTCTCCTTCATTTTGGCTCCTCATCAATTTAATATGGATCCATCTCCTTTTACCAAGTATTATCTCAGTCCTAGTGGACTTCAGTGATGCTGTTAACAAAGGCTCATTACATGAGGGAAATGGAGAATATTAGAAAAACTAATCATTGCCGACAGAAATAAAATTTTAAAAAAATGAATTTTAGTATCCTGTTACACTGTCTTTTAAAGAAGTCAAGATTCACACCTGTCTTCTAATTTATCAAAGGAAATATGAGCAGGCACTGAGAGCCCAGTGTGTGTTTAAAGATGTGCTTCTTGGCAGTGCCTCTGTTGTCTGAATATTCCTGAAAAAATAGTATAGGAAACTTATTTTACATATACTTGTGAGAAAATCATAGTTTTTTGAATGACTAGAAGTTAAATAATTTTCACTAATTAAAGCCATAACACCATTTCACAAATATAAATCATAAATATTCTAATTTCCAAAATTATAATGAAGCAAATTATCCAAAATTAATATTCAGGCTTTAGATAATAACTATAATTCTAAGAGGTTTATTTTTTATGTCTTCAGAGTTATTTTGTTTACATAACAAGGAATTTGAAGCTGCTTACAGCTCCTGATATGAATTGTGGCACCTCATTTATCTGATGTTTCCTATCTGGATAATTGGACTTATTCAGGACAAAGTTGAGAACATGAAAATAAGCAAAAGCATCCATTTGTAGCCAAAATATACATCTCAAAGTGTATAATTTGCTAATGAAATAATGCCCCTTTCAAGGGCATATGGAAAACGATGTGCTTTATTTTAGACACAGAATTCAAAACTTTGATCATGATGGAAGCAAACTGGCATCATGAATAAGTGTCAACTGAAATCTGAAATGAACAAGAAAAATAATGTGAAAGAACCCAAGAACTTGCAAACACAGGATAATCTGTAAAGCCAACATAAAGACCAAGAAGATCTGAGGTTTTCACAGAGTGCCTTAGATCATACATTATCAGTATATCTGAACTCTTGAATCATCAAAAGAAGGAAGAATTATGTTTGATATATACTACTCAAGGAGACTGATTTTTTTCACATTTTGGGAAAAAATGTCAGACACATAATTCCAAAAAATATTTTCCAGAAAATCAACTAACTGCCTAGAAAATTCACATTCCAGAGAGATAGGGAGTTACAGATTAAGTGGAATTAAGCTCTTTATAATATCCATATATATGTATGCATCTATGATCCTTATCCCTAAAGTCTTAGCTCTTTAAACAAAGTAATATATTTTCTGCTAAGTTTTTAATTTCTCAAAGGCCTAAAATTGAAATAGAGACAAAAGAGAAGAAAAGACATGATTAAAAGGCTTTTTGGTGACTTCTGAATTCAGTTTAAATGTGCAAACAGCTTAGAAGTCATCACTCCTGACATTGCAGGAGGAAAAAAAAAAAGCGGCTGGACAAAGTGAGAATCAATGACTTCTCTTGGAACCATCAGACTACAAAAATTTCAGAGCAAACTGCCATCTAGAAATCTGGAGAGATAGGTGAACCTAGTCCCTGCTGAGACATGCTCCCCTGAAGCGAAAGCTGCTAGTGTCATAAACTTATAAGAACAATTAAATGGTAACTTTGACAAACTGCTGGAAGATAAGCGTGAAGGAGCATAAGTGTAAAAAAATTCTGGCAGAAGAACATATTCTTAGGGGACTCCACATTTTCATGACCTTTACCTCAGGAAGTCCACCAGGTTCTCCTGGTGAATGAATCTGAGAAAGATCCTTCTGTATCTCTGGCAGAAGAAAAGATCATTGTTAAATACACCAAGATCCTTCTCCACAAGAAAATCCTATTCTCCAGAGGAAATGACTTTTCCAGCGTTTTATCCCATTTAAGAGAAGGACAGTCTTCCCAAACTAGCTTCTCCTAGTCTTTCTCTCTCACCCAAGGAAGAAAAATAGCCAACTAGTCAATAGGGTTCAGAATCAAAGACCTAATCTTGTGAACACTTCAGCCAGAGAAGGGAGCAGGGGGTGGGTGGGAGGGGCAATGTTATTTTTCTTTTTTAGCAAAACAAATTCATATCCTTATTTTTTATTTTTAAGTTCTGCAGTACATGTGCTGAACGTTCAGGTTTTTTACATAGATATACATGTGCCACGGTGGTTTGCTGCACCTATCAACCCGTTGTCCAGGTTTTAAGCTTCTCATCCATTAGGTATTTGTCCTAATGCTCTCCCTACTCTTCCCCCCAACCCCTCACAGGCCTGGGTATGTGATATTTCCTCCCTGTGTCCATGTATTCTCATCGTTCAGCTCCCACTTATGAGTGAGACTATGGCTGCATAGCATTCCATGGTGTATATGTGCCACATTTTCTTTATCCAGTCTGTCATTGATGGGCATTTGGGTTGGTTCAAAGTCTTTGCTATTGTAAGTAATGCTACCAGAGACACAACAAAATTTGTGATGCTGGCCTCATAAAAATGAGTTAAGAAGTAGTCCCTCTTTTTTATTGTTTGGAATAGTTTCAGAAGGAATGGTACCATCTCCTTTTCGTACCTCTGGTAGAATTTGGCTGTTAATCAGTCTGGTCCTGGGCTTTTTTTGGTTGGTAGGCTATTAATTATGGCCTCAATTTTAGGACTTATTGAGTCATTCAGGGGTTCAACTTCTTTTTGAACTAGACTTGGGAGGGTGTATGTGTCCAAGAATTTATCCATTTCCTCTAGGGTATATTTTTTTAGTTTATTTGCATAGAAGTGTTTATAGCATTCTCTGGTGGTAGTTTATACTTCTGTGGGATCAGTGGTCATATCCTCATTATCGTTTTTTATTGTGTCTATTTGATTCTTTTCTCTTTTCTTCTTTAATAGTCTTGCTAGTGGTCTATTTTGTTAGTCTTTACAAAAAAATCAGCTCCTGGATTCATTAATTTTTGAAGGGTTTTTCATGTTTCTATCTTTTTCAGTTCTGCTCTGATCTTAATTATTTCCTGTCTTCTGCCTACTTTTGAATTTGTTTGCTCTTGCTTCTCTAGCTCTTTTAATTATGATGTTAGAGTGTTGATTTTAGATTTTAAATTTTTCCTGCTTTCTGATATGGGTATTTAGTGCCATAAATTTCCCTCTAAACACTGCTTTACCTGTGTCCCAGAGATTCTGGTACATTGTCTCTTTGTTCTCATTGGTTTCAAAGAACGATGTTATTTCTGCCTTCATTTCATTATTTACCCAGTAGTCATTTAGGAGAAGGTTGTCCAGTTTCCATGAGTTGTGCATCTTTGAGTCAGTTTCTTAATCCTGGGTTCTAATTTTATTACACTGTGGTCTGAGAGATTGTTATGATTTACATTAGTTTTAATTTTCTGAGGAGTGTTTTACTACCAATTATGTGGTCAATTTTAGAATACTTGCTATATGGTGCTGAGAAAAATTTATATTCTGTTGATTTGGGGTAGAGAGTTCTGTAGATTTCTATTAGTTCTGCTTGGTACAGAGCTGAGTTGAAGTCCTGAATATCCCTGTTAATTTTCTGTCTCATTTATCTGTCTAATATTGACAGTGGGTTGTAAAAGTCTCCCACTATTATTGTGTGGAAGTCTAAGTCTCTTTGTAGGTCTCTGAGAACCTGTCTTATCAATCTGGTTTCTCCTGTATTGGGTGCATATATATATATATATATATGCACACTGAAGGGTCTTGACTTTTTATCCAATTTGCCAGTCTGTGTGTTTTGATTGGGGCATTATGCCATTTACATTTAAAGTTATTATTATATGTGTGAATTTGATTCTGTCATCATGATGCTGGCTGGTTATTTTGCATATCAGTTGATGCAGTTTCTTCAGTCTTTCATTGTTCTTTATATTTTGGTGTCTTTTTACAGTGGCTGATACTAGTTTTTCATTTCTATATTTTGTAGCTTCTTCAGGAGCTCTTGTAAGGCAGGCCTGGTGGAGGATGGAAGACAAAATTCCTCAGCATTTTTTGTCTGTAAAGGATTTTATTTCTCCTTCATTTATGAAACTTAGTTTGACTGGATATGAAATTCTGGGTTGAAAATTCTTTTCCTTAAGAATGTTGAATATTGGCCCCCACTCTCTTCTGGCTTGTAGGGTTTCTGCAGAAAGCTCTGCTGTTAGTCTGATGGGCTTCCCTTTGTGGGTAATTTGACCTTTCTCTCTGGCTGCATCTTTAACATCTGTTCCTTCATTTCAACCTTGGAGAATCTGACGATTATGTGTCTTGGGGTTGCTCTTCTTGAGGCATATCTTAGTGGTGTTCTCTGTATTTCCTGAATTTGAATGTTGGCCTGTCTTATGAGGTTGGGGAAGTTCTACAGGATAGTATCCTAAAGAGTGTTTTCAACTTGGTAACATTGTTCTGGTCACTTTCAAGGATCTCAATCAATTGTAGGTTTGATCTTTTCTCATAGTCCTATATTTCTTCGAGGCTTTCTGTGTTCATTTTCATTTTTTTTCCTCTAATCCTACTCTTCACACCTCATTTCATTAAGCTGATCTTCAATCTCTGATATCCTTTCTTCCAGTTGATTGATTTGGCTATTGATACTTGTGTATGCTTCACAAAGTTCTTGTGCTATGTTTTTCAGCTCCAGCAGGCCATTTATGTTCTTCTCTAAACTGGTTATTCTAGTTAGCTGTTCTTGTAACCTTTTGTCAAGCTTCTGAGCTCCTTGCATTGGGTTAGAACATGCTCCTTTAGCTCAAAGGAGTTTGTCATTACCTACCTTCTGAAGCCTATTTCTGTCAATTTGTCAAACTCATTCTCTGTCCAGTTTTGTGCCCTTGCTGAAGAGGAGTTGTGATAATTTGGAGGAGAAGAGGCATTCTGGTTTTTGAAATTTTCAGCACTTTTGCACTGGTTTTTCCCCATCTTCATGGATTTATCCACCTTTAATCTTTGATGCTGATGAACTCTGGGTGGGGTTTTTGCATGGGTGTCCTTTTCTTGATGTTGATGTTACTGATTTTTGTTTGTTAGTTTTTCTTCTAACAGTCAGGTCTCTCTTCTGCAGGTCTGCTGGATTTTGCTGGAGGTCCATTCCAGAATCTATTTGCCTGGGTATCGCCAGTGGAGGCTGCAGAACAGCAAAGATTGCTGTCTGCTTCTTCTTCTGAAAACTGTGTCCCAAAGGGGCACTAGCCTGATGCTAGCCAGAGCTCTCCCCTATCAGGTGTCTGTCAATCCCTGTTGGGAGGTCTCTCCCAGTCAGGAGGCACGGGGCCAGGGACCCACTTGAGGAGCCAGTCTGTCCCTTAGCAGAGCTTGAGCACTGTACTGGGAGAACCCTTTTGTCAATATCTGCTGCTCTTTTTAGAGCTGGCAGGAAGGAATGTTTAAGTCCACTGAAGCTGCACCCACAGCAGCCCCTTCCACCAGGTGCTCTGTCCCAGGAAAATGGGAATCTTACCTATAAGCTCCTCTTGGCACTGCTACCTTTCTTTCAGAGATGCCCTTCTCAGTGAAGAGGAATCTAGAGAGGCAGTCTAGCCACAGCTGCTTTGCTGTACTGTGTTGAGTTCTGCCCAGTCCAAAGTTCCAGGCCTCCTTAGCACTGTCAGGGGAAGACTGCCTACTCGTCTCAGTAATGTCAGAATCCCCTCCTCCTAACACACTCTATCATTCCAGGTCAACTTCAGACTGCTGTACTGGCAGGGAGAATTTCAAGCCTGTACTTCTTAGTTTGCTGGGCTCTGTGGGAGGGGGACCCACTGAGTGAGACCGCTTGGCTCCCTGGCTTCAGCCTCATTTCCAGGGGAGTAAACAGTTCTGTCTCACTGGAGATCCAGGTACCACTGTGGATGTTAGAAAAAAAACTCGTGCAGCTAGCTCAGTGTTTGCCTGAACAGCCACACAGCTTTGTGCTTGAAACCCTGGGCCCTGGTGGTATAGACACACAAGGGAATCTAGTCTTCAGATTGGAAAATCCATGAGAAAAACAGTATCTGGGCCAGATAGCACAGTTCTCATGGCTCCCCTTTGCTGGGAAAGGGAGGTCCTTTGCTCCTTGCACTTTCAGGGAGAGGCAATGCCCTCCCTGCTTCTGCTCACCTCTGGGAGTGCCTAACCAATCCCAATGAGATGAACAGGATACCTCAGTTAGAAATGCAGAAATCACCCACCTTCTGCATTAGTCTCAGTGGGAGTTGCAGACCAGAGCTGCTCCTATTTTGGCATCTTGCCAGATCCAGCTGGGAAATGTTATTCTTAGTGAAAAAATATATTTATGAAGATCACAGCTCAGAGATTCAGGACATTTAGAGATTAAGATCTAATCAGAAAGTTGCATAATGCTCCTTCTTTCTCATACCTTTCCTCCAAATTAACAAAGCTCCAATATAGTAACAGTGAATTATGCATGAAAGAGGCACAAGACACAGACTTCCTTTGAGGAGGAGTACTTAGGGAAGCCAAAGTAAAAAAGAGAAACGGAAACAAATAAACAACAGGAATTTAGCACCTCCAGCTATAGCAAATGTTAAACACAGCCCAGCTGCTGGGCAGAGTAACACAAGTTCTCTCATTCAAAACCTATTAACTTCAGTCAGTTTCTCTTAGTCAATACATGCCTAGCTTCCAGCAAAAAATTATACAGCATGCTAAAACACAATCCACAGTCTTAAGAGAGAAAGATTATTGCACATGTGTCAGTGAAGTGAATGACAGCAATATCACAAGGAATGTGAGGGAGAAATTGAAAACCCTCTCTTAGAAGGAATCCACCTACATGTAAAACATAATAGTGTTATTGGAAAGATAATTTAGATCAGTTATAAATGTATACTGTAAACTCTAGAAGAACCACTATATATATTTTAAAAGGTGTTTTTAGATTGATTTACTAAGAGAGAATAAACAATGAATTTATAGTTTTCAATTAAAACCAGAGAAGGCAGAAAAAGGTGGGGAAAAACCCAAGAAAACAAATGCAATAAGCATAAAATAGTTACAAGTGGAATGTCTGTTATTACAATCATGTTCATATTATTTTAAATGTGACTGGTATAAATATAGTTATTAAAAGACAGCTATTGTCAGCATGGATTAAAGAAAAACAAAATCAAAAAGCAAACAGACCTAATGGTATGTTGTGTACAAGAAACCTACATTAAATATAAATAATCAAATAAGTTACAAAAACAAAGATAAAATTGCACCATAATAATTATAAAATAATTGTACATAATACTACAATAACCATAATTAAAATAATAATTAAAAACAATCTAGGATATATACAACTTTAGGAAAAAGAAAAGTATGAGAACTAGAGAAAGCTTAACATCTTTCTTTGATAACAAATCTATTTTTTTCAGAAGTCACAACTTTAAATGTGCATGCACCTAACAACAGAGCAGCAAAATACTGAAAACAAAAACTGATAGATCTTAAAAGAGGACTAGAGAAATTTACTATTATACCTGGAGATTTCAAAACCCTATTTCAATCATTGATAGATCAAGCTGGCAGAAAATCAGGAAGGACATATTTAAATTGAACTACATCATTAATCAGCTAGATGTAAAAAAAACTCAAGAATAACTCAACAGCAAAAATAAGCACATTTTCTAAGCTCACATGGAGCAATCACCAAGACAGATGATCACATTTTGGACTATAAAACACAGCTTCACAAATTTAAAAAATAAAATCTAAACAACGTATATTTTTCAGGAAACTAACCAGAAGTCAATTTAAAAAATACTGGAAAATACCCATATATCTGGAAATTAAACAACACACTTCTACATTTCTACATAACACATAAGTCAAGAAGAATTATCAAGGGGAGTCTGGGTGTGGTGGCTCACATCTGTAATCCCAGAACTTTAGGAGGCTGAGGCAGGCAGATCACCTGAGGTCAGGAGTTCAAGACTAGCCTGGCCAATATGGTGAAACCCTGTCTCTACAAAAATACAAAATTAGCTGGGCATGATGGCAGGTGCCTGTAACCCCAGCTACTCAGGAGGCTTAGGCAGGAGAATTGTTTGAACCTGGGAGGCAGAGGTTGTAGCGAGCCAAGATCACACCACTGCACTACAACCTGAGTGACATGGCAAGACTCTGACTCAAAAAAAAAAAAAAAAGTATCAAGGGAAATTTAAACATATTTTAAATTAAATGAATACAAACTACTTATCAAAATTAGGGAAATACATTGAAATAGTGCTAAAAAGTGAAATTTACAACTTTAAATGCATACATTAGAAAGAAAATGTGATCTAAAATTAATAATGTAAGTACCCACTTCAAGAAACTAGAAAAATAATAGCAATATATTCCTAAAACAAGCAGAAGTAAAGAATAAAAGTTAAAGCAGATATAAATAAAATTGAGGACAGAAAAGCAATACAGAAAAGCAATATAACTAAAAATTGATTCTTTATCAATAAAATTAACACATTTATAGCAAGGCTAACCAGGGAGAAGGGAAGGGAGAGAGAGAGAGGAAGTGTGGAAGAGAGAGAGAAACAGGACACATAACTTTTCACCAGAAATGAAAAAAAAAATGATTAAATAAATAATACAAGTAACACTGTATCCGCAATTTAAAAAATTATATGATATGTACCAATTACATAAAATAAACAAACTACCACAACTTTAACAATGCAATATAAATAACCTGAATAACCCTATATTTATTAAAGAAATTAATCGACAATTGTTCCATTGGTAAATTACAGCAAACTTTCCAAGAAGAAATGATGCCAGATATTTAAAATCTTTTCAGGAGGTAGAACTCAATTCATGAGTTCATGATTACCCTAATGCACAAAGCAGAGAAAGAGATTACAAGAAAAGAGAATTTCAGACTAATATCTCTCATAAACATAGATATAAAATTCTCAACAAAATAGTAGCAATTTGAATCTAACCATATAAAAAGAATTATACAGCACAATCAAGTGGAATTTATTCCAGGTATGCAAAGCTGATTCAACGTTTGAAAATCAATCAAAACAATTCAATACATCAACAGGTTAAAGAAGACAAATTACATGATCATACCAACTGATACCCAAAAGGCATTTGACCAAAATCCAACACCTGTGTTAAAGATTCTCAGGAAACTAGAAATAGAGAAGGACTTCCTTGATGTAATAAAGAGCATCTACAAAAACTATGGGTAAAGTAATATTTAATAATGACACCGGTTACTTTCCCCCTAACATTGAGAACAAAGCAAAGATGGCCTCTCTAACCAGTCCTTTTCAACATCATATAGAAGTCCTATCTACTGCAATAAGGCAAGAAAGAGTAATACAAGGTATACAAGTTGAAAATGAATAAATAAATCTGTATTTACAGATGACACTGTTGTCTATATAGAAAATCTTAAGAATCAACAACAAAACAAGGAACTAAAAAGTGAATTTAGAAAGGTCATAAAACAAAAGATTATTACTTAAAATTAATTGCTGACCTATGGCAAACTAAAATTTGAAATTTAAAAGAAAATATCATTTACAATGGCACCAAGATAAATAAAATACTTAAGTAAAAGTTGAACAAAACATGTAGATCTATATGTAGAAAATTTCAACACACTGATAAAAGAAATCAAAGATTTAAATAAATGAATTTATTCCATGTTCATAAATTCATTAAATTAATATGGTTAAAAAATTAATTCTCTCCAACATGATATATAGATTCCATTAAATTTCTATCAAAACCTCAGCAAGTTATTTTGCAGATATTCGCAAACTGATTTTAGTGTTTATATGGAAGTGCAGAAGACCCATAATTAAGCCCAAAAAATACTAAAAAAGTAAAACAAGATCAGAGGACTGAAACTACCAGAACGTAAGACTTAATATAAAACTATTAATCCCATTCTGTTCATTGCCAATTCACTCTAATGACTGTTTCTTTTGCTGTGCAGAAGCTGTGGAGTTTGATTAGGTCCCATTTGTCTATTTTGGCTTTTGGTGTCAATGCTTTTGGTGTTTTGGTCATGAAGTCCTTGCCTATGCCTATGTCCTGAATGGTTTTGCCTAGATTTTCTTCTAGGGTTTTTATGGTGTTAGGTCTTATGTTTAAGTATTTAATCCATCTGGAGTTAATTTTAGTGTAAGGTGTCAGGAAGGGGTCCAGTTTCTGCTTTCTGCACATGGCTAGCCAGTTTTCCCAACACCATTTATTAAACAGGGAATCCTTTCCCCATTGCTTGTTTTTGTCTGGTTTGTCAAAGATCAGATGGTTGTAGATATGTTGCATTGTGTCTGAGACCTCTGTTCTGTTCCATTGGTCTATATCTCTGTTTTGATACCAGTACCATGCTGTTTTGATTACTGTAGGCTTGTAGTATAGTTTGAAGTCTGGTAGTGTGATGCCTCCCGCTTTGTTCTCAGCAAACTGACAGAAGAGCAGAAGATCAAACACCGCATGTTCTCGCTCATAGGTGGGTGTTGAACAATGAGAACACATGGACACAGGGAGGGGAGCACTACACACTGGGGTCAGTTGGGGGGAAATAGGGGAGGGACGGTGAGGGGTGGGGAGCTGGGGAGAGATAGCAGGGGGAGAGATGCCAGATGTAGGTGATGGGGAGGAAGGCAGCAAATCACACTGCCACGTGTGTACCTATGCAACAATCTTGCATGTTCTTCACATGTACCCCAAAACCTAAAATGCAATAAAATAAATAAATGGGGAGAAAAAAAAACTATTAATCAAGACAGTGTGGTGTTCATGAAAATAGACAGATCACTGTAACATGATAGAGGTCCTAGATATGTGCTTACAAAATAGAGTCCACTCTTCTTTGCCAAAGACACAAAGGCAATGGGGAAACAATAATCTTTTCAAGAAATGGTGCTGGGACAATTGGACGTTCATAATAAAACGAAATTTAGACAAAGGAATTGCACCATTCACAAAAATAACTCAAAATACTTATTAGACTTACAAGTAAAATGTAAAATTATAAAGCTTCTAAAAATTAACACAGGACAAATCTACATGACTTTGGATTTGGTGACAAGATATTAGATCCAATACCAAAAACAAAATACATAAGAGAAAAAAAGATTAATAAGTTAACTTATAAAAATTAAAATTCTGCTCTTCAAAAGACCCTCAGATGAAAGAAAAGAAAACAGACTGGGTGAAAACATTTGCAAACATAATATTGGGTAAATGGCCAATCAAAATATTTTTTTAACTTGACAAAATTATTACTTAAAATCTCTTAAATTTTATCAATAATAAAAAAGAGCTAATTTTAAAACAAAATACATGAATAGATATTTTACTCATGAAGGTTTGCAAACTGGGTGTGTACCCAAAGTCCCAGCACTTTGGGAGGTTGAGGCAGGAGGTCACTTGAGACCAGTAGTTCTAGACCGGCTTGGGCAACACAGTAAAACCTGGTCTCTACAAAAAATTTTTAAAATTAGCAAAGCATGGTGGTGTGAGCCTGTGGTCCCTGTTCATTGAAAGATTGAAGTGGGAGGATCACCTGAGCCCAGGAGGTCAAAGCAGGAGAGAGTCATGATCATGCCACTGCACACCAGCCTGGGCAGTGGAGTGATACCCCATCTCAAGACAACAATAACAACAACAAAAATCAAAGAAGGTATGCAAGTGGCAAATGAGTACATGAATAGATGCTCAACAGTATCTTTCATTGGGGAATTGCAAATTAAAACATAAATGAGACATCACTACTTAACTATTTAAATGGCTAAAATCGAAAACACTGATGATTCCAATTTCTGTCAGGATGCAAAGCAAAAAATTCTCATTTGCTTATGAGAATGCAAAATGGCACAACTACTTTGGAAGAGTGGAAGAAGAGTTTTGCAGTTTTTTACAAAACTAAACAAAGCCCAACTCTGGGATCAAGCAAAGTATTCCTGGGTATTTACCCAACTGATTTTAAAATTTATACCAAAACCTGCACATGGATAATTATAGCAGCTTTATTCATAATTGCCAAAAACTGGAAACAATCCTTCAGTAGGTGAATGAATAAACAAAATAATACTACATCCACATAATGAAGTATTAATCAGAGACAAAAAAAAAATGAATATGCTACCAAACCTTGGAAATACATGGATAAATTTTAAATGCATATTGCTAAGTGAGAAAAGTCCATTTGAAAAGATTTATTATTCCAATTCTATAACACTCTGGAAAAGACAGAACTATAAAGATCATAAACAGATAAGTGGTGGCTAGGGGTTTAGTGGAGAGGGGCTAAACAGGGGAAGCATAATGAATTTTTGGGGATGGTTCAGCTATTCTGTATAATACTTATAATATCATGTTTTTAAATGACGCTATGTAGACCAAAACTCAGAAGTTTATAACACAAAATGTGTTCCTTAATACATATACATTTTTTAAAAATCACTTAGGAATTTTGAGAATCAAAGAGAAGACATAATGTGATAAAAGAATCCGTGTTACAAATATATGAAACAGTGTCACTGAAGGGGATGGGAGAAAAAAGGTGCAGACCTGAGTAATTCTAAGATGAGAGGGAAAAAAAGCACTGAAAATCAGCACTGTATTCAGATAACAGCATTGCTTCCCATGGATGTATGGCTTTACAGTTACAAAACCACTGCCCATATATGCTGAAATTGTTTCTCATCTCTAATCCGTAAGACCAAAATCAGAAATGCTCCAAAATCTGAAAGTTTTTGATCATGGCATAATGACATGACACCACAAGTAGAAAATTACACACAGAAGTACATAACACAAACTTTTTTTACACACAAAATTATTTTAAAATAAAGTATAAAATTTATTTCAGTCTATGTGTATAAAATGTATATGAAACATACATTAATTTTGTGTTTAGACTTGGTTCTCATCCCTAAGATATCTTATTTTACATGCAAATATTCCACAATCCAAAAATATTTGAAATCCTACATGCTTTTTGTTCCAAGCATTTCAGATAAGAGATACTCAATCTTCAAACGGATAATGACTGGTAGAAGCCACGTATCTCCCTGGAGTCAGAGTTACAGGTAAGCAAGTTAAGGGGGCTAGAATGGTCCAAATGGCAGAATTAGTATAAACTTATGTTTAGCTCAATATAGCTCCAAGTGGCTTTATATGGAAATACTTATATATAAATTTATGTATATAGATTAGTGTGTGTATATATATATTTCCTTCCCTGTTAGCTGAGAGGTCTTAGATGAAATGACCATCCAGCAGCCATGAAAAGAATCTGGTCGCCTTGGAGAAATAGCTGAATATAGAACTGGAACTAGTATTATACAAGATGAACCTGAATCATTTTGTGGTGCTAGAAAGTAAGAAAGTTCTAACAAAAAAAAAAAAGTAAAAAATAAACACAAAAAAACATAGCAATGGAGTTATGTCAGAGACACAATTTTAGACTCTGATAAAACGGACTTTAAACCAACAAAGATCAAAAGAGACAAAGAAGGTCATTAGATGATGGTAAAAAGATCAATGCAACTAGAAGAGCTAATTATCCTAATATATATGCACCCAGTACAGGAACACTCAAATACATAAAGCAAGTTCTTAATGACCTACAAAGAGACTTAGACTCACACACAATAATAGTGGGAGACTTTAAACACTCCACTGTCATTATTAGACAGATCAATGAGACAGAAAATTAACAAGGATATCCAGGACTTGAATGCAGATCTGGATCAAGAGGACCTCATAGACATCTACAGAACTCTCCACCCCAAATTCACAGAATATACATTCTTCTCAGCACCACATTGCACTTACTCTAAAAGAGTCATAATTGGAAGTAAATTACCCCTCAGCAAATGCAAAAGAACAGAAATCATAACAACCAGTTTCTCAGACGACAGTGCAATCAAATTAGAACTCAGGATTAAGAAACTCACTCAAAACTAAAACACTACATGGAAACTGAACGATCTGCTCCTGAATGATGATATATGAAGAAATGAAGGCAGAAATAAAGATATTCTTCAAAACCAATGAGAACAAAGACACAACGTAGCAGAATCTCTGGGACACATTTAAAGCAGTGTCTAGGGGGAAATTTGTAGCACTAAATGCCCACACAAGAAGTGAGGACAGATCTAAAATCGACACCCTATCATCACAATTAAAAGAAATAGAAGAGCAAGAACAAACAAATTCAAAAGCTAGCAGAAGACAAGAAATAACTAAGATCAGAGCAGAACTGAAGGAGATAGAGACACACACACACACACACACACACACACACACACACAAAACACTTCAAAAAAATCAACCAATCCAGCAGCCAGTTTTTTTTTTAAAGATCAAGAAAATAGATAGATCACTAGCCAGACTAATAAAAAAGAAAAGTGTAAAAAATTGAATAGATGCAATAAAAAATGATAAAGGGGATATCACCACTGATTTCACAGAAATACAAGCTACCATCAGAGATTACTATTAACAACTTTACTCTCATAAACCAGTAAATCTAGAAGAAGTCCTGGACACTTACACCCTCCCAAGATTAAACCAGGAAGAAGTTGAACCCCTGAATGGACAAATAACAAGGTCTGAAACTGAGGCAGCAATTAATAACCTACTATCCAAAAAAAATAAATAAATAAAAATCCAGGTCCAGAGGGGATCACAGCCAAATTCTACCAGATTTACAAAGAGGAACTACAACCATTCCTTCTGAAATTATTTCAAACAACAAAAACAGGGAATCCTCCCTAACTCATTTTATGAGACCAACATCATCCTAATACCAAAACCTGGCAGACACACACTATAGAAGAAAATTTCAGGAAAATATCCATGATGAACATCGATGCAAAAATATTGAATAAAATACTGACAAACCAATTGCAACAGCACATCAAAAATCTTATCCATCACAATGAAGAAGGTTTCATCCCGGTGATGCAAGCCCAGTTCAACATACACAAATCTATAAACGTAATCCATTACATAAAGACAAAAATCACATGATTATCTCAATAGATGAAGAGAAGGCCTTCCATAAAATTCAACAGTGCTTTATGCTAAAAACTCTTAATAAACTAGGTATTAATGGAACATATCTCAAAATAAAAAAAGCTATTTATGAAAAACCCACAGCCAATATCATACTGAATGGGCAAAAACTGGAAGCATTCCCTTTGAAAACTGGCACTAGACAAGGATGCCCTCTCTCACCACTTCTATTCAACATAATATTGGAAGTTCTATCCAGAGCAATCAGGCAAGAAAAGAAATAAAGGGTATTCAGTTAGGAAAAGAGGAAGTCAAATTGTCTCTATTTGCAGATGACATGATTGTATATATTCAGAAGACTCCATCGTCTCAGTCCAAAATCTCCTTAAGCTCATAAGCAACTTTGGTAAAGTCTCAGGATACAAAATCAACATGCAAAAATCACAAGCATTCCTATACACCAACAACAGACAAGCAGAGAGCCAAATCATGAGCAAACTCCTATTCACAATTGCTACAAAGTGAATAAAATACCTAGGAATACAACTAACAAAGGATGTGAAGGATCTCTTCGAGGATAACTACAAAGCACTGCTCAAGGAAATAAGAGAGGACATAAACAGAAGGAAAAACATTCCATGCTCATGGTTAGGAAGAATTAAACTTCAGAGTTTCTCCACAGCAAAAGAAATAATCATTAGAGTGAACGGGCACCCAACAGAATAGGAAAAAATTTTTGCAAGCTACCCATCTGACAAAGGGCTAGTATCCAGAATCTACAAAGAACTTAAACAAATTTACAAGAAAAAAACAAACAACTCCACCAAAAAGTGGGCGAAGAATATGAACAGTTACTTTTCAAGAGAAGGCATTTATGCAGCCAATGAACATATGAAAAAATGCTCAGCATCACTGGTCATTAGAGAAATGCAAATCAAAACCACATTGAGATACCATCTCACGTCAGTTAGGATGGCGATCATTAAAAAATCTGGAGACAACAGGTGATGGAGAGGATGTGAAGAAACAGGAATGCTTTTACACTGTTGGTAGGACTGTAAATTAGCTCAACCATTGTGGAAGACAGTGTGGCGATTCATCAAGGATTTAGAAATAGAAATACCATCTGACCCAGCAATCCCATTACTGGGTATATACCCAAAGGATTACAAATCATTCTATTATAAAGACACATGCACATGTATATTCATTGCAGCACTGTTTACAATAAAAAAGACTTGGAACCAACTCAAATGCCCATGGGTGTTGAACAATGAGAACACATGGACATAGGGAGGGGAACATCACACACTGGGGTCTGTTGGGGATTGGGGGACTAGGGGAGGGATAGCATGGGGTGGGGAGATTGAGGAGGGATAACATTAGGAGAAATACCCAATGTAGGTGACAAGGTGTGGAGGCAGCAAACCACTATGGCATGTATATACCTATGTAAAAATCCTGCAAAATCTGAACAGGTACCCCAGAACTTAAAGAAAAAAAAAAGAAAAAGAAAATTGTCAAGGTCATCAAACAGTAAATTTCCAAAATTGTCTCAGGCACAAGGCCCTTCTCGCACCATGATGAATAAATGTGGTGTCATGGATGAGATTCAAAAATAGAAAAAGACATTTGATTTTTTAAAAAATATTCAAGAAAGTTTATGAACTGTGAATTTTTTGTTGATAAAAAAGATAAAACTGATATATATGTATACACACACACATACACTACTTCTTCACTACACTACATCTGTATAATTCTCTTTTTCTCTGGTAGCAGCTGCATGTACTCATTTTCTTCATTCACATGGAGTGGGCAGAGATCAGGTGGCACTTCTGGGGTAATCAACGAAGTATTGATAGTGCTTGAATCAGCTGCCCAATCTGCGACCAGTTGCTTACTCTAAACTCTCTTCTTTTTATTTCACCCAGGCTGACCTCCCTGAAACCTTAAATTCTAACTCGTGTCTGTACACAGGAATTATATTCCTGTCATGCCTTTCTAGTTCTACTGAACAACAGGTACTAGATGAGTATAACCTCTGTCTATGAACTTTGCTTGCCTGGAATTTCTGGACACTGGTCTCAGGTCTGAAAATCTGACTTTAATTTTTCCTATTGTTTTCCTGAAAGCTTCTAAAAAGAATTCAATTTCACTTCCTGAAAGTGAAAGTAATTAGGTGAAGAGAAGTCTCAGACACAAGTTTTCCATGTGCTTTTGTGAATAGTCTCAGACTCCTTATAGGCCACCTTCCCCTGGTGTAAATAAAGATAACACTAGTTTATACAGCACAGGTTCAAGATTAGAATGAAGATTATGGTCTTAACATACTGCCTGGAACATAGGAAATTTGCAATAAATTTTAATGATCATTACCAGCAATGTGTTGTTACTTCTGGCTGCAAAACTCCCAAGAAACCCGGCCTGGTCTTGTTTTCTAGATTTGTCAATTCCCGGCATGAGGATATCAAGCTCTGGAGAAGCCAGTGCTCCTCCACCGTCTGTCTGCTTTCTCAGCCTCAATCCCAGGCATATCACATCATCCCCACTTCTGTCAACTTTGCAGTAGATACTGGGTGTTAAATCAAGTTTAGCCTAAAGCTACAAATGTAAGGATAAAAATCTCCTTACATATTTTAAGTTCAGCCTAAAAATTTCTCTGTACATTGTGACCTATACAACCTAAATGAGTTGCATATAAACTGTAGTCTACTCTTTTGCCAATCACCAAGTTTTGGCCAATCAAAGATGGCCAACTGTTCAAACCATGTTCAAATAAGGTAAACACCAAACTGTAAACAATCTGGATGTTTCTGTTTGTCACTTCCATTTTCTGTATGTTACTTTCTCTTTCTGTTCATAAGTTATCTTCCACCATGTGGCTGCACTGGATTACTCTGGCTGAGAAGACTGCTTGATTGAGAATCATTCTTTGCTCAATTTAATTCTTTTAATTTAGCCAAGATTTTTATTTTAGCAGATGGTGTCAGGAGCGGGATCTGAAGTAGAGCTTCTGGTAAACCCAGTGCTAAGCGACCAGGTGAGGTACCCACCAGGCCCATTGTGTCCATTACTCTCTCTTGGAGCAGCTGGGGATTGCAGTAAGTTTTCTCCCAGATTCCAAAGCTCCACAGATTTATGTTTTGAGCTCTCTGAGTTTGATTGAACAAATGCCTGATCCAAACTGGGTTTAAAAGTTGCAATAGAAACTGGACTGGGTCCAGGATTGCATTGGCTAGTTGATCAAGGCAGCCTAAGAGACAAAGCCCATATTTGAGGTAAAAATGAGGTCCTTAATTTCTGAAGAACTGAACTCCTTCCAGTTTATATATCATAAGTATTAGGCCCCAGAAGCAAAGTTTTACAGAAATGGCAAAATCTTACTAAGGGTAACTATTAGTGGAATGTTCCAAATGAACAACACTGAGTAGAAGCTTCTGAAAAAATTCAATATTCTCATTTAAAGACTTTACAAGAGGAATATAAAAAGCTAACTAATTTAAAAAAATTTAAATATGCTAACCTTTTGGTTTAGTTCCTATACTACCCCAAAGGTAGATGTAGATGTTTATAAAAGGAAAGCCCTTAGCTGAAATGGCTTGCTTCCTTTTCAGATCTATCCATGCTGAGTCCAGGCATGCAATGCTTTGTTCAACTTGCTCCTTAATGGACTTCACCCATTACTGTGAACCCAGTAACTTTAGCTAACAAACAGTAGCTATGTTAAAAAGAACATCCATTGAACTAAAATACACCTTTCCGGAACTTAATTGGCTATCTTGAAATTCTTTTGTAAAATAAATTTATATCTATAAAGGCAATCTCCATTTTTTTTTCCTTTTATTTTCTTTAAGTTCTGGAGTACCTGTTCAGATCTCGCAGGATTGTTACAGAGATATACACATGCCATGGTGGTTTACTGCCTCCATATTCTGTCACCTACATTAGATACTTCTCCCACCCATCCCCTGCTATCCCTCCCCTACCCCCACCCCCCAACAGACCCCAGTGTGTGATGTTCTCCACCCTGTGCCCATGTGTTCTCATTGTTCAACACCCACTTATGAGTGAGAACATGTGGTGTTTGGTTTTCTGCTCTTGTGTCAGTTTGCTGAGAATGACGGTTTCCAGGTTCATACAAAGGAGATGAACTTATCATTTTTTATGGCTGCATAACATTCCATGGTATATATATGCCATATTTTCTTTATCCAGTCTATTGTTCATGAGCATTTGGGTTGGTTCCAGGTCTTTGCTATTGTAAACAGTGCCACAATGAACACGTGTGCATGTGTCTTCATAATAGAATGATTTATAATCCTTTGGGTATATAACCAGTAATGGGATTGCTAGGTCAAATGGGATTTTTAATTCTAGATCCTTGAGGAATCACCACACTGTCTTCCACAATAATTTAACTAATTTACAGTCCCACCAACAGTGTAAAAGCATTCCTATTTCTCCACATCCTCACTAGCATCTGTTGTCTCCAGATTTTTTAAATGATCACCATCCTAACGGCTGTGAGATGGTATCTCAATGTGGTTTTGACTCGTAATTCTCTAATGACCAGTGATGATGAGCATTTGTTCATATATTTGTTGGCTGTATAAATGCCTTCTTTTGAAAAGTATCTGTTCATATCCTTTGCACAATTTTGATGGAGTTGTTTGTTTTTTTCTTGTAAATTTGTTTAAGTTCTGTGTAGATTCTGGATATTAGCCCTTTGTCAGATGGGTAGCTTGCAAAAATTTTTTCCCATTCTGTTGGTTGCTGGTTCACTCTAATTACTGTTTCTTGTGCTGTACAGAAGCTCCGAAGTTTAATTAGACCCCATTTGTCTATTTTGGCTTTTGTTGTCATTGCTTTTGGTGTTTTAGCCAAGTCCTTGCTATGCCTATGTCCTGAATGGTATTGCCTAGCTTTTCTTGTAGGGTTTTTATGGTGTTAGGTCTTATGTTTAAATGTTTAATCAATCTGGAGTTAATTTTAGTGTAAAGTGGAAGGAAGGGGTCCAGTTTCAACTTTCTGCACTTGGCTAGCCAGTTTTCCCAACACCATTTATTAAACAGGGAATCCATATTTCCCATTGCTTGTTTTTGTCCGGTTTGTCAAAGATAAGATGGTTGTAGGTGTGTGGCATTTCCTCTGACGCCTTTGTTCTGTTCCATTTGTCTATATCTCTGTTTTGGTGCCGGTACCAAAGCAGTGCTGTTTTAATTACTGTAGCCTTGTAGTATAGTTTGAAGTCAGATAGTATGATGCCTCCAGCTTTGTTCTTTTGCCTGGGGTTGTCTTGGCTATGCAGACTCTCTTTTGGTTCCATATGAAGTTTAAAGTGGTTTTTTCCAGTTCTGTGAAGGTCAATGGTAGCTTGATGGGGATGGCATTGAATGTATAAATTACTTTGAGCAATAGGACCATTTTCACAATATTAATTCTTCCTAACCATTAGCATAGAATGTTTTTCCATCTGTTTGTGTCCTCTCTTATTTCCTTGAGCAGTGCTTTGTAGTTATCCTTGAAGAGATCCTTTACATCCTTTGTTAGTTACATTCCTAGGTCTTTTATTTACTTTGTAGCAATTGTGAATGAGAGTTCACTCATGATTTGGCTCTCTGTCTGTTGTTGGTATATAGGAATGCTTGTGATTTTTGCATGTTGATTTTGTATCCTGAGATTTTGCTGAAGTTGCTTATGAGCTTAAGGAGATTTTGGGCTGAGACAGTGGAGTCTTCTAAATATACAATCCTGTCATCTGCAAATAGAGACAATCTGTCTTCCTTTTTCCTAACTGAATACCCTTTTTTTCTTTTCTTGCCTGATTGTTCTGGCTAGAACTTCCAATACTATGTTGAATAGGAATGATGAGAGAGGGCACCCTTGTCTAGTGCCAGTTTTTAAAGGGAATGCTTCCAGTTTTTGCTCATTCAGTATGATACTGGCTGTGGGTTTGTCATAAATAGCTTTTTTTTTACTTTGAGATACATTCCATCGATAACTAGTTTATTAAGAGAATTTAGCATAAAGGGCTGTTGAATTTTGTCAAAGGCCTTCTCTGCATCTATTGAGATAATCATGTGGTTTTTGCCTTTGGTTTTATGTGATGGATTACATATATTGATTTGCATATGTTGAACCAGACTTTCATCCCTGGAATGACGCCTACTTGATCGTGATGGATAAGCTTTTTGATGTGCTGTTGCATTTGGTTTGCCAGTATTTTATTGAAGATTTTTGCATTGGTGTTCATTGTGGATACTGGCCTGAAATTTTCTTTTTTAGTTGTGTCTCTGCCAGGTTTTGATATCAGGATGGTGTTTGTCTCATAAAATGAGTTAGGGAGGAATCCCTCTCTTTGTATTGTTTGGAATACTTTCAGAAGAAATAGTACTAGCTCCTCTTTGTACCTCTGGTAGAATTCGACTGTAAACCTGTCTGGACCTGAACATTTTTTGGTTGGTAGGCTATTAATTTCTGCCTCTACTTCAGACCTTGTTATTGGTTGATTCAGTGATTCAATTTCTTCCTGGTTTAGTCTTGGGAGAGTGTAAGTGTCCAGGAATTTATCCATTTCCTCTAGATTTACTGGTTTATGTGCACAGAGTTGTTTGTAGTAGTCTCTGATAGTAGTTTGTATTTCTGTGTAATTGGTGGTGATATCCCCTTTATCATATTTTATTGCATCTACTCAATTCTTCTCTCTTTTCTTTTTTTTTCAGCACATTAAACAATTTATTAGAGGTAGAATATGAATAATCCAGGCCAAAGTCTATAATCATGTCAGAACACAATCTAGCTCCCTCGATACGTACAATCTCAAAAAATCAGGCATGGGTACTAAGCAGACAGCAGAAACCCAACATTGAAATCACAGCCAAGTCATTCCATACAAAAAGACAAAAGAACTCTAAACCACGAGGCTCGCTAGTGTCTCACCCAAAGTTATAAAGTGGAAGTTTAGCTAAGGCCTAAAAGGCATCCTTAATCTTGATGTTTTTCATTTCAACAAGAAATTCTGAAAATGTCTCAAAATCTGAGTGATGGAAGAAGGTATCACCTTCTCTAGCCAAGGGAAATGAATAGAGCTGTGGCTAAATGTGAGTGGTGTCCGAAGCAGAAAGGGAGCTGTTGTCTTTCAGAGGCCACAGAGCCTGCTGTTAGGAAATGCCATTTGACTTGCAAACTGGTTATGGTAGTTGCTGATGAAGAAGATGAGGAGCCATGATGTTGTTCCTTTTTTACACAGTCTGTCTTCCTGCCCGTAACCACACTTCAATCACCATGGGCAATGACTGAGATAAATTTTGCATTGTAAAACAGGGATGCAGCAGTAAGGGAACAATTATCACCATGCATAAAATTTGGGCGGCTGCAGACTCCTCAGGCGGCCCCATGGCAGTGCGGCTGCCGAGGTTGCCACCACTCAAGGTGCTGGCAGAGCAGCTGCGGTGCAACGCGGAGGGCATCCTGGGAGCATGGCGGCTGTCGCGGGCGGCGGCCGTGTGGATGCAGGGCATGGTGGTGATGGCAGACAGCGGCGAGGTGTCGTGCGGGCGGCCCTGCCTCGTCCCGGGAAAGTCCGTGATGGTGATGGGAGTGGTACAGGCCTGCAGCCCCAAGCCACGCCTGCAGGCTGTGAAGATGACACACCTTCCTGATAATCCCATCCGTGAAAGTATGTGGGAACTGGAAGTGGAAGATCTACACAGGCATATTCCTTAGATGATATTGGAACTGTCATTAAAAACAACCAAAATCCTGAAACGATTTAAAGCTTATAATGATGTGGATTTCACGGCTATTTTTCAGTGCGTATTTTTCAAAATTTCTCAGAGAGCCTTGCTTTGGTTGACTGAGGAGTCTGGATGGATGTAGGAATGTTTAAATCCTGGGATACTTCAGTGATAGCCTCTGCTGCCCCTAGCTTTGCCTGTATTTGCTGATAAAAAGCAGATGCTTTTTTCTTCCTGGTATGTGTGTGTTAATTCTCTTTCTCTCTCTTTTCTTTTTTATTAGTCTGGCTAGTGGTCTATTTTCTTGATCTTTTCAAAAAAGTAGCTCCTGGATTTATTGATTTTTTGGAGTTTTTTTGTGTCTTTATTTCCTTCAGATCTGCTCTGATCTTAGTTATTTCTTGTCTTCTGCTAGCTTTTGAATTTGTTTGTTCTTGCTCCTCTAGTTCTTTTAATTGTGATGATAGGGTGTCAATTTTAGAACTTTCCTCACTGCTCATGTGGGCATTTAGTGCTATAAATTTCCCTATAGACACTGCTTTAAATGTGTCCCAGAGATTCTGTGCTACATTATGCCTTTGTTCTAATTGGTTTTGAAGAACATCTCTATTTCTGCCTTCATTTCATCAAATATCCAGTAGTCATCCAGGAGCAGGTCAATCAGTTTACATGTAGTTTTTTAGTTTTGAGTGAGTTTCTTAATCCTGAGCTCTAATTTGATTGCACTGTCGTCTGAGAGACTGGTTTTTATGATTTCTGTTCTTTTTCATTTGCTGAGGAGTGATTTACTTCCAATTATGTGGTCAATTTTAGAGTAAGTGCAATGTGGTGCTCAGAAGAATGTATATTCTGTGGTTTGGGGTGGAGAGTTCTGTAGATGTCTATGAGGTCCACTTGGTCCAGATCTGCATTCAAGTACTGGATATCTTGTTAATTTTAACAAGGATAACAGAAAATTTATAAGGATATCTGTCTAATATTGAGAGTGAAGTGTTAAACTCTCCCACTGTTATTGAGCTGTCTCATATTAACAGTGGAGTGTTAAAGTCTCCCACTATTATTGTATGGGAGTCTAATTCTCATTGTAGGTCATTAAGAACTTGCTTTATGTATCTGGGTGCTTCTGTATTGGGTGCATATATATTTAGGATAGCACTTCTTGTTGTATTGATCCTTTTACCATTATGTAATGCCCTTCTTTGTCTCTTGATCTTTGTTGATTTGAAGTCTATTTTATCAGAGACTAGAATTGCAACCCCTGCTTTTTCTGCTTTCCATTTGCTTGATAAAATCTTCCTCCACCCCTTTATTTTGAGTCTATGTCTGTCTTTGCACATGAGATGGGTCTCCTGAATACAGCACATTAATGGGTCTTGACTTTTTATCCAATTTGCCAGTCTGTGTCTTTTGATTGGGGCATTTAGCCCATTTACATTTAAGGTTAATATTATTATGCGTAAATTTGATCTTGCCATTTTGATACTAGCTGGTTGTTTTTCCTGCTGGTTGACACAGTTTCTTCATTGTGTCGATGGCCTTTACCATGTGGTACCTTTTTGCAGTAGCTGGTACTGGTTGTTCCTTTCCATGTTTAGTGCTTCCTTCAAAAGCTCTTGCAAGGCAGGCCTGGTGGTGACAGAAATCTCTCAGCAATTGCTTGTTTGTAAAGAATTTTTCTCCTTCACTTATGCAGCTTAGTTTGGCTGCATATTAAATTCTGGTTTCAAAGATTTTTTCTTTAAGGATGTTGAATATTGGCCCCCACTCTCTTCTGGCTTGTAGGATTTCTGCCAAGAGATCTGCTGTGAGTCTGATGGGCTTCCCTTTGTGGGTAACCCACCTTACTCTCTGGCTGCACTTAGCATTTTTTCCTTCATTTCAAGCCTGGTGAATCTGATGATTATGTGCCTTGGGGTTGCTCTTCTTGAGGAATATCTTTGTGGTATTCTCTGTATTTCCTGGATTTGAATGTGGGCCTGCCTTGCTAGGCTGGGGAAGTTCTGCTGGATAATATCCTTAAGAGTGTTTTCCAGCTTGGTTTCATTCCTTCTGTCACATTCAGATACACCAATCAAATGCAGATTTGGTCTTTTCACATAATCTCATATTTCCTTGAGGCTTTGTTCATTTCTTTTCACTCTTTTTTTTTTCTCTAATCCTGCCTCCACTTTTTATTTCATTGAGTTGTTCTGCAATGCCTTATATCATTTCTTCTGCTTAATTGATTTGGCTTTTGATACTTGTGTATGCTTTGTGAATTGTTTTGGACTGAACTCATGCACTAGGCCTCAACAGACCCGATCAAACAAAAATGGAGTCACTTGTCCTAAATGTGAAATAACTAAACTAAGATTTTAAGGAAACACATAGATCCTAGAACAGACCAGGTTTTATTTTTTCTTTCATAAACAGGATATTCTAACATAAGGAGATACTCTCTAATCCTTAAAAACATAACCAGAAGTTCTTCTTCCCACCTTTTAAAAGCCACTGTTATGTTTCCAAAAGTGTTTCAAGACCAAAGAAATACATTTACAATGGTGAAACTGAAATCATTGACTAAAAGTTTCGGTCATTCTCTCAAAATTGGTTAAAATTGACATTAAATGGTTAAAATTAAACATTAAAAATATTTAATAACCAGTAGAAAATTGTTAGAATATATACTGTCTATAGTCCATGAATATGTGTCACGTGGCCACTAGTGTGTTGAGACTAGTATACAAAAATGGAATAACATCATGTTAACCCAATCCCTAGTGAAACCTTCCTTTCATGAAATAAGTATCACTCTTTCAATAACTAATACATACTAGTATTTGCAGGTGGGTATAAATAGATGAATAACTTCATGACATCATGAACAGAATATGCTTTAGCTAATAATAGAAATGTTGAAAATGGTCTCCACAGTTATGTCCAGATTCAGCTATCTGGTAGTTTGCTTATAAAGCAGGATGATTTGGTAAAAAAAATAATAATAAATGAAAATCAAGAAATCAAATATACCATTAAAAAAGAAAGAAATTCTGTCATTTTTGACAAATGTCCAGGCATTCTAACTGGATTTTTTATTTTAGTTCCTGCTGCTCAGATTACATACTGACATTTTAAAAATTATTCTTAATAATTTAAAATAAATAATTATATATATATACATGGAGTATATGTCATGTTTTCATATGTGTGTACATTGTAGAATGATTAAACCAAATGAACATATCTATCACCTCATATATATTTTTGTGAGAACACTTAAAATGTACTCTTTTAGCAATGTTGAAATATGCAATTACTATTACCTATGATCACCATGCCATGCAATACATCACTTAGACTATGCCTCTCATCTGAAACTTTATATCCTTTGATTGACATCTCCTCTTTTCCCATCTTTCCACTCCTGTCCCCATCATTCTACTCTTTAGTTCTATAAATTTGACTTGTTTTGATTCTACATATAAGTGAGATCATGCGGTATTTCCCTCTCTGTGCCTGTCTTACTTAAAATAGTGTCCTCCAGACTCATCTATGCTGTTGAAAATTATAGAATTTCCTTTATAAGGCTGAATATCATCCCACTGTGTTTAGTATTAATTTGTTTGTGGATGCTTAGGTTGCTTCCATATCTTGGTTGTTGTAAACAGTGCTGCAATGAACATAGAGTGCAGATATCTCTTCAACATGATGATTTCATACCTTTTGGATGTATACCCAAAAGTGAGACTGCTGAATCATATGATAAGTCTATTCTTGTTTTTTAAATTAATTAATTAATTATTTTGAGAAGAAGCCTGACTCTGTTGTCTAGGTGGGAGTGCAGTGGCACGACCTCAGTGACTGCAATCTCTACCTTCTGGGTTCAAGTGATTTTCCAGGCTCAGCCTCCTGAGTAGCTGGGATTACAGGGTTCTGCCACCATGGCCAGCTAATTTTGTATTTTTAGTAGAGACAAGGTTTCACTTTGTTGGCCAGGCTGGTCTCCAACTCCTGACCTCAAGTGATCTGCCCACCTTCGTCTTCTAAAGTGCTGAGTTACAGGTGTGATCTGCCACACCTGGCCAGTAAGTCTATTTTTAATTTTTTGAGGAATATATATCTTGTTTTCCATAATGGCTATACTAATTTACCTTCCCACTAACAATACTTTTTCACTCTTGATTAAAAATTAAGCAAATAAAATGTGATTAAGTTACATAACTGAAATCTGTGACAAATTTTTCCCTCTCCAATGCAAACTCTGAATTTCCAGTTTAATAACTTGTGTATCCTGTCTTGTAACACACTGTTAATGAGTTTCCCTTCTTTAATCAGATTTTCTTTAAATCAATGCAAACACATACTCCCCCTCCACAAGAATATGACAATAAAAAAGCAATCATAACAAACCCAGAAAGCATTTGAGGTCACATCACATGGCATTTTTACTGTAAAACTGTAATTCTTTTTTCCAAATGTTTATAATGTTTTGAGCTCATTCAATAAGAGGAAAATACCTGTCTCTGCAGACACAGTTTGGTGGTTTTGTCTCTCTTCAATTGGAATTGCTAAGCGTTTCCTAATTAGAAGAATTTACAGGAAATGCCAAACATTCTAAATAACTGATATGTTGTAATTAAGTTTCAGCAATTGAACAAATTAACCTTTACATTTTTATGATATCAAACTAACTGGCAATTTCCAAAAAGTTTCTAAGTAAGCAATTGAGGGAATTATCAAAAACTAGGAAATGAAGAAGAAACGTATTTCTGGGTTGTTACTACAGTATTTTATTTGTGCAATTAAATTGACTGGAGCAATCTCTCTCTGAGATTAAAAATGATAGAAGAGATAACAAGTTAAATATAAGACATCAATGTATGATAAGGTGAGGAAAATATGTACTTTAACTGTTAATGCTCTAACAAAATTTCAAAATGTCAATTTATGCTATGGCATATTAATAAAACATATACAAATAAAATTAATTAAAATGATATTAAAGTCACATAAAGACTGAGAAGGACATGAGTTGTGAAATTATCATTAAATTAATTTTTATGAAAGTAATCTTTATGAAGACCTAGGTAGAATTAAATACAGAAATAATTCATGATTTGATGTTTTAATTTCTCATTTGATTCATTTAGATTTTATAACTTGAAATCACATGTAATTATAAATAAACTGAACAAGTAAAATAACTGATAATAAAATATCAGTAGTATATGTAGCTAAATAAATGCACTATGTTTCTTGTGCCTTTAGCCAAATCAAGCAACTGAAGAAAATAGCTAAAACAGAATGTTGTATTTAGTAGATAGTTCATTAACAGCTGACTATTTGCATCTGAATTTTCCTGGTTATCTGTCTATAACCAGATGACCTTAATTTTTGTGTATTTTAGAATGAGTTTAAGATTTTACGGATAATCTATTAGAAGTAACTCAAAATAATTCATCAAGTTTTACCTATGTCTTATAATATTCTGTTATAAAACCTCTACTCTTGTTTTGGATTCATATAAATAGCAGGAAAAAACATGGTGAATATGGAAAAAACATGGTGAATTTTACATGCCTTTTTCCTTATACAGACGTCTGAGCAAAATTCAAAGTTCATACTGTTAGTGTGAATTTAGAACAAGCAGTTGACAAGGTAACAAAGCTCTTTCAAACAGTGCACATGAAGCAACAGATATCATAGATCTTAAGAATTTCTTAGTCTAAGCATCAACCTAAAGAATAAAGTATTTTCCTTCTAGTTACTTTATATAAAACTCTATACACTTTTATATAAATCCAAACAATTTTATATCTGTTATAAAACCAATATGAGGATCATAGAATTTTCAAAAGCCTCAGAATCTTAAATTATATATATATATATATATATATATATATACACACACACATACATATATATACATACATATATATATACACGCACACATACATATATACATATGAAACAGCACTTTCTGAATTGGTATTATTTTCATGTTCAAAGTTTGCGTGCCACAGCAAACTATAAGAATATAAGCAATGAGTATCATCAGCAAAATATAATGCATTATGTCAAATTCAATTTTCCTGTTACAAAACAATTTGGAAATGGTAATTTTTTGTTAGTGTTTGGGGAGCTGGGATAAATTGATATAATTTTAGAACATAGATCAGTGTTTAATTCTGCATTGTAGTGGGAATTCATGGGTTTTCTTGAGTTTCCCTGATACAGAATCATACCATTTTCAAATAGAAACATATTTACCTCTCCTTCTCTAATTCTTATACTCCTATTTGCTCTCATTTAATTTCATTGGCTAATTCCTCCAATATTGTGTCCATATTATAATAGTGGGCATTTTTATCCTGTCTCTGACTTTATTGGCAACCAAAATCAGTGACTTATAATTCATTTATGTCATGCATTAGAATTTGTGAGTGGGCGATATTTATTTTTGTGCCCTACATTACCTGGTCATTTTCACTACAATGCTGCAGATGGGAAATCAGTGTTAGAAAGATTAACCAGATGATTTCCCAGAGTTGTTGACAGCGGTAGGCAACAGTAGAATTGTCATACGCATTATTTGCTTTTTCTTTTTTTAAAAAAAAATCATACCTTGATTTCTTTCTGTGGACCTCAAGGGTACAATTGCCAATTAATTATATTCAGGGACTTTAAATAATAATTTCTGCTAAAATTTGATTTGGTTTTAAACTGACACCAATGAGACTTACATATCCCTATGGCATGCAAATACTTCTCTGTCATATGCCAACTTGTCAGTATTTCTCTGCTGATTTAAATGCAAATAAATAATACCTTGTATTGATATTTACTTTGGCATTGATGCTGACAATTTGGACTTTAAGTGACAGCATTAATATAGATTGCAGCAACATAGAGTCAGTGGATGTCTTATAATAAAATGTGGATTTAAAATGTATCTTTAATAAAACATGGAGTGAATATTTGATCTGAGCTCTTTAAGAGATTAAAATAGACAGTAAATAAAAACTAAAAAGCATCTCAAAACAAAACTTTTTAATAAGGACATGAGAATTATAGTGAAGCATTATGGAGGGCTATTTTAAATCAAACAAGACCAAAAAGAGAACCGAGAATAGTAAAAAGAAGGAAAAAGTAGATAAGAAGAAAAAAAAAGTTGCATAAAAAAGTGATAGCATTAATATTGATAGCAGCAATATAAAATCAATGGATGTCTTGTAATAAAATATGAATTTAAAACAATTTGGAAACAATGCTATTGTATTTCCCTTTTCATTTGCTAATTTTAAGATCTAAAAAACAAAGAACAGTAAATCTCAATGTTTCAGGAATAATAATGACTCATTTTATTTTTCTTTTCAAACACTAACCCATACTTCTTCATTCTCTTTTGTTCTAGATCTGACAAAATATTTCAGCATTGCACCCCAGGAGAGGAACTGTGTAAAAAGTGGGACTTTCATATGAAGCCCAGTACTTCCATAAAAAATAAAAATCCAAGTTTTATAGCACTGTTATTCCTTAGGAGAATAATCAAATTATGCTGTTTCTATTGGTAGCATCACCGAAATGATCACTTATAGAAATGTATCTAAAAACAGCATTGACAACCAGAAAGATACCAAGCTCTATACTTCCTTACTGCAAAAATTGTGCAAAGTAGAACGATGTCTAGAGCATGCAAAGAAATTATTATGTAGAAATGAATGGGTTCAGCCTTGCGGATGCCTAATTCACTGAACAGGTATGTTTTAGGACAATGTGATAAAGAGGCTAATGCCCCCAGCCAAAGATTACCACTTCCAAATCTCAAGATCCTGTATAAATGTGTTACCCTATATGGCAAACAGTCTTAGCAGATAAACATTAAGGATATTGAGAAGAGATATTATATTGGGCTTAATGTAACCACAAGGATTCTCATTAATAAAAGAAGCAGAGAAAGATTAAAAGAAGCTCCACTGCTGGCTTTGAAGATGGGGAAAGGAGCTATGAGCAGAGGAATGCAGATAGCCTCCAGTAACTGGAAAAAGCAAGGAAAGAGATACTCCTCCAGAGCCCTTAGAAGCAATGCTGCCCTGCTGACACTTGTTAGCTCAGTCAGATCCATTTCAAATTTCTGATGTCCAGAGCTAGAAAAGTACAAATTTCAATTGCTTTAGGCCAATAAAATTGGGATAGTTTGTTATAGTGACAACAGGAGCTAATGTGGGGACCTGCAATTAAAGAAGCACTGAAGACACAAAGGTGAACCAGATATCATCCCTAAATTAAGGAGGCTATTGTGCAGTGGTGAAGATGTGGATATACACAGTGATAATACAGCATGGAAAATATGTATCATTACTGCACAATGTGGTAGCAATATGCTTTGGAATCATCTAATTCTGGCTGGGAGAGGTGGGATAGGTTTTTCTACAAAAGATAATGCTTAAGATATATCCTGAAAGATGGGTAGTGATGAAGTTCAGGATGCGGTACCCCAAAATATGACACTTTGGCTTTTGAGAAAACAGCAGAAGCAAGAAGATCACTCTCACCTTCTCCTTGCCCTTTTCTCCTGAAGCAGGCCACAAAAGAATTCCCTAGCCATTTGAAAATGATACTTTTTTGTTAGTATTTGAGGGCCTGGGATAAAATGATATGACTTCAGAATATATAGCTAGATTAGTGTTTAAGTATGGATTGTAGTGGATAATTCATAGATTTTCTTGAGTTACCCTGATAGACAATCATATCATTTTCAAATAGAAATACATTTACCTCTCCTTTTCTAATTCTTCTTCTTTTTTTTTTTTTTTTTTGAGACAGAGTCTCCCTCTGTTGCCCAGGCTGGAGTGCAATGGCACACTTGGGGCTCACTGCAACCTCTACCTCCCAGGTTCAAGCAATTCTCCTGCCTCAGCCTCCCCAGTAGCTAGGACTACAGGTGTGTGCCACCATGCCCGGATAATTTTTGTATTTTTTTTAGTAGAGACAGGGTTTCACTTAGTTGGCCAGGCTGGTCTTGAACTCTTGACCTCAAGCAATCCAGCTGCCTTGGCCCCACAAAGTGCTGGGATATAGCTGTGAGCCACTATGTCCGACCTCTTTTCTAATTCTTATCCCCTCATCTACTTTTGTTTAATTTCATTGGTTAATTCCTCCTCTAAAAGAGGATGTAAAAACTGATTCTACATGTATCCACCCTATTCAGAGAGGAAAGTCTTTATCCTCCAAGAAGCAGAGATGTCCAGAAGAATCTGAACAGACAGGTCTTGCTAAGCTCTCCCCAGTTTAATACTATCAGATTATTCCCCTTTTGTCCTCCAATCATATTTCTCCATTTCTTCATTAAACTTGACATAAAAATAGACAGGTTTCCCTGTTTCTTTGGATTTTCATTTTTGAAGGCTCCCATGTCACATAAAACTTAAATACATTTGTATGCTTTTCTCTTGCTAAACAGTCCTTTTTATTCACTTATTTTTTCTACTTTTATTTTAGATTCAGGGGTTACACATGCAGGTTTATTCTATGAGTAAATTGGACATTGCTGAGACTTGGTGTATAAATGATGTCACTGAATGTAGGCGGGACTTAGTAAAATAAGTAAAAATTAAACATTAAATTATCTTTTTTTTAAGAGTTCTCAGCCATGAACCTGATGGATGAGAAAAAAAGTCTCTTCCTCTGTAAGCTAGATTCTGCCAGGCAAACAAGGGTGGGAAATTCATTCCAGACAAAAAGAAGAAATATCTGCAAAAGTAAAAAGACAGCCTGGAAAATTCATATTAAAGCGAATGTGTATTTGTTTAGCAAATCTCAATATTCCAGCAAAAGAAACTGAAAGGTTTTATAATGATTAGAAGTAGTTTTGGGGAGAAAATGTTTTTTTTTATTTAAGCTGAAGGCTTACGGCACCTTTTAGTTCTCATGGTAAAATGGTGGTGATATTCACATATTGAATTCATCTAAGCATATACAGTGTTTTATGCCCTGAACTACAAAATCAACTCTAGTCTCCAAACTAAAAATACAAATAAAATAAGGTAAGTTCAGTTCAGATTTATACTGAAATATTTAGGGAAATTAGCAGTTGAATTATTTGTCACTATCAGTTAGTCATTAGTTCTCTGTTAGGTCTGCACTATTTTTGATGGCACTGTGTTTTAAATTAATTGTATTATTCCTCTGGTCATAAAATTTAATGCTTGTACACAGGACAACAATAAATACTTTAAGAAATCAAATCATTAACCTGTGCAGTTGATTGCTGTACAGTAAGCATAATCTGATGTGGTTTTCTCTGACACATCAAAAAGGTTAATGGGTTGAATGGACTCTCTTAGATTCTTAAACTTGAAATGACCATGTGTTGCAATAATTTTTCCCTAATTTCACTAACTAAAATTGAGTACAATGAAGTTGTGAAACATACGCAACATGTGAATTGTGCCATGTGGGAGTAGGAATGACTACCATTTACTCAGCAATTTCTTTGATCCCAAGCACTATGCTGAGTAAGCTCTTAGATTAAAGCCACCACCACTTCCTCCTAAGACTGTGAATTGTGGTTCCAAGAATCTTCTTCCTTATGGTCTGGCTCAGTCTTTATAAATGAAGGCACTCACAAGAGATTTGGAAGATGAAAGAGAAGGAGAAATTATTCTTGAGAGGCAGCTGTAGCAAAGACACCTGGGCAGACAAGAGATCCACAGCAGCTTCCCACCTGCTTTGCAGACTGAGACAACTGGTGAGATCTCAGAGCCTCAAGCATTGCAGCAGCTTCCTGGTAACATGGAGAAAACCATTTGGTTGGTTCAGGGCTTCCGGCTGAAATCTTTAGTAGCAACCTAATTTCTGGAGCAACTTCTCTGACCTCTACTCCTCTGAAATATATACATCATTAAACTCCTAAATATATATATTAAAGTACTTATACATGTATACCTGGAAACATAGTGTGACTTTTGACTAACAGGATGCTTACATATAATTTCTCAAATATCCTCAGCATCTCTGTGAGGCAGGTGCTTTTTAAAAGAGATAACTAGGCTGGACATGGTGGCTTACACCTGTAATCACAGCACTTTGGGAGGCCAAGGCAGGCAGATCACTTGAGGTCAGGAGTTCGAGACTAGCTGGCCAAAATGGCGAAACCCCATCTCTACTAAAAATACAAAAATTAGGTGGATGTGCTTCCTTGAACCAGGAGGCATAGGTTGCAGTGAGCCGAGATCAAGCCACTGTACTTTAGCCTGGGCAACAATGCGAAACTCTATCTTATAATAATAATAAATAAACAAAATAAAGTGGGAGAACTAAGATTATTGGACTCCTAACTGGTAGATTGCAAAACTGTAGATCCTAATCAGCCTGACCTCAGTCTTTGCTCTCAATTCCTATGTAGTCACATACTTCAGTTTTTTTTTTTTAAGAAAAAGCATAGAATATTTTTTTCACAAGAGAGATGCCAAAGAGAGTTTAGACACAAGTTTAACCACCCAATTAAGCATATTTTATACTCAGGAATTAGCCTTTTTAAAAACAGTCTTCTAATACTCATATCCAGACTGTCTGAAAAAATCTTGTTTTATTAATATATCATTTAAATGTTCTTAACTTCCTATTTATATATATTTTTATTTTTTATATACATGGGGTCTTGCTATGTTGTCAAGGCTGGTTAAAAACTGCTGGCCTTAGCCTCCCAAAATACCGGGATAATAGGTGTGAGCCACTGCACGTGGCCCCCTTAGACTCCTATTTAAAAAATAGTAAAATACAATGTCCTTAGCTTCCTCATAAAAATAGCCCTCTACTCCACCCACCCCCCACACACATACTTCTTTACTTCTTTATGAAGAAAACTGAAGCAATCAGCAGAGCAGTTCACATTCCCACTACCTCAGCTGTATCTAGCTCCCCTTCCTTACTTTTAGTATGGATGTCAATCTAAAGCCAAGTTTTCCACTTGTTCAGTGGAAGATTTTTCTTTCTTTTTTTAAAAAATTATACTTTAAGTTCTGGGGTACATGTGCAGATCATGCAGGATTGTTACATAGGTATACACATGCCATGGTGGCTTCCCGCATCCATCCCCCCATAATCTACATTAGGTATTTTTCAAACTGCATTTGCTATTTAAGTACAGTGTTCCAGAAATTCTCTACTGTTTTTCCCACTTCACCTTTTTTTCCCTCTCCACTGCATTCTGCCCACCAACATTCAAACACTCCTTTCACTCCATTTATCACTCCAGTTAATTGGAATAATCTGATCATAGATTTTTTTCTTTCTTAATAATAAAAATGGATGAATGACATATGAAGATTTCTATGTTATTACACTCTTGCAAACCTTGGTTAAAAATAATCATTATCTACTTTATATATAGCGGGATTTATTATGTTATTATTTTAAAGGAATGTGTTATTCTTTGTTTTTAGTGAAACTGGCTTTACTAAAAACAAAATATAGTGACTTGGGTGCTGTTCCTTTTTTTCTTATTTCTTTGTGTCTTTAAAAATTTTTATTTTTTAAATTGACAAACAATTGTATATATTCTTGGGGTACACAGTGATGTTTTGATACATATAATGTATAGTAATCAGATAATGATGGCACATCTATCATCTCCAACATGTATCATTTCTTTATGTTCAGAATGTTCAATATCTTCTTCTAGATACTTGAAACTATATAATACAGTATCGTCAACTATAATCATTCTACAGTGGTATAGAACACTAGAATCTAGTCCTTCTAGCTAGTTATAATTTCTATAGATGGAAAAGTATGTATAAATTTGTGATGTTTTTGTCTTTTAAAATTTGGTAGCAGTCACTTTTAAATTGTATTCTTTTTAGAATTCTTCTAATTCATTTATGTCTACTAACTTTATATTTTCCTTCTACTTTATGTTTGCTTTGTTCTTTAACTTCTTAAACTGGATACAATTAAATTTTAAACCCTTTACTCATATTCCAGTTAAGGATATAAATGTTTCTTGATATACTACTACTACTGCATTCCAGTATTTCAGAAATGTATGCTTTTAATTATTTTTCCATTCTAAGGCTGGTCTTGAACTCCTGGGCTCAAACAATCCTCCCACTTGCAAAAATGCTGGAATTACAGGCATGAGCCACCATGATCAGTCATTCTAAGATACTTTTAGTTTCCATTTTAAATTCTTATTTAATTGCCAGGTGATTTAGCAGTGTGTTTTTAAAGTCTAACACTTCTTTTAATTTATCTGACTTCTAACTTAATTGCATGAGATCAGAATAATGTGGTATGCACAACCATTTGAAAAGTTTGAAATTTACCACTTGGTAGGTAGTCCATTTTTTGTAAATGTCCCATGTACATCTGAAAATAATCTCTACTTTAATAGTTGACTATTAAATTTTATATGCATTTCTTACATCTACATTATTATGTACAATTTTTAGTACTGCAGTTTGATACAAAATTGTAAGAGGCATATTGAAATATCTCACAATGTCAATCAAATGTTTCCTTATTTTGAGTTTATCTGTTAAACAGCTTGAGATACAATTAATATACTACACATTTTATTCATTTAAAGTATACAATTCAATCGTTTTTAGTATAGTCACAGTTATCTACAAATATTCAGTTTTAGAACTGACTCAAAATGAAACTGAGTACCCCTTCCCTTTAGCTATTATTAGTCCCTATCCCCACCTCTCTGCACCAGCCCTGAGCAACCATTAATCTACTTTTTGTCCTTCTAGATTCTTCCTACTGTGGGTGTTTAATGTAAATTGAATCATATAATATGAGGTCCTTTGTGACTAGATTATTTCATTTAGCATAATGCATTCAAGGTTTATTCATGTTGTAGCATGTATAAGTGCTTCATTTTTCTAGATGACTAAGAACACTTCATTGTATGGATATACCGCCTTTTAAAAATCCATTTATTATCTGAAGAATATTTGGGTTATTTCCACCATTTGGCAATTATGAATAATGCTACTATAAGTATTTGTATACGTGTTTTTGTGTGGACATATGTTTCATTTCTCTTGGGTATGTACCTAGGAGTAAAATATTTGGATAATATGTAACTCTATGTTTAATAATTTGAGGAACAACCAAACTGTGTACCAAAACAGCTGTGTCATTTTACATTCCTAACAGCAATGGATGGTGATTCCTGTTCCTTCAGATCCTTTTGTATACTTATTATCTGACTTTTTATTCTAGACATCCTAGTGTGTGTGAAGTGATACCTCATTGTTCTTTGATTTATATTTATATTTCTTTGATGGCTAATGATGTCAAGCTTCTTTTCATGTAGTTATTGGCCATTTGTATATCCTCTTTGGAGAAATGTCTATTCAGATTCTTTACCCATTTTCTAAAGAGGGCTTTTTGTGTTCTTATTATTGACCTACCAATTTCTTTTTATATTCTTGATATAAGTCTTTTATCAAATATGTAACTTGCAATTACTTTCTCACATTTTGTGGGTTGTCATCTTACCTCCTGATAATATACACTTTAAAGCACACAATTTTTAAATGTTGATAAAATCTAATTTATAGAATGTTTTTTTTTTTTTTTGTTACTCATGTTTTTGGTGTCATATCTAAAAATCCCTGGCCAAATCCAAAGCCATAAAAGTGTACCCTTATGCTTTCTTCTAAGAGATTTGCAGTTTTCACTCTTACATTTAGATCTTTAATCCATTTGAGATGATTTGTATATGGTGTTAGATAAGGGTCCATTTCATACTTTTGGTTAGGCTAACACATTTTGAGGTTATTTTGTTTGATATATACAAGTTTAGGATTTTGTTAGCTTCCTATTGAACTGAAGTTTTTATTCATATGGAGTCACCCTACATATCCTTAATTATGCCTTTTATTAGTACAGCCTATGCTGTATGGTGCAAATGTGACAACTCATACTTTTTTATAAACATATTTATTGGATGTATCTTTTTACCCTTTTAATTCCAACTTTTCTGGGGTTTTTTGGTATTTTAGTTGTGTCTTTTTTATGCATTGCTACATTTTTAATATTTGATTTGAAAATCTCTGTCTTCTAAATTTTCAGCTTAGTGCATTTATATTTATTGTGACTATTAGTATTTTTTCTTAATTACATTGCCTTCTTTTGTTCTTTTCTATACTTACTAGTTTTTCTATGGTTCTCATTTCTTCTTTTTTGGCACTTTGTTAGAGTCAATTCATGTTGATTTGTTTGGTGTTTTAAACATTTAATTATATTATCATTATTGTTTGCACATTGGTTTTCTTATGTCATGAAGGTAGGATTTGCATGTCTGATTTACTAAATTATCTCTAGAACCTGAAATAATGCCTGCCATTTGTTTCAAATAAATATTTACTGACAGATTGTTGCCTAGAAAGCATTTTGCTGGGCTAGTCAATTGTTGATTCTCTTTCTACTCAAAGGGCAAAATTAGCTTGATACTTTGTTAAGCAACAACTATTTTAGGATGGATGAGCAAGACCTCACATTTAAAAAGAAAGAAAGAATAATAGTTATGCATTCCTTTATATTTCATAAATTAGTGTATCTGTATTTTATAGCAGTTTGAAAATACACTATGACAGAAGCGATTATATATTTCAATTTTTCATTTATCCCTTTTTACATGTGAGAAAACTGAACCAAAGTAAGGTAATGCAGATATCTTACATCATATAGCAAATGCTGGGGATGTCCTAATTTATAGCTGGGAAGTTCAGTATTAGCTTTACTTTTTAACTAAGTTGTTCCTTTTTATTTAAAAATAAAACAGGGGTGCTGATCTACAATAATTGCAGATTATAATCTCTGTGAAGTCACTGGTGAATATCACCTTCCAAAAATCGTAGTGCAATGATTTCCATGACTTCACTCCAAGCACTCAGATGATAAAGGGTCTAGTGTTGGTGAAAAAAAAAAAAAAAAAAAAGAACAAATGTAAATCTCTCTCCCAAAAGAAATAAAATGTCTTTTGTATAATTTTCCATTTTGCACTTTTGACTTCATTAAAATTGTATACTGATCCAATCACTTGGTTTTGTTAATAGTTCCACAGAGGAATGGTAGTTGCTAGAGCATGACCACCACAATCCATTTTCTCTGATTATTGTTTTGCAATGCTGCTAATTTGACAGCTTTTGCTGAACATAGGCTCATTATTTTGTGTCATTGTTTTGGGAAAAGGAGTATCAAATGAGCAGTAAAGTAACTTACAAAGGAAGTATGCAGCTAAAGATAGGTTGGGGGATGGATAGTCTTGGGCATAGTGAGAAAACAGCTAAATTGAAATGGGAAGGAGTGAACTGCTTGACCCCTATAAGATATCTATTCATCCTTCAAGACTCAAAGTTATAATGACCCAACCCCCATTTCAATCAAGATGAATCTGTCCATTTTCTCTTTTGTGCTTCAAGTATATATCTATTTCTATATCGGTGTCAATATCTATATATTATCTAGATATGTTTTAGAGTCTCACATATATAGCACTCTTATTTGTTTATGTTTGTACCTCTGTTCTAGACTCTGTTTTTGTCACCCAGTTGCTTTAGGGAAAAAATCAAACAAAAAATCTATTATTGTCCACAAGGTCTTGCAAACCAGACCTCTACCTAACTCTCTAGTCTCAATTTGCTGCTTTCCCCTTTACTATATTCATCAGCTATACTGTACCTATTAAGGCTTCTCAAATGTGCCATATTGCCTCTTGTTTAAGGGTTCTACAGATGCTATAATCTCTTCATGGCCAGACAGATACATTGACTTGCCTTTACTTGTTCTTTCTTCCATTAACTTCTATTTATCATAGATATCAGCTTAAAATCATTTTATCAGAGAAGTATAAGTCACATCTGCTCATTTCCACAAGATTAAGTCTCTGACAGTAGTTTCCTTTACAATATTAGTCACATTGCAACTCTGTGTTCAATGTCTAGTGCCCACTAGATTTTGTGCTCTAAGTCTAGTGCCCATTAGATTTTGCTCATTTGAGCTACCTGGAGATATTTATCACTGTAAGTTTTCTTACAAAGCATAATTAAAAGTATCCCTTAAGAGTGGTATGTGTGAAAATTTCTTAGAACAAGCTGCTTCCAGTCTTGGTCACCTGGTAACAGTCAACTGTCTTCTTCACCCCTACATTCACAGTAGTTCCCATTCTATCTTTGCTTCAATATATTGTATCTTCAATATATTTTCTCTTAACTGTGTACCTCTATTGTATTTATTTCTTCTGCTTAAATGTCCTTCTCCTGCATTTTGATTTTTTTTTTTTACTTGTCCTTCAAGATCCTGCTCAGGCTTCCGTTTTCCTGCAGTCTTTGGTAGCCTTCTTTCTCCCTTATCTTGGCTTGTACCCCTCTTCTGTGTTCCCATTGCACACTAGACAAACAACCCAGCCTAGCCTCTGCCACACAGAAGTGCAGCTCTAAGCTCTGTACACCCCTTGCAAAACTGTGGTACCTCATGGACATAAATCGTATTTGTTTGTGTTCCATCATATGATCAGAAAAAAATGCATCATAGCTGAACACAGCATACATGTCCCAAACTACTGTTGACATAATTCGGTTTTTAAAAATCTTTCAAAAGTGATATTTGGATGGTAATAAAGATGCCTCTACTCTATATTAAAGCTTGCCATAATCATTTACAGAATAGAACTAAGTAAGAAAAGGAAATGTGATTAATAATGTCCTTTTACAGTAAGGCTGTTATGATCTTTCTGATAATACCAAGTAAGGGATCTCTTCTCTTCAAGCTGCTGATTGAAGAAAGTTCCATAAAATGCTTAAAGATGAGATTTTTAAAATTTGAATTTAATGATGACATGAAAAGGCTTCAACCAACTGACTAATTCAGAAGGAAAGTAAATTTAAAGAAAACAAGCTGTTCAACAATATTTATGAAATATTACATACACATATATACACATATACAAATATATACACACATATACAAATGGGTTGATTTTTTAATCCTTATTTAGTGTTTTTCTCTACCTTATTTATTATTTTAATTAAAATATTAGAAACCAAAAGAAACAGGCAGAATCTAATGTAAAAGTAAAGCACGGCCATTTCATTTAGATTGGAGCAGCTCTTGCTAAATGTAAAGCCCTTGAGATCCTAAAGCAATGTCCAAGTAAATGAACAGAGGAAATAAAGCCACCGGCAGTTCTACAAAGGGGCAGTAAGAATGACTTTAGGATTCACGCTATTTGTATCCCCTGATAACCCTGTCATCTCAGTCACAGTGCTTGCTAGGCCCTGGCAAGGCAGATGGAAAAGTAAGTACAGGGTGAGACAGTTACATTCAGCAGACTGTTACCAGGTGACAAAGACTGGCAGCAGCTTGTTCTAAGAAATTAATTTGACTCTTGAGGGATAGTTTAATTGTGCTTTGTAAGAAAATTTACAGTGATAAATACCTCCAGGTAGCTCAAATGGGCAAATAATATTGGGAAAGGAGAAAAATCCATCTATTTCCACACAATATTTATCAGAAAGATCACAACAGCCTCACTGTAAATGGACATTATTAATCACATTCCCTCTTTTCACTTAGTTCTACTCTGTGAACGATTATGGCAAGCTTTAGTATTGAGTGGGGACATCCGAATATGCCTCTTAAAAGATTTTAAAAAATAGAATTCTTTCAACACTATTTTGGGACATATATGCTATGTTCAGTTATGATGCATTTCTTTTCTGGTCAATAAATGCTCACTTACCCCTCCTTTCCCTTTGAGTCAGAGTACAGTTCCCCACTCTTTGGAATTAGCCATGTGATTTGTTTTGGCTAAAGGAATGTGAGCAGGAAGTTATCTGAGCAGAGTCTTCAAAATGTGTTTGAACATTTTGGTTTGCCCCTTGGCTTCTGCCATTTCTATGAGTTTGTGCTTCAAATAACTGCTGATCCTGGAATGCTATGTAGCAAATCTGAACCTAACCTTCAGTCTGGAGTCAAAGCCAGCCAGACCACAGACTGAAGCACAGTTTATCAGCCAGCTCCAGCCAAGATTAGCAAAACCTTAGCTGGGCTGCAGACCTATGAGTGTGACAACAAATGCTCATCTTTGCAAGCCATTTAGTTTGTTACACAGCATTTTTGTGTACTAAATTAATTATATAGTAACAAAACAAATGAACAAGGGCAACAATAACAACAAAAATGGATATTTTAACATCATCTCATTATTCCTATCTCTTATTTTTGTCTCTGAGTTTACTCTCATGACATACTTTTCCATGATTTCTTAATATAGTATTGAGCTAGATAGCTTAACTATATATTATCTTTGTTTACTGAAAAAGACTACTTTTTTTTTTTAAAGACAGGGTCTCACCATGTTGGTCAGGCTGGTCTTGAACTCCCGACCTCAGGTGATCCACCCGCCTTGGCCTCCAAAGTGCTTGGATTACAGGCATGAGTCACCATGCCCGGCCAAGACTGCATTTTTAAAAAGACCACATGCTGGAAAAAGATATTTGTTACCCTTATAGCCAACAATGGAATACTAAGTGGAATACATTAAGAATTTCTACAAAGCAATAAGAAACGCAAAATCTATTCAGGAGAAAATGGGTAAAAGATGTGCCAATGCAATGCACACAAATGGGAACATATGTAATCAACACATGTTCAATCTCATTAGGAATCTGTAACATAAGAGATTAAACCGTTAGATTAGTAAAACCGAAGTGATCAGGCAGCACCATGTGTTGATGGGTACATGGAGTAACGAAACTTCTCATGCTAGCCTGATGACACATAGCTGTGAAGAACAATCTAGCAATCTCTAGAAATACAAATATGTACACAGCTTAGGATCTAACAATTCTGGACTGTAGGGCATCTCTTACATGTGTAAACATAGAGGCATGTTCAGCATTACAGAGAAACATTATTTTAAAGAAAACGTATCTGGAGAAAACTTAGATGTCAAACAAGAAGCAAAATAAGGAATTGTTACACTCATACAGTAGAATACAGCAGTATGCAAAATTAAAGAACTACAGCTCTGCATGTCAACCCAAATGAAGTTCGTAAAATCTCTGAGCATTTAAAAATGTGTTTTCATTTAATCTGAGATAATTTGCATATTTTCTGATCCTGGAAAAGGATCACAAAAAGATTTCTTCACTTTTCTCACACCTAGGCTTGAAATTTAGGTTTGTTGGTCATGATAAAAATGGAACAATATTTCTTTTAATTTCCTATTTTAACGTCTAAGGATGTAAGATAGATGGGCAACATATTGTATCAGATGGACTGTTTTTAATAAAACTAATAGACATTTAAAAACATTCAATACAATTGGAAACTCTCGTTACACCTACATTTTCCATCTATAGTAGTTTTGTATTGTGCACCAGCTAGGTAAATATCCACAATTACATAACTGCTGTTTTTCTTGTCTATTGTGCTGAACCCTGGTCATCATTTAGCACAAGTAGGACACACCCTTGCAACCTTTATGCTTTTCCTCGTAGTCCCATAGATATCTCTCACAATAACTCTATTATAAAGTAAAATGTGCTTTTCTTCTTACTCCTATGCTACTTATCAGTATCTAAGCAAGGGATGCAGTTTCTCTCTCCTCTGGTTCTGACTCACCATCAGTTCCCAAGTGATTCTCTGTTCCCCATTCTAGCTGTCTTGCACATTCTTCTCTGTCATTATCTTGCCTTCAGTTTAAACTTAGAGGCTGTTGGTGTCCAGACAAACACATTCTTTCCTGACTTTGAGAGGTACAACCCATCTCTATGCAAGACATGATCTTTATGTCATCTTAGCCACAATTCTAAGTCACAGTGCCTGCTGGGCACTGACAAGGCAGACGGGAAAGTATTAAGCACAAGGTGAGATATTTACATTCAGTAGACTGCTACCAGGTGATCAAGACTGGCAGCAGCTTGTTCTAAAAAATTAATTTCACATATACAACTCTTGAGGGAAACTTTATGCTTTATAGAAAATTTACAGTGATAAATATCTCCAGGTAGCTCAAATTGGCAAATAATTTTCTACGGAGTAACCCTTTGCTCTTCCAAAGTCTTCTATTATTACTGATAACAAATGAGAAGAGCACTGGTGCTACCTGTTCTGAAGATAATTCTCTACTTATTTTCAAAGTATCACCAATTTTTTTGTATAAAAGAGCGGGAGATGGTTCTCAATAGTGGGGATAAATCTTGTTAGCCTCCCCAGTACATGCCGGGTTCATTACTCAGGACAACAGTCCATTTTCTGGCTAGGCCTATACTACGTACAGCCATCTTTGCATATGTCATGTTGGTGAGAACTCCAAGGCATAATTTTGTGGTTGCCACTTTAAGGAAGAAAGGAAAGTAGGTAAGGACAGTGGCTTTCAGTAGTTAACCAATTTTCTAACAGTTTTTGATCAAAGTATTGTCACTGTCTAAGATTTATTTTCCTTTTGCCTCCACTAGAAATATGTACTTTTAAGATGATAGATGCCATGCAGAATACTGTGATGAGAGGGTCACAGAAACATCTCACTTAGCAAGAATGTGTGATTAATTTTCCTTCTAAATTTATAAGACAGAGCAGTCAAGGCAGTTCTAAAATAGCAACAGAGTGATTACAAGGTGACTGAGTAAACAATGTAATAACTCTGAGTGGAATTTAATCTCTTCATATGTTCTGCTAAAAAGTCCAGTTTTTGGAAGAATACCATGAACCCAAAAGCAGTACTGTTACCATTAAAGCTACCACAAGGAAGGAAGAGTGAAAGGAGATGACCTGGTTCTAAAGCACTGACGTTGGTTCCATTCACTAACTATATGTACCTTCAATTACTAATATGTAGGAGGTTTTCCAGGCACTTTGGGATGTAAAGTCAAAAATGTGATTTCCTTAGTTACAAAACTATATGTTTAATGAAATTTAAAAAATCTGCTAATGCATTTTTTTCGAAGACTTTAAAATACTAATCATTTATTGAAATGTATTATGTGTCTAGGGCTTTACATAGGCAATTTTATTTTTATAAATGTTTATATAGTATCATTAAGAGCTGATTATTGACTGTATATTTTAAAGATTTGAGAAAGTAAGACTCAGGTTAAACAACTTGTTCAACATCTCTAATTAGTCAGTGATAGTGCTGGAATTTGGATGTGTGTGAGTTGAAAAGTTTGTTTTGCTAAGCAAAGCCCAGGGGCTGTCTTCAAGGGGAAGTCTAGGAGTCTATCATAAGTATATGTTGACATTATATATAACTCAACTTGTGATCAAATATGTCAGCCAACATGAAGGAAACAGGTATTACTAGAGGTTGATTCTTAAAAGAAACATGGCCTGGGCTTAGGAGCTATATATTAAGGAGAGGTGGCATCTATGTGGTTTATGAACCAAACAGTATCCTTCAAAGTAAAAATGAATATATATGTATATGGTCTTCACTACAGAATGAAGTAGTTCTTTCTGATGGAGCTGCGGATGTGGCCAGAAGGGGATGCGAGTGCAACTTTGCAAATGCGATTAACCACTAGGTGGCGCCGAGTCTACAGAGCCAGGAGGGAAGTCTGAGCTAAGTTCCAGGGGATAAATTGATAAATTTCTTGGCTGGGTGTGAATGAACACCTCTTTTCTTGTACATGTCCCTACTATAAATGTATGCCAAATGTTTGATCCTAAATCTTACTTTACATCAGTTGCTGTTTATATTATGTTCCAAGCCTCCCCTGCTGGTTGTCTGAGTGACATTTTTGAATAGGACATGACAGAACTTGGGTAGAAGGTAAAGGACAATGTTGGCAGTTGATGTGGCCCACGTGTACTGTTCTGATAATATGGTATCCTTAAACACAGTTATTGACTCTCCTTCAGAAATAACTACATTGCAATAACCAGCTCCTGCACAGAATTGGATGAATGAGAGAATTGACTGTCCTACTGAATATAACTGAATCTCAGAATAAAACCCTGCTTTGTTATTGCTCACACAGGTCAATTTGTTAACATTGCATTTTGGATGAAACAATGTTTCTAAACCAGTTAAATTTAGTGAAAAAGAGGAAGCTTCAATGAATGGAGCGCTTTCTTTTCCTGCCCACATAGAGAGAGCTTGAAAACAAAGAGAATATTTATGAACATAGCAAGGTAATATTTCAAATAGATGTCAGAGAGAAAATTTCACTTTTCATAGGGAGTTACATGTGTTAGTTAAAGCTTAAAACTCTTCAAATGTAAATCAGATTGATGGGAATTTAATTTATTGTGAAGAAACTAAAGGTCAATTATGAATGGAGTATATTGGATTATATTCTTAGTACTCTTTCAACATGAGATAGGAGTATAGTTGAAAATAGATTTAATGAATCAATCATTTAATAAGAACTTACTGTTTTTTAAATAAATAAATAGTACTGTAGTGGTATAGGACCTAGAGCTGATGAATTCGTAATCTCAATTAACAGATTAGATACCACAGGAAAGAAAATGTAACCATTCATCTAAATCTTTCAACACCTTGTCAAGCGCAATTCCAAATAGCTATTCTCCTCTTGTTAGCCTTGCCTCCTGAGTGCTTTTCTTCTTGGCTTCTTTGCTAGAGTCTGATGACTTCTTGAGAGCTGACCACTGCTAATTCTGTACACTAAGTCCACCCAATTCAACCATTCCCTCATTCTCCAAATTTTATCTTGGGCAACCCTAGTATTCCTATAGCTACTCTAATGCAGATCTAGTGCCAGCCACTTTAAGAAGGGCTGACAGATAAATTTTAGGCTTATAAACTCTTTTCTCTTCCTGATGGAAATCTAGGCTTAGAGTTATACAGGGAATACCAAGCCCATAATTTCCTAAAATTTTTGTGCAATAAAAATGTATTGCAAAATATTGGGTCCAGGATTCAATTAAGTTTTGGAAAATCTGCAAATCATATTTCCATCTCCGAAATATACAAAACCCTTTAGCAAACGAAGCATGCTTGGAAGTGCTGTAGTAATGAAGCCTGGTGTTGCCTAAACTTATTTGAACGCCTATTTTACAAATAACTATTTAGTGGCAGTTAGGGACTCAACAGACTGGACAGTGAAATAACCAGAGGGCTGACTTGCTGGTTCAAGGAAATGTTTAATGGTTAGAATAGAAAGTTTTATCCTTGAACTACTTACACTACCTAGCCCATGTTGTCCATGAGTCTGAGTGGGATGCTCTTCCAGAAGTTCCCCCTTTGCCTTAAAGAGGAGGGCTTGGTTCTGTCTGCAAGCAGTCCTAGAGCTGGCTTATTTGGGTGGAAAGCCAACCAGTTTTTGTTTTCTGTAGGAATACAATTGGAGGTGCCTGGGCAATGGGTTACCTAAATATCATTAGCTATGAAAACTTCTGTCTTGTTTGTAGCCTAAGCAAATTAATAAACATAAGGCAATGATCATCTCATGGGATATAATCATACACAGAGCAAAACATGTTTATAACTCATTGTCTTTATCTGTCTCCTACAGATTTAATAATACAGAAATCAAATCTACCTAGTTTATTAACAAATTTAGTGCCATTTCTTACTAAATGTATGTGCTTTTAAACATTTGCCTTATAGTGTATACTTCCATCTTTTGCAAATTTCATTTGACATATCAGAAGTTTCTCATATCATTCAATGGTTTTTGATATTGCTGATATGATTGGCTACATAATATTCCTACCTGATATTTCTTTAACCTTTTCAACTGTTATTAGACACTTAAGTGATTTCCATGTTTTTATTATGATGACATTTCAACTTTTAGTGTGAAATAGTTTCCCAGACAATTCTTTCTAGTTGGAAATACTTATTGATAAGTATGGTAATCATATTATCATTGTAAAAATAGCTAATGTTAATTGAATGTTCATGGTCTGCATTTTCTCATTTAATTCTTTCAACAACACTGTGAAGTAGGTGATATTACCATCTACATATTACAGTTAATAAAAATGAGCATAGAGATGTTAGGAATCTGACTGGGACTAGACGCTGGTCCTCAGTTTTAATTCCTTGCAGTTTTTCTCCAAATTTAACTACAGAATAATGCTATGCACTGTTCTTATTTTCAATTGTTTAACTATATGCTATCTCTATTTTCTTTCTGGGAGATTTTAAAATCTGTTCTTTTCTTTATTCTAAAATCTCAGAATAACGTGGTTTAATGGGTATCTGCTTTCATTCATTGATTTCAATAAATGATGGATCATTTAAATTTGAAAACTTTTCTTCTTTCATTATGGAATAGTTTATTACTTCATTCAAAGATTGCGTTCTTTCCATTTCTTCCCAGTCTCTTATTATGGAACTCCCATTATGAAGCTGCTGTACTTTCTGAGAAATATTAAATTTATTTTTATCTTTTTCTATCATCCCTTTCTTTATGTTTTTGTTCTAATTTCAGAAGAATTATGTTGAAAATATTCTAATGCCTTCCATTAAAATTTTTAAAATATTAGCTTCAATATTTTAATTACCATGAGTCTTTTTTAAAATTACATGTTATTCTCATTTTAAAGATGTGCTATTCTTTCAAATTATGCTTATTAATAATAGTTTTCATAAAGCTTGCTTTGGGCTATTTATCTTCTTGCTCAAAATAATTCTTTTCCTGTTTATTGTGGCCCTTGGTCTTGATTTTAGGGACTTGTTGAAATATCTTGTGCCACTTGCCTTCAAATGCCCATTTGAATGAGGCACTAAAGACTCCATGGGAGATCTAGGTGCAGGGCCAGGACTTCCCAGTCAATAAACAGCATTGTAAAGTGATCTAACAGTCACTTCTCGCTTTAGGTGACTCCAAATGTCAGAAGTAAGAAACATCTTTCTCTAGAGCAGTCTTTCCAGAAAATAATCTGACGTGTTTTTGCCCTGGTGACTGAAAGGGCATAGTTCTGATGGCCCCGGTTCTTAGAGAAATGAGTTTGAGAGTCTCATGATTCATGTGCCCATTTTTCCCTGGATCCCAGTATTGTCAATCAACCTCAGCTCCATCCTTTAAGTATCTTGAGTTTAACTTCTCCAGAGAATAGACATCTGCCACCCTCAGAGGTGGAAGAAAGAGGGTCATCAGGCTGCTCACTTGATGAGTCGGTGATCTGAGGCTTCATCTTTGCTGTAGACAGCCTACCCTCACTTAGATTTGAAATCTAAGCCTCAGGACCCCTCACTTACCTCTTGATGCATCCACATTTTAAGTTGTTTTGGGACCATTTGGAGTACATTGAGGCTTTTAGCATGATCTACAGATATGTTTTTAAGCTTTCTCTGCTCTGCTAGTTAGATAAGAAGTTATTTAAACATGGAACTACTATATAGATTATTTCTTCTTTTTCTAATAGTTAGAGGAAACGGTCAAAATGAAAGGTTTTAAAAAATAATTTATATTCTGAACCATAAAAAATTTTTGCTCCAGAGTTCCTAGGGATTTCTACTTATTGTTGGACAGGCTTGTTGCTAAGACAACCTCACTCACTCTATCTACCATCGTTTGACCAGATAAGAGAAAAAAATGTCGATTTTGTACTCTGGTGAGAATTAACAGAAAAATAATTTTATGGCTGAATTGGAAGAGCAAAATTGAAAAATGAAAACTGATGAAGGAAAGACACCAGTGATAGGAAACTCTATTTTTCATGGCTTTACATAGTCTAGTGGGTGGGTATACAGCTGGCCCTTGCCAACACTGGGAATTGGTCAGACATTATTCAACAACCAAGTCAATCTGTTTTTCCCTGCTTCCTCTTAGACCTACTCTAAAGCAGGTACTAAAGACTATCAAAGGCCAAAGTTAGCCCTGACCAGCACATCAATAAAATTTTTAAAGAGACAGTCAACAAATCTATTAGCACACTGAAGCCTTTCACAAGTGGCTAGAGAACCCATCCCTATATCATAATAAATAAAAACCATTGGTAAGTATCTGTGTTGCAATGATTTGCTGGCTAAAGCATGTTAAATGACAGCATTTCCCCAACTTTACCTTGACTTCAATTTATATCCCTGTAACAAGAATAGGTTTTGGAGCCACAAAATTGTATAAAGAGCCAAATTCTCCTGCCACTTAGAAGTGCTGCCACGTGAATTAATGATTATTTCTGAGCTTCAGTTTACCTCAACGTGGTAAATGAGAATAATAACAGTGTTCCATTGTGTCCTCTGAATTTCTTACTCCAGCATCAGCACACCCCCCTTTATTCCCAACCCTTTCTTTGAAAGTTCCCTCCACTTCCTTGCCCTAACTGGATGCTGGCGAATCCCCTGAGACCGCTTCCCATCAGGCAGAAGGTATTTATTTTCACACATTCCTAAAAGCTCACACCTGGCATGTGAAGTGAGCAACTTCCTGCTTTCCATAAGCACTACGCACGTCATTACCTCTCCCCTTACTCATAGAAGGTTTCACTACTTGAGATCTATTCCATTAGCATTTAACACTTCGCTCCCTCATCATTACTGGCTTTTACTGACCTCCTTGTCATTTTCTTTCCGTTATTGATGTTTTAAAGACCTGGGTCACAATCTCCTCATCACATTTTTACTGACAGGATGTTGAGTTATTTTAATATTTACAAGAACAGCTCTCCAGTACTCCGACTTCTCAACCCCTTGAGCCCTGTCTCACTCCAACACCATTTTGATGAATCTCTGAGGATGCTTTTAATTGCTTTTCAGCCCAGCCAGAAAAGAGGCTAGTGCTTGAGGAAATGTGGATGAAAGCCAATGACAGTCACTGCTTTTTGCCAAAATTTATGTGTTAAATGCAGAAAAAGATTCCAAAAGTAAAAGTAATTTTAAATCAAGATTTCTTTCTTCAATGATAAGTATTCTATTTTTGACAGGTCCTACAATCTGAAGGCAGGTTTAAGAACTGTCTGCTCACACAAAAGCACTGAACTGTGAAACAAAACTAGTGTCTTTCTGCGAACAGAATACATTTTGTGAGGTTTCATAGAGACCCAAATTTATCTCTTTAATAATCTCATGGAGTAAAATTGTATAGAATATTCTGAAGTTCTAAATATATGTACATTACCTTATGAATTTCTCAGAACAGCCTGTAGTTTTCTTTTATAGTTGTGCCTATGCCAGGTTTTGGTATCAGGATGATGTTGGTCTCATAGAAAGAGTTAGGGAGGATTCCCTCTTTTTTTATTGTTTGGAATAGTTTCAAAAGGAATGCTACCAGCTCCTCTTTGTACAACTGGCAGAATTTGGCTGTGAACCCGGCTGGACGTGGACTTTTTTTGATCATAATATAATATAATATAATATAATAGCTAGGCTATAATTGCTGCCTCAACTTCAGAGCTTAACTCCAAGCTGCAATCAAGTAAAACAAAGATATATAACAAAAAATGCATGTAGCATTCCCTTGGCATCTGTAAATCTGGTGTCTCCTGTTTTGATTTATCTCAAGCCACCTACAAGTTCTATAATATGTTATATTAATTAATTTGCATGGTGGTTAATGACACCTACCCAATAGAGCTGTTGTAACAATTAAGTGCAATAATAAACATGAAGAGAGTTGTCAACTTTGAACTTTGAGTATGTCAGACAGTTGTGCAGAAGTGGTCTCTTGAGGTTGAATGAGCTGAGCACATCACCAAGAGCCACTTCTCAAACACCTCTCAAGAACCTGAGAATTCCTACATTTTACCTTCAAATTATACCTGAATTCAACTGCTTTTTCTTGCTTGTAACACAACCACTCTTAATAAGGAAGAACTTGTATCTCACCTGGACTGCTGCAGAAGCTTCTCAGTAGGCTTTGTCTCCTGCTCACAAAATGTCTGTTTTCCAGATAGTAGCTGTAGTGATGCATGTACAAATGTAAATCTGATTACATCACCCCCACACAACACACACACACACACACACACACACACAAAGCAATATCCAGCAGTCACATCCTATCACACTAAGAAAAATCTTCTAGCTCTTTGTCCTGACTGAGGACTTCTACCTGATCAGGACTCTGGCTACCTTTCCATTCTTATTCCCTGTCACTTGTCACATCTGATACCTTATTGTGTATATAAACTTATATATATTGTGAAACCTGTCATTAGACAAATATATATGTATATATATGCATATATAGATGTATACATATATATACAGTACTTATATATAAATTTTATATATGTAAATATATAGGTATATATACACACATATATGTGTATATATAAACATATATAAATATATGTATGTATATACAGTACTTATATATTTTTTATATGTAAAATAAAGTGATATTATATACACACACGTTTGTCGTCTCTCTTATCCACTAGAATGTAAAATTCATTGGGGCAGGGTGTTTTTGTGTTTTTTGTTTTTTACTGCTGTCAATCTATTGCATAAAACAATGCATGGCACACAGGAAGCACTCAAAACATAGGTGTTGAATGAATGAATGAGTCTCCTGGGTCCATTTCATTTGCTGCGACTCAGCCATATTCTCTTGTGGTTACATTCTGGGTCCAGCTATCACCAGAAACCATTTCACTTCAAACCATAAATGTCCTATTGATATCGCTCATTTTCTCAAATAGTTTCATAGAAACACCACTTGAATTGTGAGATCTTCAATCCATTGACCACATCACTGACTCCAGATTTCATTCCTCTTAGCCTTGCTTCAATTTAAAGATGCATCACTATAATTACACCTTTGGACCAACCTGCAAACTTTTTATGCTTCCATTACACTTTCAGAAAATTGACAAATTGAGGGATAAACTTTTACCTTCTTTGCATCTATATTCAGGCAGTGAAGTTTTGCAAGAAAAAACCTGAAATGGACCAGATTAGTATCTCAACAAATTCATGATCTTGAACTGCAAATAGGTGCTCAGTACTTCCTGGAAATCCTATGCTTTTTTTTTTTAAAGGAAAGTATACTTTTACATTTCTAGAAATGAATATTTCATGCCTCTTTCTTGCTTCCAAGTCTGCTGCTCTCCTTAACCGTCTTTCCACTCTCAGCTAAGAACACTGCGTTTGGTCCAGGTCTGAGTTCAAGTCCTGGATATCCTTGTTAGTTTTCTGTCTGGTTGATCTGTCTAATGTTGACAATGGGGTGTTAAAGTCTCCCACTATTATTGTGTGGGAGTCTAAGTCTCTTTGTAAGTCATTAAGAACTTGCCTTATGTATGTGGGTGCTCCTGTATTGGGTGCGTATATATTTAGGATTGTTAGCTCTTCTTGTTGCATTGATCCTTTTACCATTATGTAATGTCCCTCTTTGTCTCTTATGATCTTTGTTACCTTAAAGTCTAATTTATCAGAGATGAGAATTGCAACTCCTGCTTTTTTTTGCTCTCCATTTGCTTGGTAAATCTTCATCCATCCCTTTATTTTGAGCCTTTGTGTATCCTTGCATGTGAGATGGGTTTCCTGGATACAGCACAGCAATGGGTTTTGTCTTTTTATCCAATTTGCCAGTCTGTGTCTTTTGGTTGGGGCATTTAGTCCATTTACATTTAGGGTTAATATTGTTATGTGTGAATTTGATACTGCCATTTTGGTGCTAGCTGGCTGTTTTGCCCTTTAGTTGAGCTGGTACTTGTTGTTCCTTTATATGTGTAGAGCCTCTTTCAGGAGCTCTTGTAGAGATGGCCTGGTGGTGACGAAATCTCTGAGTGCTTGCATGTTCCCAAAGGATTTTATTTTTCCTTCACTTATGAAGCTTAGTTTGGCTGGATAGGAGATTCTGGGTTGAAAGTTCTTTTCTTTAAGGATGTTGAATATTGGCCCCCACTCTCTTCTGGCTTGTAGTGTTTCTACTGAGAGATCTGCTGTGAGTCTGATGGGATTCCCTTTACGGGTAACCCGACCTTTCTCTCTGGCTGCCCTTAGTATTTTCTCCTTCATTTCGACCCTGGTGAATCTGACAGTTATGTGCCTTGGGGTTGCTCTTCTTGACGAATATCTTTGTGGTGTTCTCTGTAAATACAGAGACTTGAATGTTTCCCTGCCTTGCTAGGTTGGGGAAGTTTTCCTGGATAGTATCCTGAAGAGTATTTTCCAGCTTGGATTCATTCTCTTCGTCGCATTCGGGTACGCCTATCAAATGTAGATTAGGTCTTTTCACATAGTCCCACATTTCTTGAAGACTTTGTTCATTCCTTTTTACCCTTTTTTCTCCAGTCTTGCCTTCCTGTTTTATTTCATTGAGTTGATCTTCGACCTCTGATATCCTTTCTTCTGCTTGGTCAATTCGGCTGTTGATACTTGTGCATGCTTTACGAAGTTCTCCTGTTGCGTTTTTCAGCTCCATCAATTCACTTATATTCCTTTCTATTTTGTCCATTCTCGTTAGCATTTCATCAAATCTTTTTTCAAGGTTCTTAGTTTCTTTGCATTTGGTTAGAACTTGTTCTTTAAGTTCACAGAAGTTTCTTACTACCCACCTTCTGAAGTCTGATTCTGTCATTTCATCACACTCATTCTCCATCCAACCTTGTTCCCTTGCTGGTGAGGAGTTGTGATCCCTTTTAGGAGGAAAGGTATTCTGGTTTCGGGTGTTTTCATCCTTTTTGCGCTGGTTTCTTCCCATCTTTAAGGATTTATCCACCTGTCAACTTTGTAGTTGCTGGCTTTCAGATTGGGTCTCAAATCTTTCAGATTGACGTTCTGTTTGTTGATGATGAGGTTATTTCTGTTTCTTGGTTTTCCTTCTGACAGTCTGGCCCCTCTGGTGTAGGGCTGCTGAGGTTCACTCCAGGCCCTGCTTGCCTGGGGTTCACCTGCAGCAGCTGCTGAACAGCAAGGGTTGTTACCAGTTTTCTTCTTCTGCTATCTTTGTCCCAGAAGGATACCCGCCTAGTGTCAATCTGATCTCTCTTTTATGAGGTGTCTTTTTGGATATATAGGGGTCAGGGAGCTGCTTGAGGAGATGGTCTCCTCTTTATAGGAGTTCAAATGGTGAGCTGTGCGCTCTGTTGTTGTTCATTCAGAGCTGCTGGGCAGGTAACCTAATAGACATTTACAAAACTGTCCACCCCAAATCCACAGAATATACATTCTTCACAGCACCACATCACACCTACTCTAAAATTGACCACATAATTGGGAGTAAATCACTCCTCAGCAAATGCAAAAGAACGGAAATTGTAACAAACAGTCTCTCAGACCACAGTGCAATCAAGTTGTTAGAACTCAGAATTCAAAAACTAACCCAGAACCGCACAGCTTCATGGAAACAGAACAACTTGCTCTTGAATGTTGACTGGATAAACAATGAAATGAAGGCAGAAATAAAGATGTTCTTCGAAACCAACGAGAATGAAGACACATCATACCAGAATCTCTGGGACACATTTAAAGCAGTCTCTAGAGGAAAATATATAGCAATAAGTGCCCACATGAGAAGCAAGGAGAGATCAAAAATTGACACCCTATCGTCAAAACTGAAAGAGCTAGAGGAGCAAGATCAAAAAAACTCAAAGTCTAGCAGAAGACAAGAAATAGCTAAGATCAGAGCAGAACTGAAGGAGATAGAGACACAAAAAACCCTTCAAAAAATCAATAAATCCAGGAGCTGGTTTTTTGAAAAGATCAACAAAATAGACAGACCACTAGCCAGATTAATAAAAAAGAAAAGAGAGAATAATCAAATTGATGCAATAAAAAACAATAAAGGGGATATCACCACAGATTCCACAGAAATTCAAACCATCATCAGAGATTATTACAAACAACTCTATGCACACAAACTAATAAACTTGGAAGAAATGGATAAATTCCTGGACACTTGCCTCCTGCCAAGCCTAAACCAGGAAGAAGCC
>NW_022436969.1:12353885-12407641 GCF_009761245.1 Sapajus apella | reverse complement strand
GCATTGACAACAAAAGCCAAAATAGACAAATGGGACCTAATCAAACTCCACAGCTTCTGCACAGCAAAAGAAACAATCATTAGAGTGAATCGGCAACCAACAGATTGGGAAAAAATTTTTGCAGTTTACCCATCTGACAAAGGGCTGATATCCAGAATTTACAAAGAACTAAAACAGATTTACAAGAAAAAAACTAACAAGCCCATTCAAAAGTGGGCAAAGGATATGAACAGACACTTTACAAAAGAAGACATACATCAGGCCAACAAACATATGAAAAAATGCTCATCATCACTGGCCATCAGAGAAATGCAAATCAAAACTACACTGAGATACCATCTCACGCCAGTTAGAATGGCAATCATCAAAAAATCTGGAGACAACAGATGCTGGAGAAGATGTGGAGACATAGGAACACTTTTACACTGTTGGTGGGAGTGTAAATTAGTTCAACCATTGTGGAAGACAGTGTGGCGATTCCTAAAGGACCTAGAAATAGAAATTCCATTTGACCCAGCAATCCCATTACTGGGTATATATCCAAAGGATTACAAATCGTTCTACTATAAGGACACGTGCACACGAATGTTCATTGCAGCACTGTTTACAATAGCAAAGACCTGGAACCAACCCAAATGCCCATCGACGATAGACTGGATAGGGAAAATGTGGCACATATACACCATGGAATATTATGCAGCCATCAAAAATGATGAGTTTGGGTCCTTTGTGGAGACATGGATGAACCTGGAAACCATCATTCTCAGCAAACTGACAGAAGAGCAGAAGATCAAACACCGCATGTTCTCGCTCATAGGTGGGTGTTGAACAATGAGAACACATGGACACAGGGAGGGGAGCACTACACGCTGGGGCCAGATGGGGGAAAATAGGGGAGGGACGGTGCGGGGTGGGAAGCTGGGGAGAGATAGCAAGGGGAGAGATGCCAGATGTAGGTGATGAGGAGGAAGGCAGCAAATCACACTGCCACGTGTGTACCTGTGCAACAATTTTGCATGTTCTTCACATGTACCCCAAAACCTAAAATGCAATAAAATAAATAAATGGGGAAACAAAAAAGAACATTGTGTTGTATCCCACTGAAATATTGAAGTCCTCAGAAAAGAAATATGCCACCTATTTTTTTTATTTTATATGTTGAAGGTGTTCAAGATAGTGTTTTGATATTCCAAAACACAGCAAAATAGTTGCTGTAGTCAAGCAAATTAAAATATCCATCATTTCAATTTTATCCATTTTGGTTTTTTGTATGTGGTAGGAATACATAATATCTACTCTTAGCAAATTTTCAGTATATAATGAAATATAATTATAATTCACACTCAGGTGCACTCTAAAAAACTGAAATATATAAAAACAAAGAATAGAATGATACTTACTAGGCATAGGGAGTGAGACAAAATGTGGAGATGGAGGTCAAGGGGTCTAAGGTTGCAGATATGTGGGATGAGTAAATTCTATGCCACACATACTCATGACTAAATATATAAACCTAACCTGAATTTGCTTCCATTGTCTCCTTTGTTCTCTTTCAAAGGAGGAATGCCAATATTCCATATGCTCTATTACACTCTCGCCTACCTCTTCAAGGGCTTTACTTCCCTGGGTATCTCCTGTCCTGCCTTACCACTCTTATTCTATAGAAGTATTGCCATTACTCCAGAATTTCCCAGATTTAAATACAACTCATTTTTCCCCCATTTATTTATTTTATTGCATTTCAGGTTTTGGGGTACATGTGAAGAACATGCAAGATTGTTGCATAGGTACACACGTGGCAGTGTGATTTGCTGCCTTCCTCCCCATCACCTACATCTGGCATCTCTCCCCCTGCTATCTTTCCCCAGCTCCCCACCCCCCACCCTCCCTCCCCTATTTCCCCCCAACTGACCCCAGTGTGTAGTGCTCCCCTCCCTGTGTCCATGTGTTCTCATTGTTCAACACCCACCTATGAGTGAGAACATGTGGTGTTTGATCTTCTTTCTTTCTTCACATCCTTTTCTAGCTATGACACCATTTCTCTATTTCCCTTCTTTAGTTTTTGGAAGCATTTTCTACAAACCCGTTGTCTACCACTTCACCTTCTAATCACTGTCCCACACTCTCCAGTGAGAACTTGGTCCTCATCAATCAATAAAAGTTATTCTTGCCAAGATCATATCTACTATTGCTAATTCAAGTGGAAGTTTTCCAGGCTTATCCTGTTAAATAGTCTTGTCCATTCTCTCACACTTCACTTTTGTTTCCTGTATTCTGTAAAACTTTTTGTTCTTACCTTCTACTTGGCCACCTCTTTTCTCTTCTTCAGCTCATTTTTTTACGTAAGGAGTCCTCCCCACTAATAAAATCCTAAGCATTGGAATCCCTCAGGAGTTAGTCTATACTCCATTTTGTTTCAATGTCTCTTTCAATTTATCTTTTTAATTTCACCTCTTGTGGCTTTAAATATTATCTATATGCTGATAATTTCAAACTTTTCTCTCTAGCCTAAACCTCCCCATGAGTGCTACTATTAATATCTTACATGATATCTGCAACTTACACACTTCTCAAAATTAGCATGTTCAAAACAAGAGATTAATTTGTCACTTTGTTAATACTTACCATTTCTATAAATAGCAATATCATCCACCCACACTAGTTGATTAAGCCAAAATTTCAGGAGTCATTTCTGAATGTATAATTTTCATCACTGACTACAACAAAACAACCACTATCAATTTTACCTCTAATGTTCGTCTAAACTCTCCCTTTGTTTTCTCATCTCTGCTGCTATAACCGTAGTTCAGGTACAATCATCTCCTTCCTGCCCAACTGCACACAGCTTCTTGCCTCCCTGCTTTTGTGCCTGAGCTCCATAGTTCATTCTGCATACAACAGACAAAGTGATTCTTAATGCAGACAGAATTACATTGCTATTCTTGTGAAAGCTCCTTTAATTGTGTTCTACTGTACCCACAATAAACTTGGAACACCTTGCTATGGTACAAGGGGCCTATATATAATCTTGTTGGGCTAGTCTTACCATCCTCACCTCAGATTACCCTCATCTGTGCTCACTACCCCTGGCTGCATTTGAACACTGTTTCTTGAAAACTCTGCTAATTCTAGCCTTAAGACATTTCCCTTGTTATTCACTCTGCCTGCAATACTTTCTCCCAAATTGTAAGATGGCTAGTTTGTTCTTGCTATTCAGCTATCAACTAAAGTATCAATCCCTTAAAGCGTATTCCCTGACCACATAAATTTCTTTGGTATTAAATCTTGAGAGTTTATAAGTTTCCAACATCAGGGTCATCATTTACTTTTTCCTACCTAATCTAAAATTCAATTACTGGCCTACCATTAAACTTTTGTCCACAACATAATAAGAACAGAAACTTGCTCAAGTAGTTGAAAACTCCAGTTCTAGAATATTTCTGGTTATTATTGTCATTTCTTGCTTTATCAGTGAAACATAACTGGATCTTGACAACATGATTATAATCAAAAGATTCACACAAGTTCACATAATTGGTGCAGCTGAGCTTCCAGCTCTTGACCACATTCAAGAGATATTGGTGAAAAAGAACACGAGGTTCCACTGCATTTTGACCAACATTAAGCAAGTGCAAATTAGATGTCTTTTTTATTGTCATTCTTATGAGCAGCTTGGTTCCAATTGTGTTAAAAGTGATCATTGATCACCTTAAAAAACATGGTACATTGATAAATGAGTCTCAGCTTGATGTTATTTTGTATATAAACAGACTAATTTGTAAAACTTTAGACATCACAGATTGTTCGTAGGGTGGTAGACTAGCTTAATTACCTTTCAAATTACCAATGAGAAACACAAACCAATATGAAAATAATGGGAAAATAAGAACTACAATGACAGCAATTATGATGCAACAGTGAACTCAGTTGTCCCAAGCCAATTTAACAAACAAGACTGGTTGAAGGGAGGATGATGAGCAAAATACTCATAATTTTAAAAAGTGGTCAGACACAAAATGAATACTCAGTGACTTTTCCACTGTCTGAGAGATTGGTGGTCTGGAGAAGAACCTTATGCGAGTACTATGTAATGTGGCATCACGCCAGAGAAGAATGCTGTGAGATATACTTGCAGACTTGTCAAGGGACTTATTTGACCAGTTAAGGTAGGAGAGTTTTGTTAAGTCCTGTACATATATATTTGCATCATTCTTATAAAGAAGCATTAACTTTTTTTTAATGGTACTACTCAGAGGAACAAAAAATAATTGACTAAAATATAATATTCTTTCTATGTAACTGAGAAAAAAAAATCAAGGCTATCAAGTACAATGAAGACACAGTGATGTGAGATGTGAATACTCTCAAAACTCTCATACACCCTGCTCAAATTGTAAGCTGGTTAAACTTTTAAAGTTTTAGACTTCAAAAATAAAACTCTTTCTCTCTCTCTCTCTCTGTCACACACACACACACACACACACACACACACACACATACCCCATTAAAATCTATCATTGTAAGTACATTTTCATGTACACAAATATTCATCACAATATTGTGGTGACAACACAAACCTGGAATAGAAGGTTTGTGTTGTCACCACAACACAATAATTGAGAATATGGTACATCTACTGAGTGAAATGGTAAGTGGGAAAAAAAGGAGATGGGGAAGAGTAACTCTTATAATATAAATCCTTATATTTGTGTAAAAAATAAAAGACTAAAAAATGATCTGTAGGCATATTTGAATTTACATAGGTAGTGAGAAAAATGATGCTAGGGAACGAATGCATGCTCAATAGTTCAACTTATGTCAAAGATAAATAAAGCTGGATACTAGTGATGAGGACAGATTTTATTCATTAATAATTATTGCAATAGGGAAGAGTCCAGCATGAACTGAACTCATCTTCAATTTGTACAGAGGTGACTGAGCATTTTAGAGGGAGAATGAAGAATTAGGGAGCAGGGATAGCAGGGCTTAGTGGAGTCAGGGAAGTGAAAAATTACAAAGAATTACAAAGGGTTAGCCAGTGCATATTCAATTAGGCCAACTATGTCTGCTAGATGGCAATTACTGAAGTTAGGATTCTGGCTCCCACATGGACTGGGAGACAGAGACTATCCTCAGGCATTGACTGAAGCAAAAAATAAATTCTTTTTGGCAGCCTTGGGTTTTCTTAGGCAGGCACTTTAAGGTGGGTTAGGGTCATCTTAGAGATGTTGCCTTGAGCTGTTAGAAACTATGTTTGCTCAAGTCATATACACCAAGGTTTAGGCCTAGTCGAGATGTTCAGAGGAGAGCTAGAGTTTGGTTAAGGAGAGAATCTTTGTCACTTACTAAAATGAGCTTTTATTTTCTGTGATTATATGTAACACTCAGGGATCAGTGTGATAACAAGACATGTCAACAAGATATCAGTATCACAGATGGCCACTGAGATGTAGAGAAGTCAGGTAGCTTTCTTCTTGCCTGGGACAAAGGACATGGATTACATCAACTGACTGGGGACCACCAGATTCACTGCACAGTGTTCATTAGGGCGGAGCACAGCTGACATGTTTCTGAAGCAATTTTGGTGTAATGTTGGGACATTGTGGGTATTAGGACCTATGGAGGAGTTACTACAAAATCACAAGGCAGAGTACTAAAGAGTTGAAGTCACAGACGCTCCTAGCCACACTGCTTTGATCTGTTTTACATGTGGGCCTGCATGAGGTTTAGTTGGTGGAGGAAGGATAGAGTCGTTCTGCAACCTTTAGGATGCCTCATGTAGAGTTCCTCTGAGAGAATACAAAAGCCTCCTATTCCAAAGCCCACTGCATGAGGGACTTCTCTTAGACAAATACCACAATAGAATTGGATTTTAGTGCTTCTGACAAAGACTCTACCCCAAAGCTCAGAACTATTAGGACTGAAGCTACTGTGGACTGAAGGGCCTTCTCCAAGCTCCCCTCATGCTGGGGTCACATTCTGAGCTGCCCCAAGGGGTCTTGGTGTGGTGTTATCTCCTTCACCTTCTCACAGCTACCACCAACACTCAAGAACCAGAGTCATGGCAGTCTGCTCATGAAACAGAGAAAAATGAATTAATTGGATAGTTTTCCTAAGTCACAAAAGAATGTTGATTTTTTTGTTAATTAACTGTTATTAAGTGAGGATTTTTTATCCAACTGGGAGTTGAAATTCTCAATAAACATACCGTAGAACAACTATCACTTCTCTCTGTAAAATAAGTAAACAGCCTAGTCAGAAAGAAAAGTTGGTGACATCTGGTAGCCAGGAATAAATAAAATCTCCCATCTGGTGAAAGGCTTTTGAGTTGCCACTTCCTATTCAGATTGTCACTACAACTGCAGCTAGATGACAATACCCTGCATATTATAAGCAACCTGCCTGGATCAGTTTGGCAAAGCAGCATGATTCAGTTGCACTGATTAAAAATAGATATTTCTTCTATGCTGAGATCTAATCATCTTTATTTCACAAGGTGATGATTTACGATACCCCAGATGGCTAAATAAAAATACTTCAGGTATGGACAAGGTGTAATCAACTGTCCTTTTCTCTAAAATATATTCTATCTTATCTATTCATTATTTACATTTTCATGAAAGAATAGTGAAAAATTGGGTGGTAACCATACTCTTCAATGTTAAATACAGTTTGAAAGTGCTATAAATTAGAATTTGATGTTTAAGGGAAAAGTGATAATTTTTTCAAGTATAATTTATTTAATCAAGTTTATCTACTTTTACTTCGACTTCTCTCTGATATGAGATATTGTACCTTGTCTAAGCACCTGCTTAGACGATTCTACCTCCTAAGAGAGTTGTTAGGAAGTAATGACAGTACCTCCCTCCCGCCAGCAAATAAATGGAGACTTCATGTTGTATCCTTTGATTGAATCAAAGGGTGATTAACTTTGATGAACAGTTGCACTAATTGGTGACACATTCCATTTTACTATTTTTCCAGAAGTGAATATTTGAGAAGTAAACAGATTTTAAATGACTGAGCAGTTGCTAGATACATACAACTACAAAAAGATTTCTATATGTATTTAATTATATTGACCTTAAACCATCCTGTAATGTTTATTTCAACAAATAGCTCTCTCTGTGATCACTTTTAGAATATTTGTATGACCTGAAACATCTTTTAGGTACAATCAGCATTCAAAACATTATTAAACTTTACTGTCTGTATCATTAGTGTCTGTAAAATATGTTAACACTGGGCAAATGATACCAAAGAGATTTGTTTCACTTATGTTGCTCCTATTCACATTGCCAATTACCAATAGACTACATGAATTATTTATCATCTAATGTTGGCTTTACATCAACTATTTTACCACTTCCATATATAACAATTCTCAAGGGTAGTTTTACAAATATTTTCTGCTTTTCTTGAGCAAAAATTTTTGGAGACTGCTGACAAACTTCTTAAATAAATACAACGTGAAACTGAGATAAAAGGAAGGCAGCAAATCACACTGCCATGTGTGTACCTATGCAACAATTTTGCATGTTCTTCACATGTACCCCAAAACCTAAAATGCAATAAAATAAATGGGAAAAAAAAGGAAATCATATCAAATAGATTATTAAACTATTTCAGAAAATGACAGAGGGCACTTCAATCAAGACTCTCTAGTTCTGTATATGCAAATTAAAGAAAATTTAGGGCTTTTACGTTTGTTGGGAAATTTTGTCTCGTTTTAATATATAAACTTAACCAAATCAATATAAGCAAATGAGGAAACATTATTGGGAATTCACCTTCGCTTCAGGATTTTTTATTTAATTGTACTTTAGGTTCTGAGGTACATGTACAGATCATGCAGGATTGTTGCATAGGTACATATGTGGCAAGGTGGTTTGCGGCCCATATCCCCCCGTCATCTATATCTGACATTTCTCCCCATGTTATCTCTCCCCATCCTCCCCAACGTATACTATCCCTCCCCTAACCCCCACAACAGACCCCAGTGTGTGATGCTCTCCTCCCTGTGTCCATGCATTCTCATTGTTCAACACCCACCTATGAGTGAGAACATACTGTGTTTGGTTTTCTGTTCTTGTGTCAGTTTGCTGAGAATTATGGTTTACAGATTCATCCATGTCCCTACAAAGAACATGAACTTATCCTTTTTTATGGCTGCTTAGTATTCCATGGTGTATATGTACCACATTTTCTTTGTCCAATCTATCATCGCTGGGCATTTAGATTGGTTCCAGGTCTTTGCTATTATAAATAGTGCTGCAATGAACATACATGTGCATGTGTCTTTATAATACAATGATTGATAATTTTGGGGGTATATACCAGTAATGGGATTGCTGGGTCAAATGGAATTTCTATTTTTAGATACTAAGGAATCACCAACCTGTCTGCCACCATGGTTGAACTAATTCATAGTTCCACCAACAGTGTAAAAGTGTTCCTATTTCTCCACATCCTCCCCAGCATCTGCTGCCTCCAGATTTTTTTTTATTGCATTTTAGGTTTTGGGGTACATGTGAAGAACATGCAAGATTGTTGTATAGGTACACATGTGACAGTATGATTTGCTGCCTTCCTCCCCTTCATCTATATCTGGCATTTCTCCCCATGCTATGTCCCCCAACTCCCCACCCCAAGCTGTCCCTCCCCTATTTCCCCCCCAACAGACCCCAGTGTGTAATGCCCTCTCCCTGTGTCCACGTGTTCTCATTGTTCAATGCCCATCTATGAGTGAGAACATGCGGTGTTTGATTTTTTGATTTTGTGTCCTTTGTAGGGACATGGATGAACCTGAAAACCATCATTCTCCAGATTTTTTAATGATCGCCATTTTAACTGGCATGAGATTGTATCTCAATATGGTTTTGATTTGCATTTCTCTGATGACCAGTGATGATGAGAATTTTTTCCTATGTTTGTTGGCCACATAAGTGTCTTTTTTTAAAAAAAAGTATCTGCTTATATGTTTTGCCCACTTTTGAATGGGTTTGTTCATTTTTTTCTTATAAAACTGCTTTACTTCTTTGTAGATTCTGGCTATGAGGCCTTTGTCAGATGGTTAGATTGCAACCCATTCTGTTGTTTGCTTGTTCTCTCTAATGATTGTTTCTTTTGCTGTGAAGAAACTCATAAGTTTAATTAGATCCCATTCATCTATTTTGGCTACTGTAATCAAAACAGCATGGTACGGATACCAAAATAGAGATACAGACCGATGATACAGAACAGAGGTCTCGGAAGTTAAGCCACACACCTACAACCATCTGATCTTTGACAAACCCGACAAAAACAATCAGTGGGGAAAGGATTCTCTGTTTAATAAATAGTGTTGGGAAAACTGGCTAGCCATTTGCAGAAAGCAGAAACTGGATCCCTTCTTTAGACCCTACACTAAAATTAACTCCACATGGATTAAAGATTTAAAGATAAAACCTAACACCAATAAAGCCCTAGAAGAAAACCTAAGCAAAACCATTGAGGACATAGGCATAGGCAAGGACTTCATGACTAAAACACCAAAAGCAATGGCAACATATCCAGTATAAGCAGAGTAAAAGATAATCCAGATACAGGAAATGGGGAGGCGTAACAGGTATCAATCCATTTAATTACAAAGTCTTGCAATTTTTTCTTAATCACAATATTTTGATAGTAACCACACATTCTCATATACAAATTCTGATATGTGTATACATATATATGTATATATGTCATACATATATACACATTTATGTGTTTTCCCCCCAGAGTATAATAAATGCAAGTTAATATTCTCTAAATAACTTGAGTTTAGCTTAGCGTTAGTCATTCCATGATTCTGTGTAACCCAGTGATATTCTCCATAAGCACTAAGGCATTGATTGTTTCATCACATATGCATTATTTGCCTACCCTGTACCAGAAACTGGCATGATAAATATACATTTTAAAAATAGACTTTGCATTCAAAGAGCTCAGGGATTTGTTGGGGAGACACTAAGTCCGCTACATGCAATAGGGGCTATTGTCATTCATTTAACACACATTTATGGAAAAAATTATTATTGAACAATTGAACAATTATTGAACATATGTTGAACAATTATTATCCAGGAAAAATGATGTTAGGAATGCAAAGGTGATTCAGGCACAATCCTTGTTTCCAAATTGCCCACAAGCAGGTAGAAGGTCTAAGGGACCCTGGGAATTGAGCAGTTAATTCCTGAATTGTCACTGGAAGGATCCTCAGAGAAAGAGCTACCTGAGCAGAGCTGGGAAGATAATTAGAAACTTTCTAGCAAGATGAAAGACAAGCTCCTTGGACAGAGAAGGATTTGCATGCCTTAAAGTGTGACAGTATCAGTAAGAATATCACAGACTCTTTGTGCATGTCTCAGTAGCAGGAGACAATACTGGTAAGTCTGAGCCTTAAATGTGAATGGCTTTCTCTTCATTGGTTTCTAATTAACCCTTCTGAGCAACTGACACTGACAGCCATTTCTTTCCTATGTGAAATCTCAAAAGTCTTGTACTCCAGCATCATTGGGAAACTAGTTGGAAATGAAGGGATCCAGAATCTCTGACCTTGCTCCAACCCTAGTGAGTCAGATCTGCAGGTGCTTCTTGCATGTTCAGGTTTGAAAAGTGCACCTCTGGGCTGGTGATCCTGAACATTTATTATACCCTGGAATCATCTGTGGCACTTCAAAAAAAATACTCATGCTTCAGCCCAACCCCTAAATCAGTCAATTGGTTTGATTACTTTTTCTCTGGAGCTGGAATACTCACATTTTCAGTTTCTACAGGCGATTCTTATGTATAACAAGGGTTCCAAAACACTGACAAAGGACAAGATATCCTAAATATGGCAGGATGTCAAAATCACCTGTGCAATGTCCTGACCCAGACATAATGTACCACAGTTGCTAAGAATGAATGGTCTTGGCAATCTGTTTGTGTGTGGTGTGTATGCACATGTGTGAACATGGGTGTGTGTTTGTATGAGATTCAGTTGCACATCAAAGTCTGCGAACAAATTATCAAAGAAAAAAGACATAAACAGGAACTTGGAATCCACAGAATCTTAGTGCAGGAGGATGACTAGGAGTTTTTACTGGAATCATAACCTGTCCCATTTCACTTATAAGGTTGTTTTGAGGGGTACTGAATTGTGTAGAAGCATAACCTGTGCAAATCACAAAAGAACTAGAGAGTTAACAATTTGGACCTAATTTATACATTAAAAAATCATCAAATTTAAGTGCATGGCATTGTCTTATGTTTGTATGTCCAGTTGGCAATGGCACTGGGTTCTTCAAGACATCCTTTTTCCACCACTCTGGGAACTACAGTGGCCCTAACCGAGTGGCTTCAAAACTGGGGTAGGGCCACCATTCATCAATATTGTTGGGCAGCTACACACTATCATGAAGCACAGTGTGATTGCAACGTGCTTTCTGCTCAGTGTGTCTTCTGGCATTGCCAGAGCATAAGTGGCAGACGTGGGAAGGACCATGTGGATGTAAACATGATCCAGCAAGGACAGTGTGTGTGAATTCCCCAGAGGCAGCTGTACATTGGTTGCATCTGAGGGCATCTCATGCTAGAGAAGACCAAAACAAAAAGGGGAGTGGATCAAGACCCCCAACAGAAAGGGGAGTGGATCAAGACCCCCAACAGAAAGGGGAGTGGATCAAGGCCTGCAATAGAAAGTGAAGTGGCTATCGGCATTCGATGCCGATATTGGCCATTAAAGATTATCTAAGTGAAAATGTAAAAGAATAAAACTTGTAAGACTTTTTAAAAAATAATTCAGACATTTATTTTAGATTCACAGTGTACAGGTGTAGGTCTGTCATGTGGGGACACTGTGTTACCACCCTGAAGTTTGGGGTATGAATGATCCTGACACCCATGTGGTAAGCACAGCAGTCAACAGGCATTCTCTCAACCCCCAGTCCTTTCCCTCCTTCCCTACTCCTGCAGTCCCTAGTGTCCATTGCTCCCATATTTATGTCCATGTATACTTGATGTTTAGTTCCAGTTATAAATGAGAACACATTGTATTTGCTTTTCTTTTCCTGCATTAATTTACTTAAGATAATGTCCTCTAGCTGCATCCATATTGCTGTAAACAATATGATTTTATTCTTTTTGATGGCTGTGCAGTATCCCGTGGTGTATATGTACTACATTTTCTTTATCCAGTCAATTGTTGATGGACTCTATGTTGATTCCATATCTTTGCTATTGTAAATAGTGCTTCCATGAACATATGAGGGCATGTGTCTTTTTGGCAGATTGATTTATTTTCTTTTGGGTGTGTACCCACTAATGGAGTTGCTAGGTGGAATGGTAGTCCTGTTTTAAGTTACTTTGAGAAATCTCCAAACTGCTTTCAACAGTGGCAGAACTAATTTACATTCCTACCAACAGTAGTATAAATGTTCCCTTTTCTCCAAAGCATCACCAGCATGTGTTACTTTTTTGACTCTTTAATAATATCCGTTCTGACTGGTGTGAGATGGTATTTCACTGTGGATTTCCTTATAAGAGCTTTTAATCAAAGTTTGGTGATAACCCTTGAAAAGATTATTTGAACTATTTTCGCTTCTCAAATGATGTTTTTTTTTTCTTTTTCACGTAAGCACTTGTAAAAAATATAAAAGTGAGGTCTGTTTTTGTATTTCATGCCATGTCCTTCACAAAATCATGTAAAATAGAGAATTTTCACTAAAATAGACTTTCCTGAAGAAGTATTGAATATCTCATCCTTCTAAATAAATACATGTTCCTTGTAATGCTTTAAACTTTATATTGATAAAAGGAACTAAGAGAACCATAGGAGAGGCATAAAAAAGGGCTAGAATATACCAGAATTATATAGCCAGAAGTGACCTCCAGCAAGTTACCTTTTTACTTACTGGAAGGACTTAAGGAGTTAACCTTGAAAACATTTTCCAAGATATAGCCATTCTGGCTTTATTTGGTAAAGGATTCCTTGAAGGTTATTCTAAATCAACATCCTTCCTGCCTGTTTTTATCTTCTTCTCATTTGTCTTCTGTGGAAATGTGTGTGCCCTGCTTTCTAATGGCATCTCTTCACAGACTCAAAATCTGCTACTTCATTCCCCAACTCTGAGGGCAATTTGGCTTTATGTAAAATAACCAGGTTTTTTTTTTTTTTTTTTTTTTTTTTTTTTGCTTTTAAAAAAGATTTTCCCTTCTTATCTTTCAATCATTCACCTGTACTCCTTGCATATATTATCTATAAATTTTAATTTCATTAAATTCACTGTTGATTTGCTGTAGATTACTGGTTATGCCACATCTTGTTTCAGTTATAAGGTCCTAAAGCAGCAGAAGATACACTCAAAAGAAGATTTAAATAATCCTGGTAGTACAAAAAGAAAGCTTCATGGTTTTAAAACGTATGTATTTTATTGGCATCTGGCTTTTCAACCAATCTTCTTCTGTGGAGTTTACTTTTGTGCTGAACCGAGTTTACGCTTAAGGGCTACAGATATACCTTAGGATGGTCATCCCTTATTTAGTGACTTGGGACTCTATCTAGGAAACCTAGAAGTTTGAGGCATGGATGGGTATCTATCTGCCCAATGAAACATTATCAGATATACACTAAGTGATTGATAATTTATTGTGGGCAAATACTCCCGGTCTAAGAATCTGTGTAAACCGTCTTTACAACATTCTTTCTTTTAATGATTTTATGTGTTCATCCATTCCAGTTTAGATCAATCATAATTTTGAGTACATATTATGTACCAAGCACTATAGTGGGAATAAAGTGTAAATGAATAAAATCCCTGTCCTAAAGATACAATAAATCTATTTGCAAAGATGCATGTAAACTGGAATCATAATTTAAATTTGTGGATAAGATGAGATTCCATAGTGTATTGTGGGAATACAGACAAAGGTTGCATAGCGAAAGGCTCAGTTGGCAGATGGGTTATCTGTTAAATGAATGCACAAATCATTGCTAAGGAGTGAGAAATTGTGGGGAAATTTTTTTCTCTAGGTGGCAGCCTGTGAATTTTCTTCTAGTCATTCCAGATATTTCTGGCAAGTAAAACAAAAACAGAAAGTGTGGGATGAGGGAAGCAGGAAGGAGGAAAGCAAACAAAGGACAGGAAAGAAGGGTGTAGGAGAGAAGAGATCAAAGAGAATTAAAGGAAAATGAAGTGTTGATGTCTGTCACTATTACTGTCTGGGAGTCTGAGTCTCTTTGTAGGTTTCTAAGAACTTGCTTTGTGATTCTGGGTGCTCCTGTGTTGGGTACATATATATTTAAGATAGTTAAGTGTTCTTGTTGAATTAAACCCTTTACCATTATGTATTGCTTTTCTTTGTCTTTTTTGATCTTTGTTGGTTTAAAGTCTGTTTTGTCTAAAATTAGGGTTGCAACCCCTGCCTTTTTCTGATTTCCATCTGCTTGGTAGATTTTTTTCTCCATCCCTTTGTTTTGAGCCTATAGGTGTCACTGAGTGTGAGATGGGTCTCTTGAAGACAGCATTCCATTGAGCCTTGCTTTTTTATCAAGCTTGCCACTCTGTGCCTTTTAAATGGGACATTTAGCCCATTTACATTCAAGGTGAGTGTTGATATGTGTTTATTTGATCCTATCATTGTGTTGTTAGCTTGTTATTATGCCGGCTTGTTTGTGTGGTTGCTTTATAGTGTCACTCGTCAGTGTACTTGTGTGTCTTTTGTATTGGCTGGTAACAGTCTTTCCTTTCCATATTTAGTGCTCCTTTCAGGATCTCTTAGAAGGTATGTCTGGTGGTAGCAAACTCGCTCAGCATTTGCTTAACTGAAAAGGATCTTGAGCAGGACCATCTCTTTTGAACAGCTTCTGGAAAAACTTGACAGCTACTGTATCTCTAGCACTAGACAGACACAATCCCCTCCTTCTTTTTGTTACCACCTCGTGGTAAGAGTACCATCACAAAACTGTGGCAATTTTGATGGGATTAGACGATAGGTCTCCCTTAAACCACTTTCTAACCAACCACACTTGGAATGATTGACACTTCTGCCTTTTGATTCTGACAGGCCTTTGCAGTACTGCTTCTTGGCAATGGTGTTCACCTGCCCTCACTGTCAGAGTCCACCCAAACTCATGGGGGACCCCCATTCATCCCTATAGAGCCTATTACATGTGTGAAGAATCTTTCAATTGGTTGCTTCCTGAAATTGCTTCTGGAAGGAATGACTTACTCTAATTTTAACCCTAAACTGTAATTTTGCCAGCCTCACAGACAAAAATTCCCTCTGGGATTCATTTATTTCACATTCTCTCTCATTGCTCATATTCTGCCTGGAGTTTCCTTTCCTTAGACTATGCAGAGAGTAGTATTCAAACATATACTCTTCCATCTATATTACATTTAAACGTTTCCCCTAAACCTCACAGTCACAGCAAATGTCTTTTAATCCATGGAATAGCATATCTCAAAATGTGTCCCATAAAATAGCAGTTTGTTGAAATTCTTATAGAAAGAGGCTTATGGTCAAATCAATTAAGAAAAAAAAATATGAAAAGTATATGAACAGCCATATATTTAAAGCAATTGTTTTAACATCTTTCAAGGTTAGTATTCTAAAGATCAGAGTAACCCTGGGTACATTTTTAAAGATACGGATCCACAGGCCCAGCTTAGACTTGCCAATTCAAAATGTTTGATAGTAAATCTGAGAAATCTTTGTGTTTATGACTGCCATAATAATGTCACCATCCGGGTCTGAATTCCAGAACAGTGTTTGAGGGCCTCTATTCTATAAAACTCTCTAAGACTCTTTTACTCATTATCTGACAATACCCCAGTAGCCCTCTATTCACCAACTAACTGTTCACAATACAATTTGTTGCATTCTTAAAAGTCTAATTGGTATATTTACAAAGATGAAGGAAAAGAGGAAGTGAATAGCCCCTCCAAAGAAGCCATTTTAGATTTCACTTTTTGACCACTCTCATTCTTATTTGCTTTCTCTCCCAAACCACTCTTTCCTCAACTTAGTGTTATTTCTCAGAGCCTTAACATTCTTTGTGCACTAATAAGAAATAGGTATCGCACTATGGACATCAGTGTTAATAACTCCTGCATACAGCAATAAATTATTAATTTTCTTAACATATTCATAAAATATATTTTGCACTACTTAAGCTAGTTTATTTAAAAATATGAAAAATTTTCATATTTTAGATTTGTTTAGAGTTTTTATCTTTATTTTCATTTACAAAAAAATGCTTTGAAGCTGGTAAAAACTCAACTAGATATAAAATGTATAAGAAGTAATCTAAATGTGAGTAATAAATTACAGCCCAGTGTACAATTAATAGCACAAAAAAATAACAAGACTGGTTATCAACAGCCTGGCAAGGTAATGAAAAAGCATGTAATGCAGATGAATTTTTAAATGAAAATAATATTTGTATAACATCTCAACTGCAGTTTTCTGAAAATTATCAGAAACTCAAGGCAATGAAAAGATTTTTTTGAGGTGTTTTTAAAATGATTTGTTTCCTTCTTTATAAATTTACCCTCAAGATCATTAAGAGACAGCATTTGATAATCTCATGCTTTCTCACATCTCAACTTATCCTTTTAAAGACACATTACATTTCTCTTGTAATTACTGATTTATTGATATATCTCTGACATTTAATACTTTCTCATATATTTATTGACTACTTCTATTTATTTTTATCTGAATTGCAAGTTTTACTATGCATACTTGTCTTTTTTGTTTGGTTATCTTTTTAAAATTAATTTTCATTTATTCTTCATATAGTATTAATGATAGAAATCTGTGTCTATATTGCAAATATTTCTCCTTCGCTTTACATAAAGAAGCAATGGAAAGTATATTCCAGCTGCTTTGTTCCAGCTCCCAAAATAACTTCTGAGTTTACTGTAATATATTGTTTTCTTTTTCATTTTTTGGAAGTAAAGAGAAGCCTGTTTTCCTGCTTGGAGAAAGGGAGAAAAGAAATCTGTAAATCAATGTTAACTATCCTAACTAGTTATTTTTTCCCCCACAGGCGCTCAATTACATGAGCAACTACTGAAGTTGAGAGGTTGTTTCCCCAAGTAAATCATGCTAGCAGCAATCTTCATCCAACAAGTTACCTCAGGCTTTTGACATCTATCAGATTAGCTGCTCTATCAGTGCATAAGGTGTCATTGTAATAGTTTGGCTTCAGGTCCCTTGAAGGTAATTTTAAACTACAAATGTAGCAATCTTTTCCTGAAAAGAATGATAGTGATTCTCTATAGATCTTCAAGGTCAAGAAGAGAATTCTACTCATCTCATGAAATTAAAAAATAAGCAATATTATCTGAAGAAAATATTAAAATATTTGTTTATAATAAAAGTGTGGCATCTGGAGTCATTTACAATTTTTTCTTTGTTCTATTTATCAAAATAAACTATAGAATTTGAATATAATTTGATTAATTTTGAAATATGTATACTATCTTTAAATAATCACTATAATTGGTGGTGAACCTAGCCATTACACCCAAAAGTTTTTTTTGTCTCCAAATAATTTCCAGTCCATGGCCAGACAACCACTGATAGTCTTTACAAAAGTTTCTATTGAAATATTTTGCCCAGCTTTTTCTTCATATTGTTATGATAATTCTGTGTAAATTCTGAATACAAGTCTTTTATCAGATATATGCTTTGAAAATATTATCTACCAGTCTGTTGCTTATCTTTTCATTTCTTTGATTGCATCTTTCAAAGAGCAGAAGCTTTTACTTTTTATGAAGTCCAATTTTACCATCTTTTTTCTTTTATATACACCGTGGAACACTAGACAGACATAAAAAGGATGAGTTGATGTTCCAGGGATGTGGATGAAGCTGGAAACCATCATTCTCAGCAAACTAACACAGGAACAGGAAACCAAACACCACATGTTCTCACTTATAAGTGGGAGTTGAACAATGAGAACACGTTGACACAGGGTGGGGAACAACACACACCAGGCCTGTTGGGGGTTGGGGGGAAAGGGGAGGGATAGCATTAGGAGAAATACCTGATGTAGATGACAGATTGAGGGGTGCAGCAAACCACTATGGCACTTGTATACCTATGTAACAAACATGCACATTCTGCACATGTATCCCGAAATTAAAGTATAATAATAATAAAAAAAAGAGAAATGTGCACAATAGGCAACTCTATAGAGGTTGAAGGTAGATTAGTGGCTGCTTAGGGATGGTGAGTAGTGGCGGGACAGCAGATTGATATCTAAGGGATATGTAGTTTCTTTGTGAAGTGATGAAATGTTTTAAAAATAACTGGGAGAATGGTTGCACATACATTTAAATATGTTAAAACCACTGAATTGTATATTTTAAATGTGGGATTTATTTGGTATGTGAATTGTATCTCATGAAGGCTTTTTAAACAAAACAACATTGCTGTATCTTAGATCAAACCAAAGTTTGTGTCAAATCCTGCTATGTAATATTGGTTAAATTTTATAGTCTAAAATCCAAGCTTTATTTATGAGGATACTCACTTCATTGCTGAGGTATATCAACAAAACATATTAGTAAACTTACAGGAACAAAATATTAGGCCTACTACTGAGAAAATACAAAACCTGGAAATATACCTTTGAAAAGAATCTTATTTAGAGTGAAGGGAAGTTATGGAACATATCAAGCAAATTAGTAATTGCTAAATATTGAGTTAATATATGTTAGACATTCCTTCTCAGTGATTACAGAATAGTTATATCAAATGAAATTAGGTTAAATATATATTTGAAAGGTAAACATCCAAAGTAGAATAAATTTATCATTTTGTATCCTAAGTAATAGAATTTCCTTGTTGTATTTACTTTCAATTAACAAAATAGTTAAGTGCTCTATTACTGGTACTTTGATTTATTTTAAGAACCTCTTTGTACATCTAAATGTAAATTTAATGTAAATTGCTTTTATATAAATTGTGACTCTTAAAAAAAAGAATTCCTGGCTCATCCAGGTTGCAGATATTTTCCTATATTTTACGCTAAAAGTCTTACAGCTTTAATTTTTATGTTTAGGCCAATGATTCATTTTGAGTTATTATAAATGGTACATGATATGAATCAAAATTTTTTTTCATTGTTTTGGTTTGTTACATATAATTTTCAAGTTGCTTGAGCACCATTTGATGAGGAGACTATTCTTTCTCCACAGAACTGACTTTGCTTCTTTGTCAAAAATCATTTTCCGTAAATGCGTGTGTCTATTTCTGTACATTCTGTTCTTTTATTTATTTATCTATCTTTGCCAGTATCCAAACTGCTTTGATTACTACAGCTTTTAATAAGTCTTAGGTAATATTTGTCCTCCAATTTTCTTCTTTCTTTTATAAATTTGTTTTGGCAAATCTAGGTGCTTGTGTTTCCACATTAATTTTTAATCATTTTGTCATGTTTCACAGAAATGTCTGTTGAGATTTTATTGAGATTGTATTAAATCCTTACATTAGTTTCTGAAGAATTTATATCTAAATAACATTGAGTCATTCAACTGATAGATATTATATTTCTCCATATATTTAGGTTTTAAATTTCTCTTAGTAGTATATTTGTCAGTTACAGATCTTTAGCATAAGACCTTATAGTTCTCAGAATTACCTACACATATTTCATATGTTTGCATTATTGTAGCTGGTACTTTAAAAATTTCCATATCTGATTATTTTGCATATGGAAATAAAAATTGACATGTATATTAAGCTTGCAATGTGCCCTTTGACAAACTCACTTTATTAGTAGTAGCAGATTTTGTAGGTTTCTTTGGATTTTCTACATAAAAAAATCATATAATCTGTGAACAAAATCAGTTTTACTACATTCATTCCAATCTAAATATATCTCTAAATACATATTATTTCTTTGTGTTGGGAAGATTTACTATCCTCCTTCTAGCTGTATTGAAAACTATATATTATTGTTAACTATAGTCATCCTACAGTTCTATAGAACACTAAAGTTTATTCATCCTATCTAGCTGTAAATTTGTATCCTTCAACAAATATTTTCTTATCCCTCTTTTCCCCTACCCTTTTACCCTTCCCAGTCTCTAGTATCCTCTATTCTACTTTTTATTTCTATTAGATCAACTTTCTTTAGTTTCCACATGAGTAAGAAGATGAAGTGCTGAACTTTGTGTTCCTGGCTTACTTCACTTATCCTAATGTCCTCCATTTCCATCTCGATTGCCATGAATGATGGGATTTAATTATGTTTATGGCTGAATAGTATTTTGTGGTATAATGTGTGTGTGTGTGTGTGTGTGTGTGTGTGTGTATACCATATATGACATTTTCCTTATACACTCATCTATTGATAGACACTTAGGCTGATTTCAGATCTTACTATTGTGAATAGTGCTATAATAAATATGGGTGTTTGGGTGTCCCTATGACATAACGATTTTATTTTCTTTAAATAAATACCCAGCAGAAGGATTGCTAGATCATATGGTTGTTCTATTTTTTATTTCTTGAGAAACCTCCATAGAGTTCTCCATAATGGCTATGCTAATTTACATTCCTACCAATAGTGTGCAAGTGTTTCAATTTCTCCATATCCTCACCAACACTTTTGTCTTTGATAATAGCCATTCTGGCAAATGTAAAGTGATATCTCATTGTTATTTCTATTTCCTTGTCCTTAATGTTTAGTAACATTGAACATCATTCCATATACCTGCTTAGCCATTTGTATGTCCTCTTTGGAAAAATATCTATTCAAGTCTTTAGCCCTTTTTTAATCAGGTTATTATGGGTTTTTTGTGCTATTAAGTTATAAAAACACCACATATATTTTGGAGATTAATCCTTATCAGATACATGGTTTGCAAATGTTCTCTCCCATTCTGTATGTGTTGCATTTTTCCTCTGTCAGTTTTTTCCTTTGCTGTGACAAAGCTGTTTTTTAGTTTGATTTAGTCCCATGTTTTAGTTTTTGATTCTGATGCCTATGCCTTTAATGTAGTATTCATTAAGTAATTACCAAGTCCGATATCATGAAACATTTTCCCTGTATTTTCTTCTAGGAGTTGTACAGCTTCAGATCTTATGTTTAAGTCTTTAACCTATTTTGAATTAATTGTTGTGTCTGATGTAAGATAAGGGTCCAGTTTCATTTTAATGCCTGTGAATATCTAGTTTTCCCAACACCATTTGTTGAAGGATTATCCTTTCCTCCCTGTGTATTCTTGGTACTCTTGCTGATGACTGTTGACTGTATGCATGTGGATTGATTTCTAGGCTATTTTATCCATCCCACAGGTCTATATGTCTGTTTTTGTGCCAGTATTGGACTGTTTTATTTACTGTAGCTTTATAATATATTTCGAAATTACAAAGTGTTGTGTTTTCAGCTTTGCTTTTTCTTCTCAAGATTATTTTGGTATTCATGATCATTTATTCCCTATGATTTATAGAATTATTCATTTCTGTTAAAAATGCCTTTATGGTTTTGATGGAGTTGCATTAAATATGTAGATTGCTTTAGGAAGTATGAAACTTTTAATAATATTAAGTTTTCCAGGCCAGGAAGATGTCTTTCTATTTGTGTCTACCTAATTTTTTTCATCAAAGTTTTGAGGTTTTTATTGTTTTATTGTACAAGTTTCACTTCCTCAGTTAAGTTATTCCTATTTAATAATTTTTGGTGCTATTGGAAATGGGATTATTTTTGTAATTTTCTTTCTAGATAATTCATTGTTCATGTATAGAAATACAACTGATTTTTGTATGTTTAATGTGTATCCTATAAGTTTACTGAGTTCATTTATTAGTTCTAACAGTTTTAGGGTGGAGGCTTTAGGAGATGTGCATACACACACACACACACACTATATAATATATATATATATATATACACACACATACACACACACACACACATACACACATATATGACATATATATCATGTCATATATTAGATCATCACATCAGTTGCAAATGAGGAAAATTATCTTTCTTTCTGATATCTTTGTCTTGTCTACTTGCTCCGGTTAGGAATTCCAGCACTATGTTGAATATAAATGAGAGAGTAGGCACGGTTGTCATGTTCCTGACCTTAATGGAAGCAATTTAATTTTTAAATTGTTGATTATGACTTTAGTTATCAGCTTTTCATATAAAGCCTTTATTATGTTGAGGTATCTTCTTTGAGGTTCCTGAGCCTTTTGAGGGTTTTTATCGTGAAGGTATGTTGAATTTTGTAAAATGTTTTTTTTTGCATCTAATGAGATGATCAAGTAATTCATAGCTTTTATTATGTTAATGCAGTAGATGAGAAAAATTGATTTGCATATATTCAATCATTCCAGGGATAAATCCCAATTGGTCATAGCATATGATGCTTCTAATATGCTATTGAATTCAGTTAGCATTATGCTGAGGATTTTTTTGTATCTATAATCAGGGATATTGGCCTATAGTTTTCTTTCTTTCTTTTTTTTTTTTTTTTTTTTGTTGTTGTTGTTGTGGTATCTTTGGCTTTGGTATCTGGGTAAGGCTAGCCTCATAAAATGAGTTTTGATATGCTCTCACCTCTTTACTATTTTGAAAGTTTCAAAGGATTGGAATAAATTATTCTCTAAATGTTCAGTAATATTCACTAGTGAAGCCATTTGGTTCTCAGCTTTTCTTTTGAGGAAAATCCTTGGCTTTTCTTTACTGTGAAGTTTTTGATTACTGACTCAGTCTCCATAGAAGTACAAGTCTGTTCAGACTTCCTATTTCTTCATGATTTAGTCTGTTAGGTTGTACGTTTCTTTGAGTGTATCTATTTCTTCTAGGCTACCCAAGTTTTGGGGGTATAGCTGCTCACAGTAATCTCATCATTCTTTTTATTTCTGTGGCATTAGTTATAATTTCTTCTTTTTCATTTCTGATTTTACTTATTTGAGCCTTCACTCTTTTTCTCATTCTAGCTATTTGTTGCTTTTGCTCATCTGTTCAATATACCAACTTTTAGTTTTTATTGATTTTTGTATGGTTTTTCTATTCGCCATATAGTGTATTTCTGCTCTAATCTTTGCAGAAATATTCTTCTGGATTTCTCACAGAATTGCTGCAGAATTGTTGCTGAATCAGTGTGCTTATGGAGGAAAGAAATGTCCAGGGCTTCCTACTATGTGTGTTGCTGAGTTTACTTTCCATCAATTGTTATCTAAGTTGTTAAATTTATTGTCATAAAATTGTTAATAATATTCACCAATATCATTGTAAATCTAAAGAACCTCTTGTGTCATCTTCTCTCATGCTCCTGATCAAAGTGATTTATGTTTCCTTTCATTGTTCCCAACTGGTTTGGCTAAATGTGTATCAAATTTTTTAATTGATCAATTGATTATTTAAAAGTATTATTTTGAATATATGCTTTGAAATATTTGGGGATTTACCAGATTCTAGTTGAATTCAATAATGATCACAGAGTACTTGGTATGACTCAAATTTTAAGTTTATCAAGATTTTAAATATACTATGAACATTTATAATTTAAATGTAATGAGATCATTGTGTCATGGTCCAGAATATGGCCTATTTTTGTAAGTGGTTTTCGAGGTCTTATAAACATTGCATTTATTTGTAGAGTGTTCTAGACTTGTCAATTAGATTATATTGTTTCACAATGTTGCTTACAAGATCTCTACTTTTCTCCTTTTTCTTTTATTTCATTATACTTTAAGTTCTGGGATACATATGCAGAACATGCAGGTTTGTTGTATAGGTACACACGTGCCATGGTGGTTTGCTGCACCCATTAACCTGTTGTCTACATTAGGTATTTCTCCCAATGCTATCCCTCTCCTAGGTCCCCAACCCCTGACAGGCCCTGGTATGTAATGTTCCCGTCTCTGTGTCCACATATTCTCATTGTTCAACTTCCACTTATGAGTGAATACATGTGGTATTGGGTGTTCTATTCCTGTGTTAGTTTGCTGAGAATGATGGTTTCCAGCTAAATCCATGTTCCTGCAAAGGACATGAACTTGTCCTTTTTTATGGCTGCACAGTATTCCATGGTGTATCTGTACCACGTTTTCATCATCCAGTCTATCATTGATGGGCTTTTGGGTTTGTTCAAAGTTTTTGCTATTGTGAACAGTGCCACAATCAACATACATGTGCAAGTGTCTTTATAGTAGAAAGATTTATAATCCTTTAGGTATATACCTAGTAATGAGATTGCTGGGTTAAATGGTATTCTGGTTTGAGATCCTTGAGGAATCACCACACTGCCTTCCACAATGGTTGAACTAATTTACACTCCTACCATCAGTGTAAAAGCATTCCTGTTTCTCCACATCCTCTTCAGCATCTGTTGTTTCCTGACTTTTTAATGATCACTATTTTAACTGGTATAAGATTAAAAGATATTGTAGTGTCTCATTGTGGTTTTGATGTACATTTCTCTAATGATCAATGATGAGCTTTTTTTCCAGGTTTGTTGGCTGCATATATGTCTTCTTTCAAGAAGTGCCTGTTCATATCCTTCAACCAATTTTTGATGGTACTTTTTTTTCTTGTAAATTCATTTAAGTTCTTTGTAGGTTCTGGACATTAGCCCTTTGTCAGAAGGATAGATTGCAAAAATTTTCTCCCATTCTGTAGGTTGCTTGTTCACTCTGATGATGGTTTCTTTTGCTATGCAGGAGCTCTTTAGTTTAATTAGATCACATTTATCAATTTGGCTTTTGTTTCCATTGCTTTTGGTTTTTTTAGTCATAAAGTCTTTGCCAATGCCTATGTCCTGAATAGTATTTCCTGGGCTTTGTTCTAGGATTTTTATGGTTATACGTCTTACATTTAAGCCTTTAAACCATTTTCAGTTAGTTTTTGTGTAAGGTGTAAAAAAGGGGTCCAGTTTTCGTTTTCTGCATAGGGCTAGACAGCTTTCCCAACCACTGTTTATTAAATAGAAAATCCTTTCCCCATTGCTTGTTTTTGTCAGTTTTGTCGAAGATCAGATGTTGTAGATATGTGGCATTATATCTGAGGTCTCTGTTCTGTTCCTTTGGTCTATGTATCTGTTTTGGTACCAGTACCATGCTGTTTTAGTTACTGTAGCCTTGTAGTATAGTTTGAAGTCAGGTAGCATGATACGTCCAGCTTTGTTCTTTTTGCTTAGGATTGTCTTGTCTACGCAGGACATTTAAAGTGTTTTTTTCTAATTCTGTGAAGAAAGTCAATGGAAGCTTGGTGGGGATAGCATTGAATCTATAAAATACTTTGGGCACTATGACCATTTTCATATTCATTCTTTCTATTCATGAGCATGGAGTGTTTTTCCATTTGTTTGTGTTCTCTATTATTTCCTTGAGCAGTGGCTTGTAGTTTTCCTTGAAGAGGTTTTTCACATCCCTTGTAAGTTGTATTTGTAGGTATTTTATTCTCTTTGTATCAATTGTGAATGGGAGTTCACTCATGAGTGGGAGCCATAATTCAACATACTTAAAGAAAAGAATTTTCAACCCAGAATTTCACATCCAAGCAAACTAAGCTTCATAAGTGATGGAGAAATAAAATTTGTTACAGAAAAGCAAATGCTAGAGATTTTGTCACCACCAGGCCTGCCTTACAAAAAGCTCCTGAAGGAAGCATTAAATATGGTAAGAAAAAAACAGTACCAGCCACACTAAAAATATATAAAATTGTAAAGACCATCGACAATATGAAGAAACTGCATCAACTAACAGTCAAAATAGCCAGCTAGCATCATAATGATGGATCAAATTCATACATAACAATATTAACCTTAAATATAAATGGGCTAAATGCCCCAATTAAAAGACACAGACTGGTAAATTGGATAAAGAGTCGACAAGCCCATTCAAAAGTGGGCAAAGGATATGAACAGACACTTCTCAAAAGAAGACATACGTGAGGCCAACAAACATATGAAAAAATGCTCATCATCACTGGTCATCAGAGAAATGCAAATCAAAACTACACTGAGATACCATCTCACGCCAGTTAGAATGGCGATCATTAAAAAATCTGGAGACAACAGATGCTGGAGAGGATGTGGAGAAATAGGAACACTTTTGCACTGTTGGTGGGAGTGTAAATTGGTTCAACCATTGTGGAAGACAGTGTGGCGATTCCTCAAGGACCTAGAAATAGAAATTCCATTTGACCCAGCAATCCCATTACTGGGTATATATCCAAAGGATTACAAATCGTTCTACTATAAGGACACATGTACACGAATGTTCATTGCAGCACAGTTTACAATAGCAAAGACCTGGAACCAACCCAAATGCCCATCGACGATAGACTGGATAGGGAAAATGTGGCACATATACACCATGGAATATTATGCAGCCATCAAAAACGATGAGTTTGGGTCCTTTGTGGGGACATGGATGGACCTGGAAACCATCATTCTCAGCAAACTGACAGAGGAGCAGAAGATCAAACACCGCATGTTCTCACTCATAGGCGGGTGTTGAACGATGAGAGCACATGGACACAGGGAGGGGAGCACTACACACTGGGGTCAGTTGGGGGGAAATAGGGGAGGGATGGTGGGGGGTGGGAAGCTGGGGAGAGATAGCAAGGGGAGAAATGCCAGATGTAGGTGATGGGGAGGAAGGCAGCAAATCACACTGCCACGTGTGTTCCTATGCAATAATTTTGCATGTTCTTCACATGTACCCCAAAACCTAAAATGCAATAAAATAAATAAATGGGGAAAAAAAAAAAAAAGAGTCGACACCCATTGGTATTGGTGCTGTATTTAGGAGGCCCATTTCATGTGCAAAGACACACATAGGGTAAAGGAATGGGGGAATATTTACAAGCAAATGGAATGCAAAAAAAAAAAAAAAAAAAAGCAGGGTTTGCAATACTAGTCACTGCTAACACAGACTTTAAACCAACAAAGATCAAAAAAGACAAAGAAGGGCATTACATAATGGTAAAGGGATCAATGCAACAAGAAGAGCTAACTATCCTAAATACATATGCACCCAATATAGGAGCACCCAGATCCGTAAAGCAAGTTCTTAGAGACCTACAAAGAGACTTAGGCTCTCACACAAGCTCTCTACTTTTACTGACTTCCTGTCTACTTATCTGATACATAATTGAAGATAAGCTACTGAAATATTACTGTAATTGTGGATTTTTCTACCTTTCCTTATAGTACAGTTAGGTTTTGCTTCATGTTTTTTGAGACTTTGTTATTAGGTGCTAAACATTAAAATTGTGTACTCTTTATTAATTAACACTTTTATTACTGTGAAATTTCCTTATTGGGTTCTTTGACCTGAAATCTACTTCATCAGATATTAATATAGTAATTTTAGCTTTTTTGCCACAGTTATCATTTTATAGCTTTTTCTTTCTTTAATTTTCTTCTCATTTTGTTCATTTGTTTGTTGTAGAGAAGGAATCTGACTCTGTCTCCCAGGCTGGAGTTTAGTGACACGATCTGCTCACTGCAGCCTCAAACTTCTGGGCCCAAGCAATCCCCCCCACCTCAACGTCCTGTGCAGCTGGGACCACAGGTATATGCCACCACTCCTGGCTATTCTTTTATTTTTATCCAATTGTGTTATTTTATTTAAAATAAATTTTATGTAGGCTGTATAATATTGGGTTTTGCTTATTCTTTCAATCTGATCTTTTTTTGCCTTTTAATTGTGGTTCTTATGCCATTTATATTTCATGTTATTATTAATATTGTTGAATTTGATCTAGCATATTAACATATCTGCCATGGGTTCTTATTCATATTACTGTCTTTTTCTGATCTTATTTTTAGGGTGTTATTTTCATAATTCTATATATTCTGTCTTTACTGTCAGCTTCATCCCTTCATCTCAGGGAGTCCATAAGGTCTATTTGGATTTCTCCTCCTTGAGTCATGGTCTGGAAATCTCTCACAACATCATGCTGAGGAAGACATATAATTTATCTCATTTTTTCCCCACATCTTCCAGGAATCCCTGCCTTTTATTTTCTCATTTACAATGTATTAAAAACCATTGTTTTATATATAATATCTTTTTAAATTGTTTCAGGTGAAAGAGTAAATCTAGTTACAAGGTAAATACAGTTCCGGTTACTCTATCATGGGCAGAAGAATATGTTTATTTCTAAACAGTTTCATTTGACATAAGCAAATATAGTATAACAGGTTAGGATTCTCAAATGTTGTTTTATAAATATTTTTTTCAAAGACACACACAATTCCCATTTATTTTACTACCTTGCTACTGGGACTAATCTTTTTCCTTGTTATTCTCTCTTTTCACCTTTTTCGCTTCTTATGAGAGCTAATGGAGCCTACACAATCACCTAAACCAAATAAAAAACAGCGGTATATAAAGAAAAGTTAAAGTACATGGAGCTACTTGTTCTATTATTATACTTTAAGTTAAACCTGTTGCTTCATTCCTATTTGGCTCATGCATATAAATGTAGTTTATGTTAAGAGCTAATATGTACATACATATCTATGTATATACATATATATAATAAATATATGTTAATAGCATGTGTTAAGTAAGCAGTATAATTAAGAAGCTGCTATTGAGTCTTTTATGCTATAATGGCCATAAATTTTACTAGTATAAGTGAAAATTTAATACTTGTGATACAGAAATTATATATAAAGTTTCAGTAGAAATTAATATTGAATTCAGTATGCCGAGGAGTATGGAACCAATATTACAAGAGATTTGAGAGATCTCTATTGTTCCTTTAATAAATAGTCAAGAGCACTTGCAAAAATTATTATTTGGGGTCATAAAATATTTTCCTAAGTTATTTTGTTTTATTAATTCACCTCAATACTGAACTGTTATAATTGGAGAAAGGAGTGATATAGGGTAATAAATATGCTGATTAATGTTATATGTTAAAACTACCTTCTACCAAAAAATATATCATAAGGGACAAAAGTACTACATTTGGGGGATACTCTTTTATGCATGCAATGATGTATCAACCCTATAAAGATTAGAAGTTTTATAGTAATCATGTAACTGCCCAACAGGTTCATTTTGCCCACTGCCCAGAAAGAGCCAGTTTATCAAGAGAGAGGAATTTCAACAAAGAAAGAATATAATTCACACAGAGCAAGATGAATGGGAAACTGGAGTTTTATTATGACTTGAATTAGTATTCCCGAAAATTCACAGAGTGGGTATTTTTAAGGATAATTTGGAGGGTAGTGGGCCAGGGAGTGGGGAGTGTTAATTGGTCAGGTTAAAGATAAAATCAGCAGAAGGTGAAGCTGTCCTCTTGCACTGAGTCAGTTCCTAGGTTGAGGCCACAAGACCAGATGAGCCAGTTTATTGATCTGGGTGATGCTAGCTGATCCACCAAGTATAGGGACTAAAAAGATCTCAAGCACCAACCTTAGGTTTTACAATAGTTACGTTATCCCTACGAGCAATTAGGGAAGTTAAAATCTTGTGGTCTCTAGCTGCCTGACTCTCAAATCATAATTTCTAATTTTGTGGCTAATTTGTTAGTCCAACAAAGACAGTCTGGTCCCCAGGCAGAAAGGAAGCTTATTTCAGTAAAGGATTCTTAACGATATCATCTTTGTTTCAAAGTTAGACTATAAACTAAATTCCTCCCAAAATTAGCTTAGCCTATGCCCAGGAATAAATAAAGACAGCTTGGAGATTAAAAGCAAGATATAGTTGGTTAGGTCAGATCTCTTTCACTGTCATACTTTTCTCAATGTTATTTTTGCAAAGACAGTTCTAATCAGACCTGGTTTTCTATGCTGGGCATACTACTTTCTATATGACTAAGATAGAAAAACTTCTCTTTTTTTCTTTTCTTTCTTTTATTTTTGAACTTTGTTTTTATTTATTTATTTATTTTTATTATACTTTAAGTTCTGGGGTACATATGCAGATCTTGCAGAATTGTTACACAGATATACACACTTTTACCTCCCTAAGCCCCAGTCTCTTCCTTGAAAATATTAAATATTAAAGGATTGTTGTGAGTTTCAGGTGAAATGAGATATACAAAACCAACTTCTGAAAAGTGGGAATATATAAGTAATATTCACACCTTTGGATATAGCAGAAGACAAGGACAGGGATGATGTCTCTTGCTTTGATTGCAACTTATTCCTCCTTTGGGCAATTCAGACAGAAAAAAAATTAATGTCATTGGAAGGGCTCTGAGTCCATAATTCTGAATGCCATCTCTACAATTTGCTGTTGGTATAGCCAGCCAAGTTATCTAAAGTCACTAAGCCTCCATTTCTTCACTTGTAAAATGGACTGATGATAGTTCTCATGTCAAAGCTTGTTGGAAGAACCCAGTGAAATTTAAAATGATATGGAAAAATCAGCTATTATTATCTTCACCATGAACTAGGCAGAAGTTCAATTTTGGACATGTGTAAAGAGATACAGGAAAACTGATGTCATTCAGAATTAAAAGTGAGTTTAGTCATTATCTAAAAATAATACAAAGACTTGAAAACACAGGAACATCATATAAGCCAGAGGGACAGATTGAGAGAGAAAATTATGCTCCTTGCCTTTGTTAAAAGAAAAACTTCAGCCACATTAAATTTAAAAAGTTTAACTGAGCAATAAACGATTCATGAATTGAGCAGGCCCCTGAGCCAAAGTAGGCTCTGCGATTCCAGCGTAGCCGTGTGGTGGAAGAAGATTTATGGACCAAAAAAGTAAAGTGACATGTAGAAAATAGAAGTAAGATATGGAAACAGCTGGAGGGGTTACAGGTTGATGTTTGCCTTATTTGAACGCATTTCAAGCAGTTGGCTACATTTCATTGGTCAAAACTCAGTAATTGGCACAAATGTAGGCTACAGTCTGTTTACAATTCCATTTAGGTTATAGTTCATGATGCACAGAAAAACTTAAAATATGACCAAACTTAAAATATGCAAAAAGGCAGCTTTAGGCTAAACTTAATTTAACACCTTTATTTTCCTCATGTTAGTCTGAGTGAGTCCAGGATGAATGATGCTATTAGGATAGTTGTACAGTATCAGATATAGGTAGTACCTGCTGCATTATACACACAAAGTACTCCAGACAGTGGGGAATTCAGGATTCTCGGGATTTTGAAAAGGTCAGACAAAACAGTAAAAAGCAAACAAGCAAAACCAAAACTGCATATGTATGTATTCATAACCTAAAACCTTGACCTCTTGACTGATGCACAAGTGAGATCATACCAGGGCATTTATTGAGCATGTGATGAATGAAGTGAGAAGCCAACAGCAATTTTCCCCCAATTCCAATTAGATCAAATGTAGCCGATGATGGCTACCCTTAACAAGAACAAATCCTTGAAAGAATATATTTATCTTGATGGGTATGATCAGAGGTATTTGGAGAAGGAGGATTCAGTGTGATGCAGCCCAATTTGCTGTAGTAAAGGCCCTTAACTTTATGGCCAGACTCATTGAAAGAATTGTTCAGAAGAAACTAATATATGAAAGCAACAAAGATTTGTGTTTTCCTCTGCCCTGACTGTAAATGAGAAAAATTTTCATTGAGAATATCTAAACATAAGATTTCTCACCTGAGTTTGCACATCACGTTTAAATTACCTGTTTGTGTTACAGGAAAGGTGATCCAAATCCAGATCCCAAGAGAGAATTTTTCTTAGCGTGAGCCTGTAAAGGGAAAGCAAGTTTATTAAGAAAGTAAAGGAATAAAAGGATCGTTACTCCATAGACAGGGCAGCTGCTGGTAGCACATTTTTACAGCTATTTCTTGATTTCATGCTAAATAAAGGGTGAATTATTCACACCTCCCTTTTTAGACTATATAGGGTAAATTTCTATCTTTGCCATGGCATTTGTAAACTGTTCATGGTGCTGGTGGGAGTGTAGCAATGAGAATGACCAGAGGTTACTCTTGTGGCCATCTTGGTTTTGGTGGGACTTGGCCAGCTTCTTTACTGCCTGTTTTATCAGCAAGGTATTTATGACCTGTATCTTGTGCTGAGTTCCTAGCTCATGCTATAACTTAGAATGCATTAACTGTCTGGGAATGGAGCCTGCTAGGTTTCAGCTTCATTTCACCCAGCCACTATTCAAGATGGAGTTGCTCTGGTTCAAACGCCTCTGACATTTGGACTTGGTTCATGTCAAGAAAATAACATAGAAAGTAATCCTATAAGAATATTCACCCTGGAGCATTTACCAAACTATGTCCTGCTAAAAAACATTTTTCATAGAAATACATTTATTAAAACAAAAACAAAAAAAGTCTATTAAAGCCTCCCAACAGGGAAATAGTGAAGAAATTACCCTCCTATCAGAAAAAAACAAAAAAACTCCTCCTTCAAAAAAGCAATGAGAATGCTGCCAACAATTCTTGAAGAAAATAAAAACATTTTATCCTAAAATATATTTCTTGGACATATTGGTAACTGGCCACCACGAGACTCAGCAAACAGAGTGGCCTTACAGAGTTATCTTTTGTGGGGAATATTTCACATCTGTAGAGAATCTCCATCAATGCAATCAGGCTTCCCCATTCTGGGCATTTCTAAGATCTAGGAGAGATTGAGAATCTTACACCTTTAAAAGTCTAAAAATAAACATTTACCACCTATTCTCTCTGAGTGAGGCTTCGTTTACATAGCAAGTCCACCCTTGCTAGCCAGCCCTTTCCCCTTTTTCCCTCCCATACCCTATCTTGCCACTAAAACTTGTTCTGAGGCATGCTCTGAGCCCACATTCTTCCTAAACTCTTAAAATAGTATATAAGCTACTGTATCTTATTGTTCGGTTGGGTCTTCATCCTGAAGGCTCTTGTGTATACACGTTAAATAAATTTGTATGTCTCTCTTCTATTAATCACTTTGCCTCATGTCCATGTGAATTTTTAGCGAACCATTAGGGGCCAAGAGCCTATGGCCCCCACAGTCTCAAAATGAATCTTTCACAGCTCTGGAAAATAAGCAAAGGCTCACAACAATTCAAGTTGTATTGGTTAAATAAAAAAAATTACCGAATCTCATTAAGAATAGCAAGCTTTATGGCATTTCAGCTTGCTCAGTTCCTATTATCCTTTCCCCAGCCCAACAGTGGCCTTAAAAATCAATAGACTTGCCTGGCATGGTGGTGCATGCCAGTAAATCCCAGCACTTTGGGAAGCTGAGGTGGATGGATCACAAGAGTGATCAAGACCAGCCAGGCCAACATGGTGAAACCCCGACTCTACTAAAAATACAAAAATTAGCTGGGTATGGTGGTATGCACCTGTAATCCCAGCTAGTCGGGAGGCTGAGACAGGAGAATTGCTTGATCTGGGACCCAAGAAGCCAAGGTTGCAGTGAGCTGAAATTGTACCACTGCCCTCTAGCCTGGGCTACAGAGTGAGACTCCATCTCAAAAAAAAAAAAAAAAAAAGAGACTTGCATGCATCGTAGTTGTAATATCAGCAGCCTATAAAGCACTAAAGAAGCCAGAACAGGTTTGAAACTCCTCCAAAATCCCCATCTACGGAATATTGTTATTATTTGACCTGGCTGACAATTATTTGGGAAATCCTCATTCACAGGGCTTGTCTTTACTTGAACTGACTCAGAGTTCACTCAGTGGAAAATTCCCATTCCTAGGGTATTTTCCAAAATGTATCAGCAATAATTGTGTAATATTATAGCTTCCTGCAGTAATAGTTGGAAAAAGCAGGAGGATGTTGAAAAATCTTAAAAGCAAAATCTGGTAATAAGAGGGTCATAGAGAACTTTCAAAAGCTCTGACATATTCCTAAGGTTTAAGACTAGCCCACAAGTGCAAGGATGTCTGAATGCCCAGGAAAGGACTGAAAAGTCCCTTATTGCTCACTTCTTATATTGAGGCTCTACACAAGCAGGTAGTTGTTAGAAGGATATAGGAGAAAAGGAAATGAAGAGTATTGCTAATAGGTACAAGGTTTCTTATTGGGAGAATTTTATAGTATGAAAATTATATCTCCTTAAAGGCATATTTTTTAAAAATCCACAATAGTTCCATGAAATACAAGGTCACAATGCAAAATTACACACCATGCAGAAGAAAACAACCAAAACACATGAGCAGAAAACAAAAGTAGAGTTTAACGACACAAAACTTTAAACAACAATCATTAGAAGTATAGAAAATATTAAAGAAATAATCAAAATTATAAAGCATGAAATACAAGAGACTAGGTACATTTGAAAAAACTAGAAATTTGAATAGTTTTAAGTAATTTACAGAACATGAAAGAAGTTATGAAAGATAAATAAATAATATTCTAAGATAATAAATCTTCTATTAAGTAAAACTTGAAAGTTCTACCTCTGTCTAGGATGTAGAATGCCACAAGAGAATGCTCTTCCTTTTCTAATAAGGTAAAAAGGAAACATTTTACAAAATTATCACTTTCTTTTTAGCCTTCAGAGAGGTGTTATTTCAAGAGAGGCAACTGGATTAAATTTAAAAGAGTAGAAGACTTTTCTGAGGAGAGATGGGACAAACTGTCAAATGGTATTTCTGGTTCTAGATCCTTGAGGAATCGCCACACTGTCTTCCACAGTGGTTGAACTAATTTACATTCCCACCAGCAGTGAAAAGCGTTCCTATTTCTCCACAGGCTCTTCAGCTTCTGTTGTTTCTTGATGATTTAATAATCCCCATTCTGACTGGTATAAGATGGTATCTTGTTGTGGTTTTCATTTGCATTTCTCTAATGATCAGTGATGTTGAGCTTTTCTTCATGTACGCTGGCTGCATAAATGTCTTCTTTTGATAAGTGTCTGTTCATGTCCTTTGCCCACTTTTTGATGTTTTTTTTTCTTTGTAGATTTGTTTAAGCTCCTTGTAGATTCTGGATATTAGACCTCTGTCAAATATCTGGATATTAGATCTCTGTCAAAAAGGGCAGATTGCAAACATTTTCTCCCATTCTGTAGGCTGCCCGTTCACTCTCATGATAGTTTCTTTTGCTGTGCAGAAGTAATACTTTTTATTATAAAGCTCTTTCACTTATTTGGTTAGGTTAATTCCTAGGTATTTTATTGGTAGCCATTGTAAATGGAACTACTTTATTAATTTCATTTTTGTATTGTTCACCATTGGCATATAGAAATGCTACTGATTTTTGTATGTTGGTTTTGCATCCTGGAACCTTACTGAATTTGTTTATCAGTTCTAACAGATTCTTTTCTTTCTTTTTTTTTTCTGAAGTCCAGGTTTTCCCAAACATAAGATCATATCATCTGCAAAAGGATAACTTGACTTCTTCCTTTCTAATTTAGATGCCCTTTATTTCTGTGTCTTGTCTGATTGCTCTGTCTAGGACTTCCAGTACTATGTTGAATAACAGTGATGAAGGTGGGCATCATTGTCTTATTCCAGCTTTTAGAAGAAATACTCAGTTTTCCCCCATTCAGTATGATACTAGCTGTGGATCTGTTATATATAGCTTTTATGATATTAAAGTATGTTTATTCTATACCCAGTTTTTGGAGATATTTTATCATAAAGCATGTTAATTTTTTCAAGGGCTTTCTCAGTATGAATTGAAATGATCAAATAGTTTTTGTTCTTTATTCTGTTGGTATGATGTATCACATAGATTAACTTGTCTATGTTAAATTACTCTTGTATCCCTGAAATGCATCGTACTTGGTCATGATGAATGATATTTTTAACATGCTGTAGAACTCCATTTGCTAGTATTTTGAAGAATATTGCATCAATGTTGACCATACGTATTTACCTGTAATTTTCTTTCTTGATGTGACTGCCTGGTTTTGGTATCAGTGTAATAATGGCCTGATAGAATGAGTTTGAAAGTATTATCTCCTTGTCTATTTTTCAGAATAGTTTGAGTAGGATTGGTATTAGTTCTATGTTAAATGTTTGCAGAATTTAGCACTGATGCCTTCGGGTCCTAGGGTTTACTGTGCTGGGAAACTTTTTATTATAAATTTGATCTTGTTTCTTGTTATTGTTCTATTGAGATAAGGAATTTTTTGTGGTTCAATGCTGGTAGGTTATATGTATGTAGGAATTTATCCATTTTTTCTAGGTTTTATAATTTATTCACATATAGTTGCTCAGAGCGCTGTGTAATGATCTTTTGAATTTCTGTGTTATACATTGCAATTTCTCTTTTTTCATCTCTGATTTTATTTATTTGGGTCTCATCTCTTTTTTCTTAATTAGTCTGGCTGAAGGTTTGTAGATTTATTTTTTCAAAACAAATTTTTTCATTTTCCTGATGGTTTATATTTTTAAAATTTCAATTTCATTCATTTCTGCTCTGATCTTTGTGATTTTCTTTCTTCCAATTTTGGGTTTGGTTTGCTCTTGCTTTTCTAGTTCTTTAGGATGCATCATTGAGTTTTTTATTTGAAGTTTTCTACTTTTTTGATGCAGGCACTTATTACTATAAACTTTCCTCTTAGTGCTGTTTCACTATATCCCACAGGTTTTGATATGTTGTGTTTTCATTTTCCTTTGTTTTAAGGAATTTTTCAATTTACTTTTAATTTCTTTACCCACTGGTCATTCAGGAGCATATTGTTTGATTTCCTTGTGTTCATATTGTTATCAAAGTTCCTTGTTATTGACGTCTAGTTTTATTCCATTGTGGTCAAAGAAAATACTTATTATTTCTTTTTTTAAAAAAAAATTTTTTCAGTGATTCAAGTAGGCTAGGGATGGTTGTTGGCTTCTTTCAGAGGGCAACATGCAGCCAATCAACCAAGACTCCCTCTCCATCATTACATTTATTCAGTAAAAGATTTCACAACAGAGGCTTTAAGTCAACATGCCTGTGGATAATTAACATGGTTAAAAGAGTGATTTTATGAATGACGAAATCTTTAGATTTCAGGCCCAGATTAAACACTATTAATGGGTAATTCCCCTTTGATCTCCCCCTGAGAGGACCATTCAGCACAAGTTTACATGAGTAAACAGAATAGAGACAAAGGGACATGGGATAACAGACTTAAACTGGGAAAGCCAATTATCGTCCCTATCTTTTCCCTTACATAATGGACCAGCCACCTTTGGCCTGTCTCAATAAAACCTTTCTGCCTTCCAAAAGGTATAAGACATTTCCCCAAGATTTTCTATAATATTTTGCCTGCCACCCCAAGTGAATCTCAACACCAAACCATGTCACTGTTCCTGCATTCATTTGCTAAGGATAATGGCCTCCAGCTCCATCCAAGTCCCTGCAAAGGACATGATGTCATTCTTTTTTTTTTATTATTATACTTTAAGTTCTGGGGTACATGTGCAGGTCGTGCAGGACTGTTACATAGGTATACACGTGCATGGTGGTTTGCTGCATCCATACCCCCATCACCTGTATTATGTATTTCTCCTAATGTTATCCCTCCCCAAATACTCTACCCCCTGCTATCCCTCCCCTAGCAACCCCCGCTCCAACAGGCCCTCACTGTGTCCCTGTGTTCTCATTGGTCAACACCCACTTATGAGTACATGCGGTGTTTGGTTTTCTGTTCTTGTGTCAGTTTGCTAAGAATGATGGTTTCCAGTTTCATCCATGTCCCCGCAAAGGACATGAACTCATCCTGTTTTATGTGATCATAGTATTTCATAGTGTATGTGTGCTAGATTTTCTTTATCCAGTCTACCACTGATGGGCATTTGGGCTGGTTCTAAGTCTTTGCTATTATAAACAGTGCCACAATGAATATACATATGCATGTGTCTTTATAATAGGACAATTTATAATCATTTGGTTATATACCCAGTAATGGGATTGCTGGGTCAAATAAACTTTCTATTTCTAGATCCTTGAGGAATTGCCACACCGTCTTCCACAATGGTTGAAGTAGCTTAAGGCAGTGTTCACTTTTTTCCAACATATTGCTGCTTTTTTATATTGGATAACTTTTCTGGATATTTTCTCAATTTCACTAACTGCACTGTTCTTTTTATTGTAAATCCAGTATATTTTTCAAATACAGTTTTTTTATTTCTAAAATTTCTCATAGATTCTGATGTCTTCATTTCTGTACTGTAATATGTCCAATTAGCATGGTGATTGCAGACATTCCTGTCTGGTTTCCAGGCTCAGGGAAAAAATAACTTGGCCTTTCACCATTAAATGTAATGTTAACTGTTGGGCTGCTGGGTTTTGTTGTTGTTTTTCAGATTTTGTAGGGGTGGTTCTCTATTCCCATTTACTTCAGAGATTTTATAGTGGATAAATGTTAACTTTTGTCAAATGCTTTTCCTGTACTAACTAATATTTTTCTTAGCCTGTTAATAAGGTGGATTGTATTGATTGATTTTTAAAATATTTCGATCTAGCCTTACCTGCTTTAGAATTAATTCCACTTAGTTTTAGTGTGTAATTTATTATACACATTGTTGCAGTTGATATAGTAGATTTGTTGAGGATTCTTATCTAAATAAACAAAAAGTATTGGTCTGTATTTTTTTTTCTCATTTTTTCTCATTTTTTTCTTCTTTCTTTTCTTTTCTTTTCTTTTCAAAAAGGTATTTGCCTTACTTGTAGTACTGATTTCACAAAATTACCTGAGACATCTTTCCTCTTATTTTTTGTAAAATATTGTGTAAAATATGTGTTAATCATTCTTGGAATATTTAGTAAAATTCTCTGATTAAGCAATTTGGGTCTGGAATTTATTTTTCAGAAACTTTTAAGTTACAAATTCAATTCATTGAATGGTTATAGGATTATGCTGCTTCAGCCTAGTAATTTTCTTTGCTTTAAAGTCACTTTAATATTAATCACTCTTGCTTTTTACTTTTTAAGTAATGTTATATTTTTAAATCCATTATTTTACTTTCAACCTACTCATGCCATATCTGAAGCTTCTTTTAGACAATGTAGACAGTGTATACTTAACATTTTTTTTTTTTTGAGATGGAGTCTGTCTCTGTCACCCAGGCTGGAGTGCAGTGGCACAATCTCAGCTCACTGCAACCTCTACCTCCTGGGTTCAAGCAATTCTCTTGCCTCAGTCTCCAGAGTAGCTGGTATTACAGGCATGTACCACCATGCCCAGCTAATTTTTTTTGTATTTTTAATTGCCAGGGTCCAACCTGCAGACCTGAGCTTGCATGACAGATGAATAACATGTACTGACACAGATATTTTGCCTGTCAGTCAGGCTAAGAGTCCAGGCCACTCACCAATACTGAGAAGTGTCTGGTGAAAAGTTAGCAGCCATGGCCTTGAAGAGCCAGTGAAGCTCACATTTATTTAGTAGAGATTAAATGACAAAGGTCTTGAGTAAACACCTCTAGTGAGTAATTAACTTTGCCAGCACCGCCCCCCCCCCCCCACTCCACCAGTAGAGAGCAGTTCCCACACATAAGTACAAAGGTTGGTCTTAGGAACCCCCGAGTAAACAAGCTATTTAGATAAACTCCTCTACATTCCTACGTAATTATGCCCTAAGCTTTTAAGAGAATTCAGCTGCCTTCAGCCAAACCTTTTACTGAAGCTATGCAAACCCCCTGGCGTTCCAAGAAGTTTTGTGACTTTTTCCTATAACTATCTTTATAATTTTTCTTCTAAAATTTTCCCACCACCCTGACTGAACTCCCACATTTAGTAGAGATGGGGTTTCACCATATTGGCCAGGCTAGTCTTGAACTTCTGACCTTGTGATCAGCCCACCTTGGCCTCCCAAAACAGTGGGATTACAGGTGTGAGCCACTGTACCAGGCCTACTTTAAAAAAAATACACTTTGACAATTTTTGGCTTTTATTTGATATATTTAGATTATTTATATTTAAGGTAGTTATTGGTACATTAAGGACTATATTTGTTCCTTTATTATATGTTTTAGGGAGTTACCGCTGGGTTTTTGTTGTTTTTCTATTTCTCTTTCTTTTCTTCCTGAGTGTTACATGAACATTTTAAAGATTCCATCATGTTTTACTTATATATTTTTGAATACATTATGTTTGCCTAGTTTTCTTAGAAATTGCTCTAGGCATTAAATATGCATATGCAACTTATCCCAGTTTATTAGTATTAGAGTTTTACAAGTTTGAGCAAAGTATTGTAAACTTAGTTCAATTTAGATTACTGTGCCTTGTCCATTTTTAAGTACAATTATCTAAAGTATTTTCTCTACATACTTGGAGCACCACAGTAGATGTCATAATTTTTTACTGAAAAGTATTTTGCTACTTCCTGCTGGTCTTGGTGTCAGATGAGAAATTCACTGTCATTGGAATTGTTTTTCCCTATTGATAATTCATAAGTTTCTCTGGTTGACTTTAATATTTTTACCTTTAGGTTTCAGGAGTTTAATTATAATGTGTCTTGGCATAGATTCTTTGAGTTTATCCTACTTGACTTTTGCTCAGTTCTATGAAAATTAAGGTGTATGTCTTTTTCCAAATTTAGGAAGCTTAGCCATTAATTCTTCGAATACCGCATTCTTTCTTCTCTCCCTCTGGGACACTAATAATACAAATATTGAATTTTTTGTTTTTGTGCCACAGGTCTCGGGATCCTACTTGCTTGAGTTTATTTTCTCTCTGTTAACCAGAGTGGGTAAATTCTATCGGTTTGTCAAATTCACTGATTCTAACTTCTGTTATCTCCACTTTACTATTGAGCCTATCCAGAAAGTTTTATTTTTTTATTTCAGTTATTGTATTTTTCAGTTCTATAATTTCCATTTGGTTCCTTTATAACTTGTGTTTCTTTTCTGAGATTTTTCTATTTTGTTATGTGTTTCAAATGAATTTGTTATTACTTACTGAAGGAATTTTGTGGTGTCTAATTTAAAATCTTTGCTCAATAGTTCCAACATCTGATCTCAGTATTGATCTCAATTGACTGTCTTTTCTCTTTAAGTTATGATTTTACTGATTCTTGATAAGACCAACAATTTTGTATTGTATTCTGAACATTTTGGATACTACATTAGGAGACTCTTGATCTTATTGAAATTCTCTGTTTTAGCAGTCAGGCAATTACTCTCCTTTGATAGAACACATAATTTCTGGCCTGCATTTGTAGGCTGTAGTCTTAAAACAATTTAGTCTTTTGAGTTCTTATAATTTTTCCTTCCTTTTTTTTCTTGTTGTTCTGATTAAGCATCTGCTGGATCCCCATTGGTACTGCCACAGTGCTAGAAGATGGTTTTTTAAGCCACCCAGTTTTCATTAGGTATAGGAAGGGAAGGTGTTGTGTCAGAAGGAGAGAGGAGAGAGTCTTTCCTGTGTTCCATTCTTTGGCCACTGAGTATTGGTGTGTTTCTTACTCCATCTTTATGATGCTAGAGGGAAGAGAAGTGCCTTATCAGGACACATTCTGTTTCTGGGTTTAGGGCCAGGATCTACAAGGCCTGAGTGTCTCTGATTCTAGGTAGTGGACTTAGTTTACAATCTGATACTGGATGGAGGGCTTGAAGATACCAGACTTGCTGTGCTGTTGCTGCAGAGAGAGACACTGGTCCCAGTAAGTGAGGGGTAAAGAGTAGATCAACTCACGTGGGTGTGTTTTCACTATCACTGTTGATTTGGGCAGATTGAGCCTGCTGCTGTCACTGTGTATGGGTTTCCCTCCTAAATCCCTTCTCAACTTTCCTTTACCAAGTTTTTCTTTTTTTAATTTTGATTTCTTATTTTTATTTTAAGTTCCTGTGTATATGTGCAGGATGTGCTCTTAGGTAAATGTGTGTCATGGTGGTTTTCTGCACCTATCAATCCATCACCCTTTTAAGCCAAAGATAGCAGGCCCAATTATTGTTGCCGTTGTTTTCTGTCTTTTTTTTCCCCATAAGTTATTGAAGTACAGAGGGGTACTCTGTTACATAAGTAAGTTCTTTAGCGGTAATTTGTGAGATTTCAGTGCACCCACCATCCAAGCGGTATACACTGCACCATATTTGTAGACTTTTATCCCTTGTTCCCCTCCCACTCTTCCCCGCAAGTCCCTAAAGTCCATTGTATCACTTTTATGCTTTTGCATTTATATAACTTGGCTTCCACATATCAGTGAAAACATACAATATTTGGTTTTCCATTCATAAGTTACTTCACTTAGAAAAATAGTCTCCAATCTTATCCAGGTCACTGAAAATGCTGTTAATTCATTCCTTTTTATGGCTAGGTAGTATTCCATCATATATGTATACCACAGTTTCTTTATCCACTCATTGATTGATGGGCATTTGGATTGTTCCACTATTTTGCAATTGTGAACTGTATTGTTATAAACATGCATGTACGAGTATGTTTTTCATATAATGATTTTTTTTTTCTTCTGGGTAGATACCCAGTAGTGAGATTGCTAGATCAAATGGTAGTTCTACTTTTAGTTCCTTAAGGAATCTCCACACTGTTTTCCATAGCAGCTGTACTAGTTTACATCTCCACTAGCAGTGTATAAGTGTTCCCTGATCATCGCATCCACACCAACATCACATCTACTGTTTTTTTTGATTTTCTGATTATGGCCGTTCTTGCAGGAGTAAGGTAATATCACATTGTAGTTTTCATTTGCATTTCCCTGATAATTAGTGATGTTGAGCCTGTCTGGTCCTGGACTTTTTTGTTGGTAACTTTTTAGTTACCATTTCAATTTTGCTGCTTGCTATTGGTCTATTCAGGGCATCTAATTCTTCCTGATTTTAGCTAAGAGGAGTGTACTTTTCCAGGAATTTGGCCATCTCTTCTAGGTTTTCCAGTTTATGTGTGCAAAGGTCTTTCATATGTTTGTTGGTCATTTGTGTATCTTCTTTCGAGAATTGTCTGTTCATGTCCTTAGTCTATTCATGTTATCTTCTAGGATTTATGTAGTTTCAGATCTTAGGTTTAAGTTCTTAATCCATCATAAGCTGAATTTCGTACAAGGTGAGAGAGATGAGGATCCAGTTTCCTTCTCCTACATGTGGTTTGCCAATTATCCTAGCACCCTTTGTTGAAAAGAGTGTCCTTTCCCCACTTTATGTTTTTGTTTGCTTTGTTGAAGACCAATTGACTGTATTTGGGTTTATTTTGGGGTTCTCTATTCTGTTTCATTGGTCTATGTGTCTATTTTTATACCAGTACCATGCTGTTTTGGTGACTATGGCCTTATAGTATAATTTGAGATCAGGTAACGTAATGGCTCCAGAGTTATTCTTTTTGCTTAGTCTTGCTTTGGCTATGTGGGCTCTTTTTTGGTTCAATATGAATTTTATTATTGGTTTATCTAATTCTGTGAAGAATGATGGTGGTATTTTGATGGGGATTGCATTAAATTTGTAGATTGCTTTTGGCAGTATGCTCATTGTTGCAATATTGATTCTAACCATCCATGAGCATGAGATGTGTTTTCATTCGTTTCTGTTGTCTATGGTTTCTTTCAGCAGTGTTTTGTAGTTTTACTTGAAGAGGTCTTTTGACTCCTTGGTTAGGTATATTACTAAGTATTTTATTTTATTATTTTTTTTGCAGCTGTTGTAAAAAGGGTTGAGTTCTTGATTTGATTCTCTGCTTGTTCACTGTTGGTGTAAAGAAGAGCTACTGATTTGTGTAAATTAATCTTGTATCCAGAAATTTTGCTGAATTATTTTACCAGTTCAAGGGGCTTTCTGGAGGATTCTTTAGGGATTTTAAGGTAAACAATCATATCATCAGCAAAATGTGTTAATTCAATTTCATCTTTACTGCTTTGGATGCCCTTGATTTCTTTCTCTTGTCTGATAGCTCTGGCCAGCACTTCCAATACTGTGTTGAAGAGGAGTGGTGAGAGTGGGCATCCTTGTTGTGCTCCACTTCTAAGAGGGAATGCTTTCAACTTTTCCCTATTCAGTATTATGTTGGCTGTGGGTTTGTCATATGTGGCTTTTATTACATTGAGGTATGTCCCTTGTATACCAATTTTTCTGAGGGTTTTAATCAGGACAGGATGCTGGATTTTGTTAAATACTTTTTATGCATCTATTGAGATGCTTATGTGATTTTTGTTTTTAATTCTGTTTATGTGATGTATTACGTTTATTGACTTGTGTATGTTAAGCCATTCCTGCATCCCTGGTATGAAACACAATTCATAGTGGTGGATTATCTTTTTGATATGTTGTGAGATTTGGTTAGCTAGTATTTTGTTAAGGATTTTAGCATCTATGTTCATCAAGGATAACAGTCTGTAGCTTTGTTTTTGTTTTCTTTTTGGTTATGTCCTTTCTTGATTTTGGTATTGGGGTGATGCTGGCTTCATAGAATGAATTAAGGAGGGTTCCTTCTTTCTCTATCTTGCAGAATAGTGTCAAAATAACTGGTACCAATTCTTCTTTGAATGTCTGGTATAACTCTGCTGTGAATCTGTCTGTTGACATCAGCACCTATTTCAGTGGAGGTGGCAGGAAGGTGGGGTGCAATAGGCTCTGTGAGGGTCCTTAGCTTGGGTGGTTTAATGCTCTATTTTTGTACGAGTTGGCCTCTTGCCAGGAGGTAGTGCTTTCTAAAAAGCATCAGCTGTGATAGTATGAAAAGGGACTGGCAGTGAGTAGGGCCCCAGAACTCCCAAGATGATATGCCCTTTGTCTTCCACTACCAGCATGAGTAGGGAGGGACCATCAAAGCTAGGCATGTCTGAGTTCAGAGTCTCCTTGTGTGGGTCTTGCTGCAGCTACTGTGGGGAATGGAGGTGAGATTCCCAGGTCACTGGAACTGTGTACCTAGGAATATTAAGGCTGCCTCTGTGAGTCATACAGGTTGTTAGGGAGGTGCAGGAAAGCCGGCAGTCACAGGGCTCATCCAACTCCCTCTAAAACTGAAGGGCCAGTCTCACTCCCACTGTGCCCCTTCCAACAGTCCCAAGACTGTTTCCAGGCAGTGGGCAAGATGAACTTAAGAACTTGTCCCAGGCTACCTGCCTCCCAGCTTTTCCCACCTATGGAGTCTGCGTACCAGACTTGTGCCTTCTCCCAAGTTCTGACCAGGAGGCTTCTCACTCCATTCAAATTGTTACAAAGTTAAGCTAGACTATTCCTTCTCTTTACCCCTCCCTGCTCCTCTGGCTGCCCTCCTTATGGATCCCTGTGATGCCAACCAGGAATGGCCTGCGTGGGAACCCAGTGATCTACCAGTTCCTGTCAGCTGCTTCCTCTACCCCTGCATTTAGCTCAGCTCTCTAAATTGACTCAGCTCCAGGTAAGGTTGGAAACTTCTCCCACAAACAGACATTCACTTTCTCCATTGTGGGTGTGCGTTCAGCAACGGAGGCCCTCCCTTTCCCCACTTCCACAGTTGGGGCACTCATAGTATTTGGGTTGTCCTGGGTCCTGCAGGAGCAGCCTTTGCCCTTTAGAGGGTCGGTGGGCCCTCTCCAGATTTCTGGTTGACTCTCGCAGTTGATATGGAGCTAAAATTAACAATGCAAGCCTGCACACACTGCTCTGTCTGGAGCTGCAATCTAGCCCTGCCTCCCATCCACCATGATGATCCTGTGATCTATTGCTGTTGTTGCAGACTTCTTGGAGAGCCTGGGTTGCAGGACTTTCTGTTGCCCAGTGTCAAGTATTTAGAGATAAATAGCCCAGGGAATCCACCAAGAAGTTGAAATACTGTCATGTAATTATTCAATTACTTCCTGTTCACATTTCAGATTAAATGATTGTTATTTACAGGATAATTAGTTATATGTTGTGGCGAGTGGCAGGGAAAAGTGAGGGTTCACCATTTTACCTCAGAATTGGAATTTCTTCATCATTTTTAACTTCAAATTATTCAATATACCTTGGCAACTTTACTTCCAAATTATTAACCTCAAGTTTAGGTGCTTCTTATTTGCACTCTGGATAAACCTCATCTACTGCTTTTTCAGCATACCATTGTTAATGAAAATATCATCATAAGTTCAAGAATCTCTGTTGAGCTAACTCTTCTATCAAATTCAATTTTAAATCTCCTTGCTATATAAAGCCCGCTGCAGTGGCCTTTTATTCATTAAGTCTATCTACTTGTATATATCTTAGTGTACATTATTTATCATGACAAATAAAATGATAGTGTCTACACAGACTTGCATATACTACAGGTAGATTATTGTATTCACTTTTCCCTAACCACATCCTATACACACTTTCCTCCAACCATTTGCCTAAGCTCTTCTCATCATTTATTCAATTATTTATACATTCAAGCAAACATCTTTTAAATGCCTTCAATCTGCCTGATATTGTCCAGATTCTGGAGACATAATGTTTAACAGGACAATGTGGACATCCCCAATGTCAGGGTCTTATAGTTTCACTTTGAAATAAACATTACACAAAATATTGAAGAAAGTAGTTCATCATACTGTACAACTATGAAGAAAAAATAGCAGGGAAAAATTTGGCTGACCTTTCACTATGCAAATGAAGCTCAAGCTGATATCTGTAAAATAAGTTAGAGTTAGGCAGGTGAGCAGGAGGGAGAGGAGTGTTTCCAGCAGAAGGAATTATAGCATGTGAGGACGCATTGAAGACAGAAAGTACACTTTAAGAATAAAATCAGGGGAGAGGAAAGGAGAAGAAGTTGGATAAGTAATTTAATACCTCTCTAGTTTATTTTCATATCTCATTTTTTACTTTCAAGTTTCATGGAACAATTTATGTTTCTATTCAATTCTTTTAAAAACCAACTCTACTATTTTATTTCATGCTGTTGGTTTCTTCAGTTAAGTATCTGTGATGGTTACTACTGAGTGTCAACTTGATTGGGATTGAGGGATACAAAGTGTTCATCCTGGCTGTGTCTGTGTGGGTGTTGCCAAAAGACCCACTGGGGAAGGCAGATCCACCCTTAATCTGGCTGGCACAGCTTCCAGCAAATAGTCACTATTTTAAGATCTAAATAACACTTTTATTTTGACCAACTATAAAATAATTTAGCAATGCAAATAAATACTCAACGGTTATTGCCGACCAGGTACTTCCAAGAGAGTAACAAAGACAGACATATTTATAAAATATTCTGTTACAAAGTATGATGAAATAAGTACTATAACAAAGGCTTGTATAAAATGTTCTGACACATAAGCAGCAAGTAGAGATTAATTTCAATCAGGACACTCTGCAAGCCTTCTTTCAGGAAAAAAAAAAATTAATTGGATTTTGAAGATGGGAAGGTATGGCACCCAGTGTGTGGAAAGGGGGTCATTTCAAGGAATTATATTATCGTTACATGGCTCAAATGTTTCGAAGGTTTCTAATTGTTCTTAGGATAAAGTCCAAAATAATAACTAAGGCACATGAGGTCCTAACTGAGTTTGTCCCTGTTTATATTTCTAGCTTTCTTCTTTGCTATTTCATATTTAAAATTATTAAGTCAGTGAATTTTTCATGAGTTAAGCAACACTGAATATTTTTGGTAAGCTTTTTTAAATGCACACTCATATGAATTTTTTACATTGCTGCTTAAATGCCGATTTAATTTTATAGTTAGGCATGTCCCTATGAAATATCTCTTTTTCTCAATTTCATTGTGAAAATAAAATGCATAGATTCATTCAATTTCATGTTCCAATCTCAAGGAGATTTATTTTGTAAGAAAATCTTTAAATGTAGTTTGACCCAAGGTTCACATAACAACACAATATCCAGATGGTATCCTATGATTGTATAATATATTATTGCATCTGGAGGACATTATGTTACATGAAATAAGTCAGGCACAGAAATATAAATACCAAATGGTCTCATTTATATGTAGAATCTAAAAAAGCAAAACTCACAGAAGCAGAGTAGAATGTTGGGGACCAGAGAATGGAGTAGGGGTGGAGGGATTGGAGATCTATTGGTCATAAGATACAAAATTCAGCTAGAGAGTTGGAATAGATTCAGGAGATCTATTATACAACATGGTTACTGTAGTTAATAAAAATATATTGTATACTTTAAAAATTGCTGAAAGCATAGATTTTAAGAGTTCCCAATTTATCCATAATTTGTATATTAATGACCTGTTGAAATAACATTTTATACCTATTCAGTTAAGTAAAACATATTAATAAAATATATCACTGCAATCTCTGAATCATTCATGTTATAAACAACACTAAGTCACAAGGAAGAAAAGATGTATGGAAAGAGAAAGAGAAATATATGTACATTCTAACTAGTCTAAAAACATAAAATTACCTATAATTTTAGCATAAAACTCATGAAGTTCTGTCTGCAAATCTGCATGTTAAGTTATTGTTCTGGTCAAATCAGTTAGTCATAATGAGTATAGCAATTTAATTAAACAGATATTCATTAATATCACTTATAAAAACGGAAAATAAATTTTAAAAGTGGTTGATATGCTCTCCTTGTTTACACAGGATAGCTTCATCACTCAGATCTTTTATTTTAAACAACTTACGTCTTCATCTTTAGACATTAACATACCTAGATCATCTTTCATATTCTAAATTCAAATTTGTCTGTACTTAATTACTGGTATTTCTAATAAATACCAACAAACCAGTATTGGTAGGTGGATCCTTATTCTCATGTGGGTTTTGAGAAGTTTCTCAAAGGGGTGGTATTTGGCTTGCACATAAGAAAATGAATAAATTTTCTCCAGATAGCAAAAAGAGTAGGAAGACTTTAATCACCTGCTTGTTAGCAAGCAAGTAAACAAAAAATTATAAGAAGACTCCAGACTGAACATGGGGTTAGACTCTGGTATGAGTAAGAAAAGAAAGCCAATTTCTCAATTTCAGAGAGAAAAATTTCAACTGTGGTGGACTTACTCAAGAGACACCTAGTTTTACAGGTTAATCTGGACAACAATAAAATTTTCTGGCAGTCTTATTTTGAACATGATGCAATTTTTTTAAAGTTGTGCAGATGTTAACATGTAAAGCAGAACAGAGAAGTATTTCACAAAACATACTTTTTGCCAGAGAGCAAAATAATACCATACAATTCTTGATTATTCTGACTTTTAGACATAGAATTTGAAGTTCTCTTTCTCAAAATTGCATAAGGCATCTTTAAGGTTGTTCTTTACTTAACAATTCAAAACAATAAGAAAGTATATGTAATAGAATGATCAATTTAGGCTTTTAAGTATCCCATTTTTTCTCTGTTTTCTCAATTCAATGTCTATAATTTTTATTTATCAGTAGTAGCAGCCCTCTTAACTGTAAACTCAATCTATTATTAAAATTAATAAGAACAAAATTCAAAAAATATTCAAATTATTTCCAAACCAACATTGTTATAAAATTATGCTGTTGCGAAAACTCAATATATGCATTTTATGTGTAAAACAATGCACATTGTTTCTTATGCAACATCTAACATTTAATTATCACAAAATACTGTGAAATATATATTATTATCTTAATTTTAAGATGAGAGGTCCAAGGCTCAAAGATATTGAAAAACTTTGATAGATATTAAGTGCCCAAACCGAGATCTAACTCTTATCTATGTTCTTTGAGGTCTGAGGCTCAAAGATGTTGGAAAACTTTGATAGATATTAAGTGCTCAAGCTGGGATCCAACTCTTATCTATGTTCTTCTTCAACCATAAGTTGGTATAACAAGGAACAAAATACATGATTAACTATGTCCTATGTTATGAGAACTTCCAGAGAGTGACTATGAAAGAACATTGCTATGAAGTTGTTTGACAAGTGATGAAAGAAAAATGAAAAAATGTAAAGACATGAAGGCATCCAAAGTAACAGTGAAAACCATCCATCCAGTTGAGTGAAGCTCATATTAATTTCCAAGAAATTCTGTTTTTTACTTCCTTTTTAAAGGTTTCTTCTCAGTATTGAACAATAAACTTAAATATTCTACTGCAACTGGGAGGTTTTCTTAGTCCTGAATTGTTTGGTGTCAAAGTCACTACATAATTCTGCAAATAAATACAAACTATACAAATGAAATAAACATGATCTTTGTGTGTGATCTGGATAAATTAATGCATATATATTTGCATGATCTTCAGTTATAATTGAATTTGAAATAAGATCAAAAGCCAAAATTTGGCAATATTTAGCTTTGCTGTAGTTTGTTAATTAGTTTTTGATGAGTATTTTATTTTAAAAAACCCAACTGATTCTAACTACATGGTAGAAAAGAGAAGGGGAGAAAATCTTTATATCTACCAAAAAAAAAAAAAAAAAAAAAAAAAAAAAACCAAGAGGGAGAAAAACAAAATAGACACCAGCCTTATAATATAGATTTCACATAGCTTGCCATTCTAAATTAAGGTTTGATATTTATTTTGTTTAGGTTGCCTCCTGATGACACTCAAGGTGGTTTATGAAAAAATGTTGTAATTTAGTCTTCTAGGCACATATTAAGGATCATGAGGTCATAGGTTTGCACAGGTTTGGATATGCAAATGTTCTGTAGTAACTTAAACTGTTACTATGGGAAAAAGTTAGTGATGTCTCACTAATTGTTTTTTACACAGTTGAAGAAGTGCTGAAATTGGTAGACAAGAAAACTCTGGCAGTAGGTGGAAAAAAAGATAATTTTGAGAATCAGCATATGCTTTGAGAAATTCAGATATCACAACAAAGTTCCAAAAAAAAATCAGAACTCAAATTTTCTATTATTATTTTTAAAGCTCAGACTTATTATAAATCCAATAAAATTACTGAAAATAGGTTTGCTAATTCTAAAAAATCTCAAGTTGTTACTTCATGTTTTTAATTTTTATATTTATAGATACAAATCCTTGCCTTATTTATTGTATGTGATACATACTGACACCTAATATGCACTAAAAGATGTAATAACAAAGATAATTTTTCTGCAGTAATTTATGCACATTTGAGTCTGTGTCATAAACTATTCATACTCATGAAATACAGAATCAGTTCAGAAAATTGCTATATGAGATAGAAGGTCTTGAACTGGGTGGCTTCACTATTTAATATCTCATTGTATGCTTTTTAAAAAATCACATATTTTTCAAAATTGATAAATAATATAACTTCTGCCAACTCATGGGGGAAATATTAAATTTGACTTGTAATACTAGAAACTGGATAAATCTTTCTTCATCTACTATTGATCACTTTTGAGTATAGGAGGCCATTTTGTTTCTGACACTCTGAGAACTAATTTGTAGTACATAGTACCTATATTAAATAGAAATGTATAGGGTAAACATAGTAAATATAGTATAGCATAAAGTAAATATGAATATAATAGTGACTTTTTTACATTCAGACAAACACGTGTGTTCCCTACCTCACTTGGTAAACAATGGATCCATTATTTGTAATATTTAAAGGGTAGTTTGTTATACTGGAACCGATCTACCACCTCATCCTCATTCATACTAGGTTTTGAAAACTTGTGTTAATTGACCTATCCATGGTGGTCCACAGTCAGGAATTTGTACATTAAGTGTTAAATTTCCATGCCTTCTTCTCCTTCACAGGTAAGAAAAACAAAGTACCTCATGAAAATGAAAAAGTTTTTAAAATTTATACCAATATTCTATGTGTGAATGTATTGAATCTCATTGCATTTAGTGGCCAAATTATCATTCTAGCAACATTCTAAATTCTGCTTTCACTTTTGGGTCCAAAGTTCTACCTCCATTTTTTGGCCATCAAATCTAGCACTCATAATATTACTGTGATCTCTTGTGTGCACATATAACCAGATATTTATCATTTTCACTTTGTAATGTTAGTTACCTTGCTTCCTTTCCATTTCCACTGTTAGCATTTCAGTCCAGACTGGTCACTTTGTATCTATATTATTTTGATAATCTCTTATGAAAAGTTATACATCTTATGTCTCTCCCTAACCATTTTTCTCAATACCAGTTACTGAAGCTGTACTCTTGAACCGAGAATGATTCAAATATTTCTTTCCAGTACCAAATACAGTCAATTATTAGAAGCAGTCTCATCCTCTGTGTTGAGAATGATTGTAAGACTCTGAAGAGAAAGAAGAAGATAAATATAAGAAATGTGATAGGAGACAAAGAAAGAAGGGAGAAGACCTGATGACAATAGTTTGAAAACTATAAATAATAAATATAAGGGCAAAAATTATTTTGGCTGATAGCACTAGTAATATTATTTTTTAAGTAATTTCCAAACCATTTCTCATACATGTACTTAAAAAGTTTTATTCTTTCAAGTGCATAATTTGAGAAACTCCAGCTATAGCTCTAATTTGTTCTAATGAATAGTTTAAACACTGATAGTGTTTCAGGAGCTTAAGGAAAGGTCAGAAAAGCTGGCTTTCCTTTATTCTAAAAAAAACCCCAAACAACAAATTGCTTATTTAGTTTTTGTATACTGACTTCTATTGTAAAAATATGCTCATTAAAATTTAAAATATGACACAGTTCTTTGTCCTAAACTCTAGTTTTGTACCTCCAAATGCAAAGGAAGATCATGTATTCTATTCATGCTGTTGATGATTATCTGTTGTTACACTTCTGGTTAAGATTTATTACTTATTTTTAAAATATAGTTCTTGAGTTATAATTAAAATTGCATACAATTTACTAATTTAATGTCTTTAGCATATGTACAGGATTGTGTAATCATGACCACAATTATCCGACCAAGAAGAAACCCTATGCACATCAGCAGCCATTCCCTGTTCCTTTTCACTTGCCATCCTCCAGCCCTAGGCAACTATTGATATACTTTATGTAAAGCCTTGTGATGTATAAGCTATTTTTCTTGTTTCCAAGGCATTTTCAGGACAGTGAGAAAAACGTACATCCATAAATAACCATATCAATAACCATGTAGATTTTTCTCCTAGTTTTTTTCTGAATATAACGGAAAACCCAAAGCAACAGGGACTTACGAAAGATTTGTACGATCACATAAAAGGAGTCAGGAGGCAGAAAATTCTAATGGTTTTTCAATTTTATGAAATTATCAGAGGCTTCACCTTTTCTTCTTTTTCTTCTCTAATATTATTATGCCTGCCTTCTTTCTGAATGGTTATATTATGGCCCAACATGCAAGCACCAGCTTTTATGGAAAAAACAAAAACCAAAAGACAAATACGGGAATATTGCAAGTGTGCTTCTCTCACCTAACTCTGTTTTCTTTAGCCAGTCATTACCGGACAGCATTTATAAGAAATCTAGCAGAAGGGAAGGCATGGAACTGGGGGTTTATGGTTAGATGCATTCCCAACTTGAATTATAATTTGAGTTAGAATCTAAAAAGTTAATCAAATCATGAAATTAAATTAATTAGAATTAAATTCTGGACTCTAAGGAAAATAGTGAAATTAAATGTTTAACATTAGAAAATGAATACATCTATAAGGGAGAACGAGAAAAATCTGTATGCAAGCTCGGAGACTGGAGATATTACTTCCAGTTAGGTGAATGAGACAAAGACAATGTAGTCTTGAACGGGAGGAAGATTTCACATATTAGATGAAAGTAACGAATCACAGGAAACACCAGTACCAATTGTACTCCTGGGAGAGCTCAGACTCTACACAGTAGGTTAGAAAATATTTCAGTTTCTCTGATTCTCCATTGCCTTCTGGCTTACAAGTCCTCTATACAGGGAACTTGCAAAACAACAGAGTAAGGCAGTCAGAACACAAAACAAAAATTTAATTGGTTAAATATATATATATATATATATATATATATAATATTACACACACACACACACACACACACACACACACACTTACTTTAAAAATCTCTGGAATTTCCTAAGAGAAAATAGCAGAGAAACACTCATTTAAGAAAATCCACAAAATCTTGGTAAGAACAGGGGAATCTATGCAATGAAATGCTTGATTATCA
>NW_022436969.1:12299255-12343885 GCF_009761245.1 Sapajus apella | reverse complement strand
GGGTGTTGAACAATGAGAACACATGGACACAGGGAGGGGAGCACTACACACTGGGGTCAGTTGGGGGGAAATAGGGGAGGGACGGTGGGGGGTGGGGGGCTGGGGAGAGATAGCAAGGGGAGAAATGCCAGATGTAGGTGATGGGGAGGAAGGCAGCAAATCACACTGCCACGTGTGTACCTGTGCAACAATTTTGCATGTTCTTCACATGTACCCCAAAACCTAAAATGCAATAAAATAAATAAATGGGGAAAAAAAAAAGTTTCTCAGTACAGGAAAGACCAGGACTTGATGGATCATTGCTGAATTCTACCAAACATTTAAAGAAGAATACCAACCCTACTCAAACTGTTCCAAAAAATAGAGGGAATATTTTCAAACTCACTCTATGAGACTGGTATAAACCTGATACCAAAATCAGACAAAGACCCATCACAAAAAGGTAACTACAGATCAATATCTCTGATGAATATTTATGCAAATACCCTCAACAAAATGCTAGCAAACCAAATTTAACAATACATTAAAAAGATTATTCAGGCCAGGCATGGTGGCTCATGCCTGTAATCCCCGCACTTTGGGAAGCTGAGGCAGTAGGATCAGAGGAGCCCAGAAGTTTGAGACTAGCCTGGACAACAGAGCAAAACCCCAACTCTACAAAACATAAACACTAACTGGGCATGATGTCATACATCTGTATTCCTAGCTACTCAAGAAGGTAAGCAAAGAGGATCACTTGAGTATCTAGATGGTAGAGGCTGCAGTGAGCCATGTTTGCATCACTGCTCTCTGGCCTAGGTGACAGAATGAGATCCTGTCCCAAAACAAACAAACAACAACAAAAACAGCATTCATCATGACTAAGTAGGATATATCTCAGGCATGCAATTTATCTCCACACACACAAATCAATCAAAGTAATATATCATATCAACAGAATAAAGGACAAAATTCTTATGATCATTTCAAGTGAGGCTGAAAAAGCATGTAATAAAATTCAACATCTCAACATGATAAAAATCCTTTAAAAATTGGGTATGGCATGAACATACTTCAACATAATAAAAGCCATATATGACAGACCCACAGCTAGTAGTATACTGAATGAGGAAAAACAGAAAGCTTTTCCTCTAAGAGCTGGAACATGACTAGGATGCCCACTGTCACCATTATTATTGAACATAGTACTGGAAGTCCTAGCTAGAATTTTCAGAAGTGAGAAAGATATAATGGTCATCCAAATTGGAAAGGAAGATTCAAGTTATCCTTGCTTGCATATGATATGATCTTATGTTTTAGAAAAGCTAAATATTCTAGAAAAAAACTATTAGAACTGATAAATTTATTAAAGTGTTAGGATACAAAAACAACATACAAAAAATCAGTATCATGTCTATATGTCAACAGTAAACACTCTGAAAAAGAAATCAAAAAATAATTTTATTTACAATACCCACAAATAAAATCAAATACCTAGGAATTAATTTAAATAAAGAAGTGAAAGATGAACACAATGAAAACTATAAACACTGGTAAAAGAAATTGGTCAGAATGCTCTGTGGAGGATCAGGGGAAAATGGTGGACAGTAAGCAGGACTAAATTGCAGCTCTCACTCAGACAGACAGAACAGTGGTGGAGACTTGCATCTTGAACTTTTGCTCCAGAACTACTGCAGGAATAAACTGCGAAAGCTGAGAGAACCCATCCACCTTCTAAAAGAAGCAGATTGCTCCTGCAGGACTCAGGAAACAGCCCAAATACTGTGAGTGCCAAAGCTGTGAAAGTGGAAAAGGGGGACCATCCACTCCCAAATACACACCCTCGCTGGGGAACCTGAAAGTCTAGATCATGGGAATAGGATCTGACCTTACCTGGAGCTGAGACAGTTTAGGCACCCAAGTTAAATACAGGGGTTGAGGAGGCTGTGGGAAAAGGCCTGTGGGCTCTCTGGGCCCCCTGGGAAGCTATTTTGGACTTGTCTCACAGATGTCCCTGGGGAAGGCTGCCAGAGATATTAGGAAAAGACCACAGGGAGAAGGAAACCTCCAGCTGAGCTTTGTAACAATTCCAACTCAATGTGAAGTCTCCTGCCAGAACTTGAGGGAGGGAGGGAATCTGAAATTCAGACTTGACAGGCTAGAAAGCATGAAAACCCTGTTTGCTTTTGCAGCAGGGAGGCTGGCAGTCTGGGACAAGTTCTCAGCCCTGATCACCCACTGCCTGGAAACAAACACAGTGCTGTTGAAGGGGTCATGGTGGGAGTGAGATTGGACTTTCAGGTTGCATAAGAGCTTGATGAGGCCTGTAACTGCTGGCTTTCCCTCTCTTCCCTGACAACCTGCATGACACAGCAGAGGGAGCCATAATCCTCCTGGGAACATAACGCCATAGACTTGGGAGTTACATCCCATCCCTCACACCAGCCAGAGCAAGCACCACTCAAGGAGATTTTGAGCTCCGACACACCTAGCCCTGCCTTGACCTGATGATTCTTCCCTACCCGCCCTGCTAGTTAAAGACAAAGGTCATATTTTCTTGGAAGTTCTAAGGTCCTGTCTACCTCCTGATCCTCTCTATGCTGTTCACAGCTGATGCTCTCTTGAAAGTGTCACCTCCTGGAAGGAGGCCAATGAGCACAAAAATGGTGCATTAAACAACCAAAACAAAGGACCTTCACAGGGTCCATTTCACCCCCTGCCACTTCGACCAGAGTAGATGCTGATATTCGTGGCTGAGAGATCAGCAGATGGTTCAAACACGGGACTCTGCAGATAACACCCAGTACCAACCCATAGCCTGGTAGGCCTGCTGGGTGGCTAAATACAGAAGAGATAACAATCACTAAAGCTCAGCTCTCAAGAAGCTACATCCCTGGGAAAAGAGGGAGAGTACTACCTCAAGGGAACACCCAGTGAGTAAAAGAATCTGAATGGCAGTCTTGAACCCTAGATCTTGCCTCTGACATGGCCCACCCAAATGAAAGGGAACCAGAAAAACAATTTTGGTAATACGACAAAACAAGGTTCTTTAACGACCCTCCTCCCACCCCCAAATCATACTAGCCCACCAGCTATGGTCCAAACCAGGAAGAAATCCCTGATTACATGAAAAGGAATTCAGAAGATCAGTTATTAAGCTAATCAAGGAGGCACCAGAGAAAGCGGAAGTCCAATTTAAGGAAACCAAAAAATGAAAAAAACTGCTACAAGAAATGAAGGGAGAAATCTTCAGCAAAATAGATAGCATAAATAAAAAACAGTCACAACTTCAGAAAATAAAGGACACACTTAGAGAAATGCAAAATGTTCTGGAAAGTCTCAGCATAGAATCAAACAAGCAGGAGAAAGTACTTCAGATCTCAAAAACAAGGTTTTTGAATTAACCACATCCAACAAAAACAAAGAAAAAAATGAACAAAGACTCCAAGAAGATTGGAATTATGTTAAGTGACCAAACCTAAGAATAGTTGGCATTCCTGAGTAAGAAGAGAAATCTAAAAATTTGAAAAAATTTATCTGGTGGAATAATCAAGGAAAACTTCCCCTGCCTTGCTAGAGACCTAGACATCCAAATACGAGATCAAAGAGTACCTGAGAAACTCATCACAAAAAGATCATCACCCATACACATTGTCATCAGATAATCTAAAGTCAAGACAAAGAAAAGAATCTTAAGAGTTCTAAGGTAAAAGCCCCAGATAACCTATAAAGGAAAACCTATCATATTAACATTAGATTTCTGAATAGAACACCATACACACTAGAAAGGATTGGGGTCCTATCTTCAGGCTCCTTAAACAAAAACAATTATCAGCCAAGAATTTTGTGTCCCACAAAACCAACCTTCATAAATGAAGAAAAGACAGTCTTTTTCAGACAAACAAACAAGACGTACTTGATAGTGCTGAGAGAATACAGCACTCCCAAGCCAGTACTACAAGAACTGCTAGAAGGACCTCTAATCCTGAAAAAAAAAAAAAAAAAACCCTGGAAACAAATCAAAATAGAACCTCTTGAAAGCATATATCTCACAGGACCTATAAAACAAAAATATAAAACACACACACATACATACAAACACACACACACACACACACACACACACACACACAGGCAAGGTATCAGGCAATAAACAGCACAATGAATGAAATAGTAACTCACATCTCAATACTAACATTGAATGTAAATGGTCTAAATGTTTCACTTAAAAGATACAGAATTGCAGAATGGATAAGAATTCACCAGTCCACAATCTCCTACTTCAAGAAACTCACCTAACACATAAAGACTCATGCAAACTTAAGGTAAAGGGATAGAAAAGACAGTCCATGAAAATGGACACCAAAAATGAGCAGAAGTGGCTATTCTTAATCAGTCAAAACAAACTTTAAAGCAACAGCAGTTAAAAAAGACAAGGGAACATTATATAATGATAAAAGGCCTTGTCTAAGAGGAAAATATCACAAATTTAAATACACACCTAACAATGGAGATACCAAGTTTATAAAACAATTACTACTACAAGTAAGAAATGAGATAGATAGCAACACAATCATAGCGGGGACTTCAATACTCCACTGACAGCACCAGAGAGGTCATCACGACAGAAGGTCAACAAAAAAATAATCAATTTAAACTATACCTTGGAACAAATGGGCTTAACAGGTATTTACAGAAAATTCTACCCAATAACCACAGAATATACATTCTATTCATTAGCACATGGAACTTTCTCCAAGGCAGACCACAGATGGGCTACAAAACAAGTCTCAATAAATTTAAGAAAATTGAAATTATATCATGTACTGTCTTAGATGACAGTGGAATAAAACTGGAAATCAACTCTAAAACGACCTTCAAAAACATGCAAATGCATGGAAATTAAATAACCTGCATCTGACTGATCATTGATCCAAAATAAAATCAAGATTGAAATTTAAAAAATTTTCAAACTGAATGACAATAGTGACACAACCTATCAAAACCTCTGGGATACAGAAAAGGTGGTGTTAAAAGGAAAGTTCATAGCCCTAAATGCCTATATCAAAAAGTCTGAAAGAGCACAAATAGACAATATAAGGTCACATTTCAAAGAGCTAGAGAAACAAGAAAAAACCAAACCCAAACCCAGCAGAAGAAAGGAAATAGCCAAGATCAGAGCAGAACTAAGGGAAATTGAAACAAAAAAGGAAGACAAAAGATAAATGAAACAAAATCTAGTTATTTGAAAAGATAAATAATATTGATAGACCATTAGCAAGAATAACCAAGAAAAGGAGAAAATAAAAATAAGCTCAATTAGAAACAAAACAGCAGATACTACAACCAACACCACAGAAATACAAAGGACAATTCAAAGCTACTATGAACATCTATACATGCAAAAACTAGAAATCCTAGAAGAGATGGATAAATTTCTGGAAATATACAACCCTCTTAGCTTAAATCAGGAATTATTTACTCTGAACAGACCAATAACAAGCAGTGAAATTGAAATGGTAACTAAAAAATTACCAACAAAAAAAGTTGAGAATCATTGGTACCAATCCTATTGGCACTATTTCACAAGAAAGAGAAAGAGGGAATCCTCCCTAAATCATTCTAGGAAGCCAGTTGTCACTCTAATACCAAAACCAGAAAAGGACATAACAAAAGTAAAAAAACTACAGACCAATATCACAAACATAGATGCTTAAAATCCTTAACAAAATACTATGTAACCAAATCCAATATCATATAAAAAAGAACAAATCTTGAGGTATCACATTACCTGATTTCAAACTATACTATAAGGCCATAGTTACCAAAGCAGCATGTTAGTGGTATAAAAATAGGCACATGGACCAACGGAATAAGATAGAGAACCCAGAAATAAACCTGAATACTTAACAGCCAACTGATCTTCAACAAAGCAAACAATAACATATCTTCAGCAAACATAACAATAACAAAAAGTGGGAAAAGGACACCCTTATCAACAAATGGTGCTGAGACAATTGGCAAATCACATGTAGGAGAATAAAACTGGATTCTCATTTCCCACCTAATACAAAAATCAACTCAGGAAGGATCAAGGACTTAAATCTAAGACCAGAAACTATAAAAATTTCAGAAGATAACACTGGAAAAACCCTTCCAAGCATTGGCTTAGGCAAGGATTTCATGACCAAGAACCCAGAAGCAAATTCAATTAAAAAAAAGATAAATAGATGAGACATAAACTAAAGAGCTTTTGCATGGCAAAAGGAACAGTCAGTAGAGTAAACAGATAACCCACAGAGTAGAAGACAATCTTCACAATTTATACATTTGACAAAAGACTAATATCCAGAATCTACATGAGCCTAAACGAATTATCAGGATAAAAACAAACAAACAAACAAACAAACAGGCCCGTCGAAAGTGAGCTAAGGACATGAATAGACAATTCTCAAAAGAAGATACACAAATGTCCAACAAACATATGAAAAAATGCTGAACATCACTAATGATCAGGGAAATGCAAATCAAAACTACAATGTGATACCATCTTACTCCTACCATAATGGCCATAATAAAAAAAGTCAAAAGACAGTAGATGTTGGTGTGGATGCATTGATCAGGGAACACTTCTACACTATTGGTAGGAATGTAAATTAGTACACCTGCTATGATAAATAGTGTGAAGATTCCTTAAAGAACTAAAAGTAGAACTACTATTTGATCCAGCAATCCCACTACTGGGTATCTACCTGGAGGAAAAGAAGTGTTTATACGAAAAAGATATTTGCACAGGAATGTTTATATTAGCACAATTTGCAACAGAAAAATGTGGAACTGATCTAAATGCTCATCAATCAATGAGTGTATAAAAGGTGCATATATACATACATACATGCACACCATAGTACCTTTATACACTCATAGAATACTACTCAGTCATAAAAAGGAATGAATTAATAGCACTCACAGCAACCTGGATGGAATTGGAGACAATTATTCTAAGTGAAGTGACTCAGGAATGAAAAACTGAACATCATATGTTCTCAGTCACAAGTGGGAACTAAGTTATGAGAATGCAAAGGCATAAAAATAACACAATGAATTTTGGGGACTCAGAGGGAAAGGGTGGGAAGGCATTAAGGATAAAAAACTACAAATTGGGCTCAGTGTATACTGCTCAGGTGATCAGTGTGCCAAAACCTCACAAATCACCACTAAATAATTTACTTATGTAACCAAACACCACCTGTTCCCCAAAAACCTGTGGAAATAAAAAAAGAAAATGAAGAGGGTACAAACAATTGAAAAGATATTTCAAGTTAATGGATTGGAATAGTCAATAATGATACAATATCCATACTACCCAAAGCAATTTACAGATCAAACGCAATGCATATCAAAATTCCAAAGATATTCTTCACAAAAATGGAAAAAAAAAATCCTAAAATTTGCATAGGATCACACACACGCACAAAAAAAATCAGAATATCCAGAGTAATCTTGAGCAAAAAGCACAAAGCTGGAGGAATCACATTCCCTGGCTTCAAATTATACTGCAGAGCTGTAGTAACCAAAATAGCATGATAATGGCATAAAAACAGACCCATAAGCAATGCAAAAGAATAGAGAACCCAGAAACAAATCTATATTCCCATAGTGAAGTCAGTTTTTACAAAGTGCGAAGATAATACATTGGGGAAAATATAGTTCTTCAATACAATGTGCTGGAAAAACTGGATATCCATATGCAGAATAATGAAATTTGGCCACCATCCCTCGCCTTATAAAAAAATTAAATTAATACAGATGAAAGGCTCTCAAACTATGAAACTACTACAAGAAAACATTAATGAACCCCTCTAGGACTTTCGTCTCAGCAAAAATTTATTGAATAATACCCCATAAGCACAGGCAACCAAAGCAAAAATGGACGAAATGGATCATATCAATTTAAAAATCTTCTGTACAGCAAAGGAAACAATCAACAAAGCGAACAGACACAAAATGGAAGAAAATATTTGCAAAACACCCATTTGAGAAAGGATTAACAACCAGATTATACAAGGTGCTCAAACAACTCTAAAGGAAAAAAAATCTAATAGTCTGATTTTAAAATGGGCAATAGATCTGAATAGACGTTTCTCAAAAGAACCCATACGAATGGCAAACAGGCATATGAAAAGGTGTGTATCATCATTGCTCTTCCAAGAAATGCAAATCAAAACTTCAATGAGATATTATCATTGGTTCTTATCCAAAGTGTTTTTTATCCAAAATTCAAGCAATAACAAATACTGCTGAGGATAAGGAGAAAGAGGCACTCTCATACACTGTTGGTGGGATTGTAAGTTAGTACAATCAATACGGAGAATTTGGAGATTCCTCAAAAAAACTAAAAAGATCTACCATAGCATCCAGCCATCCCACTGCTGGGTATATATCGAAACGAAAATAAAAATCAATATATTGAAGACATATCCATGCTGCAACAAACATATCTCCCATATTTGTTGCGGCACTGTTCATAATAGCCAAGATTTGGAAGCAGTAGCCATCAATAGATTAACAATAAATAAAATGTGGTACATATACCACATTTGTACTTTGCAGCCATGAAAAGGATGAGATTCTGTCATTTGCAACAACATAGATGAAACTGGAGGTAATTATGTTAAGTGAAATAAAACTAGGTGTAGAAAGTAAACATCATATGTTCTGACCTTTTTGTGGGACCTAAAAATCAAAATAATTGAATTCATAGAGAGGTAGAATAGCAGCATGCTTACTAGCGTCTGGGAAGTGTAGTAAAGTGTTCGGTAAAGGGGAGATGGTTAATGGGTAAAAAAAATAGTTAGAAAGATTGAATATGACCTAGTATTTGATAGTATAGCAAGGGGCTATAGTCAGTAATAATTTCTTGTACATTTACAGGTATTGATCGACTTACAACCTATGCAACTTACGACCATTCGACTTTACGACCACAATCGCTAGCCAAGACTGCTCCGCGTCTGGCAGCGCAAACGTTGCCCAGCTGGGCGTACAACAGTGCGGACCAGCTTCCGGCAGCACTACCATCTCCGCGTGCATATAGCCTACTCAACTTATGACCAAATTGTGTTACGACCGGTCTGTTGGAACCAATCGTGGTTGTAAGTCGAGCACTAGCTGTAATAATAACTAAAAGAATATAATTGAATTGTTTTTAACACAAAGGATAAGTGCTTGAGGGGATAGATACTCAGTTTTCCATGATGTGATCATTACACATTGCAAACCTGTGCCAAAATATCTCATGTACCCCCATAAATATATATACTTACTATGTATCCACAAAAAACAAAAATTTAAAAATTTTCATAGAGGCATTTTTAAAAGCCAAAAATTATAAACCCACCCCAAGCCTATCATTTCATAAATGGACAAGCAAAATGTGGCGTAGCCATGCAATGGAATAGTACTCGACAAGTAGAAATTATTGATACAGGCTACAATATGAATAAACTTTAAAACCATTTGCAAAGTGAGAAAAGTCAGTCACAAAAGATTGCGTGTTGTATGATTTCTTTTATATTAAGTATTCAGAGTAGCTTCACTTATAGAGATCAAAAGTGGTTGCTTACTTCTGGAGTATAGAGAGAATGAGAATTGAGAGTGACTGCACAAAATTTCTTTGATAAGGGATGTAAAATTTGTTTAGTATTAGGTTGTTGTGATGGTTACACAATCCTGTGATTCAAAACTACAAAATTTTGAATTGTACATTTAATGTGGGTGAAATGTACGGGATGTGAGTACTGTCTCAATAAACTGTTAAAAATCTGCTACATTTTAAACTTTTTTTCCTTTGCAGGTAAACTCTTTTTGTCCTTGGTGATTTTAACATTTGGTATTTATTACTGCTGTTTGTTCATCAATATGGTGAAAATGAATGTTGTTTCCTATATGTTTCTATTGCCTAGGTTCTTTAGCTTTCTTTAATTTGTGGAGTTTTAGTATGCACACAATTTGAAAGTTTTTCAGCTATTTATTTCTGAAAACATTTTTCTCCATTTCTGGGACCTTATTTATATGTATATAAATGGCTTCATATTGTTCCACTGGTCATTAATACTCTGTTCGTGACTTTTCAGTTCTTTCATTCTTTTTTTTTGTGAGCTAGTTATGTTCTATGACTACGCCTTAAGGTTCACTTATCAGATATTTTCTTTTACAGTGTCTTATCTGCTATTAATCTTACACCACTTTTTAAACTTCTTATGTATTTCATCACTTGAAGTTCCATTTGGGAATTTTTTACGTCTTTCATTTCTCTCTTCATCATATTCATGCCTTCCTTGAGCATATGAAATATACAAGTTAGAGGCGTTTGATGCCTTTTCTGTTAATTTCATCATATTTGTTACTTCTGAAAGGATTCCTCTCCGTTGCCTTTTTTCTTGGTTAGACATTTTTTGATTCTTTGCATAGTAATTTTTATCTGGATTCTGGACACCTTGTTTCAGTATGTTAAATTCTGGATTTTGTTGTAGTCCCTTGCAGTGTAACTTTTTCTTTCAGGCAATTCATTAATCGTAGATTGGTTTATTATAGTTAAATTTTTGAAGGATTTTTAAAAGACTTGTGTAGAGTGCTCTTTATTATAGTGCTAACTTGGACCCTACCTTGAAGGCTTGCTCTTCTGGTATGTGTACTACATTTTCTATGATTTTAATGAGGTCTTTCATTCTGATTGGAGGCAATTCAAAGGATTCCTGGTTCTGGGTGAGCTCACAGAAGTTTTCAGCTAGTAGATCCTCCATAATTATTTCTTCTGAGGAAGTTGTCCTTGTCTGATGTTTGGGGTTTCATTCTATGCATTGACTGAGAGGTACTTAGCCAAGGGTTCATGTGAACCACTATCTTAATGTCTGAATCTATTGTTTAATGTAGGTCCCTTTTCTGTGGTTTTCTGCTTTGCAAATACCAACTATCTTGGTCTCCCTGAACTCAAGTACCTTACCCTCTTTTTATCAGATGTTCCAGACTTTGTTTGTATTCCCCTTCTTATGCCACTTTCCAGAATACAGAATACCCAGAAGATGATAGGTCATAGCACATTTACTTCTCTCAGGGATAGCATCTTTGTTTTCTGTTGCCCATTTTCTGAAAATTAATTTTCCCTCAATTTTGTCCCATTTTCTTCTTTATTTTATTATAGCAAAAAGATAATTCAGTCAACTTATTTCCTTAGGACTAGGAACAGATTTCTTGATATATTATGTTCAGAACAGAAAGGAGAGGGGTAGAAATAACCTGCCGTCTCATAAAAAATAATTAGGGTCAGAAGTCCATGGAATGGCTTTTTAAAGTCAATAGCTGTCAAGCAAATAGCTGTCAATCTAGAATTCCCTACATAGTAAAACTATCCTTCGAGAAGTGAGGTGAATAAAAATGTTTTCTGATGCATAGGAACCTTAAGAATGCATTGCACAATATCATTACTATTAATGGTAACATAACTTTTTCTGGCCACATGTCACTGAAACCAGGCAGTAACTATGACCCACAGAATGAACTTATAGATCAAATGATTGGTATATATAAAAGATGGTAATTTTCTTATTTCTTTAAAAGAAATATTGCCATTTAAATAAAAACTTTATAATCAAAGTGTGACATTTATAAAGTGTATACATATATGGCAACAATCACACAAAGAATGACAAGCAAATAGAACAATACCGTTATAGATTCTTGCGCAGGAAGGATGAATTATGCCTGTAATCCCAGAATATTGGGAGGCTGAGGTGAGATGATTCCTTGATTCCAGGAGTTTGAGACCAGCCTGGGCAATAATTCATGACTCCATTACCTAAAAATACATAAATAATTTTAAAAAATCATCATAGTCTATGTAAAGTAGTATCATGGTAACTACATTCTCATTTTGATAACTTTAAAAATGCATATTATAAACCCCATGACAAATCACTAAAACATGCAAAATGGTATAAGTTAAAGAAAATTGAAGAAATAAATAGGTAGAAAAACATGTCTGATAGGAAAGAGAAAAGAGACAAAAACACTGATGATTCAAATATGATATAAATATAAAATAAGTAGATGTAAGGCTGGGTGCAGTGTCTCACACTTTAATTCCAGCACTTTGGGAGGCCAAGGAATGCAGATCACTTGAGGTCAGGAGTTCGAGATCAACCTGGCCAACATAGTGAAACCCCGTCTCTAATAAAAACAAAAATAAGAAAACATAGCTGAGCATGGTGGTGTGTACCTGTAATCCCAGCAATCAGTTGGCTGAGGCAGGAGAATCGCTTGACACCAGGAGGCGAAAGTTGCAGTGAGCAGAGATTGTGCCACTACACTCTAGTCTGAACGACAGAGTGAGACTCAGTCTCAAAAACAAACAACAAAAAATGTGAAGTAGACTCCTAACACTCAAAATTACAGATATTTCCTGACTAGATATATAAATAAGAAACAACCATATGTGGCCTACAGAAGAAACATTTTGAGTAAAAAGGACAAATAGTGGCAAAAAAAAAATAGATGCAAAGACAAATAACAAAATATTGAAGAAAGTATACTAGTATCAGACAAAATAGACTTCAAAGCAAAAGCTTAAGGTTATATATATGATACTTAACCTTCTTACTTAACCTTCATAGCACACAAAGCAAAAACTGATGGAACAAATAAGCAATATAGCCAAGTTTATAATCAATAATAAATTAGGTATCCTTTCAATAACTGAAATAAGAATTTAAAAAAATAATCGGTAAAGATATTAAAAATCTGAATGAGTCTATGAACCACTCTGATTTCATTGACATATTTATAGACCATGAGACAAAATAACTATAGAATAAACACAATTTTCAAATGTACATGGAATATTCTACAAAATAGTTCACAAGATACGCTGGGTCACAAAACATATTCCATCAATATTAAAATATTAAAATCTTATAGAGCATATTCTTTGACTATAACAAAAGTAATTTGGAAAGTGATTATGAACTAAATTTTAATTATAAGCTAGTTATAAATTTAAAACAAAATGTCTAAATTATTTTCAAGAAGAAAAAATTACAAAGAAAATAAACAATATTCTAAATGAGTGATAACGAGAACGTATGTAGATTGAAGTAAGACAGTGCTTGGAAGTCAATTTAAAGCTGTACACGTTTATATTGCAACAAAAGAAAAGCCTCAAATAAATGATTTAATCATCCACCACAAAAACTTCTAACAGATAAAAATAAATAGTTTAAAGTAGTAATCAATAAAATAAGTACATAATAGAGAAGAACGTAAATGGTAGAGAAAGTTAACAAAGTCAAAATTGGTTCTTTGAAAAGATTATTAAAATTAATAAATCTTTTATAGGACAGATCAAGGAAAAAGAGAGAATAACAAATTATTAACTTGAGAATTCAAAGAGAGAATATTGCTACAGATCTCATAGAGAACTATGGTAAAATAAGGAAGTATTATAAACATTATCCTGATAATCTTGACCACTTAGAAGAAATGAACATAAACCTTAGGAAGTATTACCAAAGCTGAACCAAGAAAAAAAGATAAAATTTAAATATCCTTTTATCAATTAGGGAAATTAAAATTATAATTTAAAATCTTCCCACAAAGAAAACCCCAGTTCAAGACAATTTTACTGATAAATTCCTTCAAATATGTAAGAAAAAAATAAGACTTAACTCCACAAACTTTTTTAAAAATTGAGGTATAAAAAACACCTGATTTGGAACAACAGAATTCTTAGAACAGAACCTGATAAAGATACTATAAGAAAAGAACATTATAAACAAATGCCTTTATAAACATAGAAAACATATTTAAAATTGTGAAAAGAAATATGAAGATAAAATGTGTGAAAAAGCATAGGTCATCAAGCATGATTTCTCCCAGGAATATGCAGTTACCTTAACATTTAGAAAAACCAATCAGCAATGAATATCCACTTGTATTAATATGAATTTTAATTTTACCTCACACCATACACAAAACTAAAAACATATCATAAACCTAAACTGAACCATAAAAATTCTAAAGCTCTAGGAAGATAGGAATGAATCTTCATGACCTTGAGTTAGGTAAAAGTTTCACAAATAAGAGTTCAAAAGCACAAATGAGCATGGAAAAAAATGGATAATTTGGTTTTATCAATATTAAACACTTTTGCTCTCTTAAGATGGCATTATAAAATTTAAAAGACAGAACATATTCTGATGGAAAATATTTTCAAATCAAATACGTGATGAGGCAGAACAAAACACTGATGACAGAAACTTAAAAAAGGCCCAAATCAATGCTCATGGATATTGCTAAGATGTAAATCCTTTCCATATTAATTTATAGATTCAATGTAATTCCAACTTTACAATCCATAAGCTTTTTAAAATATAAATTGCAAGTTGACTTAAAATGTACATAAATATAGTCAAAACAATCTAAGGAAAGTATATAGCTAGAGGACTTACACTCTGTCATTCCGTTTGAAAGTACCAACATGACTCTTTTATATCTTTTTTTACAAACTGTTTTCTGCAATAGTCATAATAATGGTATAGCGAGCTTTTAGATTTTAACTAATGGTATTTTTAGCGTGTTCATTATATACTCTCGTTTGCCTAAAACACTATAGCTTTATGTCTGCTGTCCGGTTTTAATATTTGTTTTACATTTATTTTTTAACAGACTTTATACTTGTTTTAGATTTACAGAAAAAATTGACAAAATACCAGAGAGTTCCTATTATACCCTACCCTGTGCCCAGTTTCCCCTATTATTGACAGTTTGAAGGAGTATAATACATTTTTTATAATTGATGAATATTGAAACATTATTTGTTATTGTTTATTGAAATTTGTTTAGTTTTTACATAATGTTATTTCTCTGTTCCAGGATTCCATACAGAATACCACACCACATGACATTTAGTTACATGTTTCCTTAGGCACCTCTTGGTTGTGGGAAGACCTCAGACTTTCCTTGTTTCTAGACTGCCTTGACAGCTCTCAGAAGCACTAGCAGGGATTCAATAAGAAAGTCTTAAATTGGAATACGTGTGATGTATTTCTCTTAATTATTCTAGGGTGATGGATTCTTGAGAGGAAGGCCATAGAGGTGAATTGCCATTGTCATTACAAATATCAAGAGTAAATACTATTACCATGATTTATGACTTGATGCTAGCCTTGATCACCTAGCTGAGATAGTGTTTGTCAGACTTCTCCACTGTAGCATTATGTTTTTTCTTCTCTGTACTGTACTTTTTGGAAGAAAGTCATAATGTACTTAAGTGGTAAGGAGTTATACTCCTTCTCTTTCCTCTTTGTGGGCAGCATATCAACATAAATTATTTAGAATTGTTTGGCTCTGGAGATTTATCCCTTCTCCCCATTTATTAATTCATATAATCATTTCTTTATAACAGCATGGACTTGCGGACATTTATTTTATACTTGGGTTGCAATCCATTACTACTATGTATGTATGTATGTACTTTTGCTCAAATTGTTCCAGCTTTGGACCCTGGGTGATCTTTAAGTAGGCTCCTGTACCTTTTGGTATACCCCCATCATGTCATCAATTTTTTAAGCACTTTCTTACTTTCTGGCACTAAACAATGTTCCAAACTCACATTATATATTACCCTACCCAGTCCTAAAATCAGCCTTTTCTCCAAAAGGTCTTTGTTTCCTTTATTAAACAACATTAGAAACCATCTTCTGTGCATTGTATATTTTTGCTACTGACATATTGTTACTTTTAGACTTTGTCAACTGACAAAGCAAGGAAATATGTATGTTACTAATGTATACACATATTCATGAATATTTCCATATATAATCATTTCTGTCTATACGTAGCAATGCTTGAGTTCATAGTGATGTTTCCCCTTCTAATCACATGCAGCATAAATCATTTCAACCTCCTCCAGTTGTATATCTATAAAGTCTCACTTCAACAATGAGAAACCAATCTTCCATCATCTACCACCAATTTACTTATTGTTCAATTCTTAATGTTCATGTATAGCAGTAACAGAATTGTTAACCTATCCCCTTTGGGAAACAGCTTTATCAACTAGAATACACTGCTTTTTGCAGTTGCTTTTCCGTTAGTCTTACAGATTCTGTTCATTTCCAAAATTATTAGCATAAGCATCTTTTCCTTTCCCTCTTTTCACCCTGGCAACCATTTACTTCCTCTATAATTTGCCTTTGCCAAAATGTTATGACGTTAGATAATATAGCCAATTAGATAATACAGCGTGTCATCTCTTCAGATTAGCTTCTTTCACTTAGTGATATGCATAATGTTTCTATGGCTTGATAGCTCATTTCTTTTTTATCACTGAATAAGGTCCTATAGTCTGGATGTACCACATTCTTGTTTATCCATTTACTTAGTGAAGGACATGTTAATTGCTTACAGCTCTTAGTAATAATAAATAAATAAAGATGTGCTGATCTTTGTGTGGACATAAGTTTTGAAATCAGTTGGGTGAATAGTCAGGAACTCATTTGTTGAATTGTATGGTAAGTCTACACTTAGCTTTTAGCCAAGCTGTCTTTCAAAATGACAGTACCATTTGGCATTCCAGGTAGCAATGAATGAGTTTTTGTTGTCCTGCATCCTTGTTGTATTATGTAGTGTCAGTTTGTTTAGATTTTAGCTATTACAATAGGTGTGTAGTATTATCTTGCTGTTTTAATTTGCAATTCCCTAATAAAGAATACGGGTTGAGCATCTTTTATTTACCATCTGTATGTCTTTTTGTTTTTGGTGAGATATCTTTTCAGATAGTTTTTTTTGCCCGTTTATTAATAGGCTGGTTGTTTTCTTATGGTTGAGTTTTAAGTCTTCTTTGCATATTTTAGATATCAGTCTTTTATCAGTTGAAGTGTTAACAACATTTATCTTAGTGCTCTGCACATTCGCTAGTAGCAGAAAAATAGTCTTAATTACATGTCATTTCAAAGACCATAGAAAGACATTAGTGTCCCAAGATTACCTTCAGCATCTGATAATTGATTTAGTGTTGACAAGTCTATGTACTATTATAAAATCATTCTTGTATTTTAAGATTCTTCATCACATTAAATTAGAAATGTCCCTAGGAATTATTGAACTACATTTTTAACTTTCTTAATTACTAGTACTTTGCTTCATTCTGTATACAAGTATTATAACATATTCTTTTAAAATAACACAATGTAAGAAGAATTCAGATTGAAAAATAAAGTTTCTTAACCCTTTATTTGGAAAATAGAAAAGATGAAAACTTGAGATACCAATGATGAACATATTTTAATTCAAAAAAAATGGAAAGGGCAGCACTAGTTAGCAATAAGAGCACTAATCATGTAAGAAAATTAGTCAAGTATATATCTGATCTCAGAAAGTGAAGAACGTTTATTGGATTCCTGGAACATTTTTAAGTATTTTCGTGTTAATTAACCAGACATATGATTTCAGCTGTTACTTTCTTCTTCACAATTTAATGACCTTGTGATTCTTAGACAAAAAGTAAATAACAAAGCCATTTGTTCAAGTGCACTGAGAACTAGAGTTCCACAGTCTTGCAGACAAGATGGCCTGAGCTTTGGGAGTGGCTCCTACATACTTCCCTGGCAGGTGAGACCCAAATATCTTGCTTACTCCAGAAAAATTCAGTTGCATCTCCCTGTTGAATGTTTTACTTCATTCTACATAGGTACCCCCGGTCTCCAAGTGTCCACCATGTCCAGAATACAGATTGTTTTTTGCTTTTTCCTTATTGAGAAAGGTTGTTCTAAAAGTAAGTGTCTTAACTTTTAGCTCTCTGAGCAGCACCATTGCAGTTGGCAAGAACAAGCTTCTTACAAAAGGCAGCAAAAAGGGAGCCGAGAAGAAAGTGGTTAGTCCATTTTTTAAATAACATTTTCTTAGTTTTTTTTTTTTTTCTGTCGTACTTAAAGTTCCAGGGTACATGTGCAGATCTTGCAGGATGTTGCATAGGTACACACATGTCATGGTGGTTTGCTGCCTCCATCCTCCCATCACCTACATCAGGAATTTCTCACAGCATTATCCCTCCCCAACCTCCCTGCCCCCATCACTGTCCCTCCCCAGGCCCCACCAACCAATAGACTCCAGTGTGTGATGTTCCCCTCCCTGTGCCCATGCTTTCTGATTGTTCAACACCCACTATGAGTGAGAACATGCGGTATTTGGTTTTCTGTTCTTGTGTCAGTTTGCTGAGAATGATGGTTTCCAGATTCATCCATGTCCCTGAAAAAGAAACAAGCTCACTGTTTTATATGGCTGCATAATATACCATAGTGTACATGTGCCACATTTTCTTTGTCCAGTCTATCATTGATGGGCATTTGGGTTGATTCTAGGTCTTTGCTATTGCAAACAGTGCAGCAATGAACATATGTGTCCATGTGTCTTTATAACAGAATGATTTATAATCCATGGAGTATATACCGAGTAATGGGATTGCTGGGTCAAATGATATTTCTACTTCTAGGTCTTGAGGAATCGCCAGACTGCCTTCCACAATGGTTGAACTAATTACACTCCCACCAACAGTGTAAAAGTGTTCGTATTTCTCCATATCCTCTCCAGCATCTGTTGTCTCCAGATTTTTTAATGATCGCCATTCTAACTGGTGTGAGATGGTATCTCAATGTAGTTTTGATTTTCATTTCTCTAATGACCAGTGATGTTGAGCATTTTTTCATATATTTGTTGGCCTCATAAATGTCTTCTTTTGAAAAGTGTCTTTTCATATCCTTCACCCACTTTTTAATGGGTTTTTTTGTTTTTTTTTTCTTGTAAATCTGCTTTAGTTCTTTTGTAGATTCTGGATATTAGCCCTTTGTCAGATGGGTAGATTGTGAACAATTTTTCCTATTCTGTTGGTTGCTGGTTCACTCTAATGATTGTTTCTTGTGCTGTGCAGAAACTCTTAAGTTTAATTAGATCCCATTTGTCTATTTTGGCTTTTGTTGACATTGCTTTTGGTGTTTTCATCATGAAGTCCTTGCCTATGCCTATGTCCTGAATGGTATTGCCTAGATCTTCTTCTAGGGTTTTTATGGCATGAGGTCTTATGTTTAACTCTTTATTCCATCTGGAGTTAATTTTAGTGTAAGGTGTCAGAAAGGGGTCCAGTTTCTGCTTTCTGCATGTGGCTCACCAGTTTTGCCAACACCGTTTATTAAACAGGTAATCCCTTCCCCATTGCTAGGTTTTGTCAGGTTTGTCAAAGATCAAATGGTTGTAGGTTTATGGCTTGACTTCTGAGGCCGCTGTTCTGTTTCATTGATCTATATCTCTGTTTTGGTATCAGAATCATGATGTTTTGATTATTGTAGCCTTGTAGTATAGTTTGAAGTCAGGTAGCATGATGCCTCCAGCTTTATTCTTTTTGCTTAGGATTGTCTTGGCTACACAGGCTCTCTTTGGTTCCATATGATTCTTCTCTCTTTTCTTATTAGTCTGGTTAAAAGTCTGTTTTGTTGATCTTTTCAAAAAACCAGCTCCTGGATTTATTGATTTGTTGAAGGGATTTTTGTGTCTCTATCTCCTTCAGTTCTGCTCTGATCTTAGTTATTTCTTGTCTTCTGCTAGCTTTTGAGTTTTTTAATCTTGCTCCTCTAGCACTTTCAATTTTGAAGATAGGATGTCAATTTTAGATCTTTTCTTGCTTCTTGTATGGACATTTATTTCTATAAATTTCCCTCTAGACACTGCTTGTAATGTGTCCTAGAGATTCTGGTATGTTGTGTCTTCATTCTCATTGGTTTTGAAGAACATCTTTATTTCTGCCTTCATTTCATTGTTTATCCAGTCATCATTCAGGAGCCAGTTGTTCAGTTTCCATGTAGTTTTGTGTTTTTGATTGAGTTTCTTAATCCTGAGTTCTAAGTTGATTACACTGTGGTCTGAGAGACTGGTTGTTATAATTTCTGTTCTTTTGCATTTGCTGAAGAGTGTTTTACTTCCGTACGTATGGTCAGTTTTAGAGTACATGCAAGGTGGTGCTGAGAAGACTGTATATTCTGTGGATTTGGGGTGGAGAGTTCTGTAGATGTCTATTAGGTCTGCTTGGTCCAGATCTGCCTTTTAGTCCTGGATATCCTTGTTGACTTTCTGTCTCATTGATCTGTCTAATATTGACAGTGTAGTATTAAAGTTTCCCACTAGTATTATGTGGGAGTCTAACTCTCTTTGTTGGTCATTAAGAACTTGCTTTTTATATCTGGGTGCTCCTGTATTGGGTGCATATATAATTAGGATAGTTAGTTCTTCTTGTTACATTGATCCTTTTACCATGATGTAAAGCTTTTCTTTGTCTCTTTCGATCTTTATTGGTTTAATGTCCATTTTATCAGAGACTAGGATTGCAACCCCTGCTTGTTTTTGCTCTCCATTTGCTTGTTAAATGTTTTTCCATCTCCTTATTTTCAGTCTATGTGTGTCTTTGCAGGTGAGTTGGGTCTCCTGAATACAGCACACCAATGAGTCTTGACTCTTTATCCAGTTTCTTATGTGTGAATTTGATCCTTCCATTTTGATACTAGCTGGTTGTTTTGCCCATTAGTTGACTCAGTTTCTTCATTGCATTGTTGGTGTTTACCATTTCATACGTTTTTGCAGTGGCTGGTGGTGGTTATTCCTTTCCATATTCAGTGCTTCCTTCAGGAGCTCTTGTAAGGCAGGCCTGCTGGTGGTGAAATCTCTCAGCATATGCTTGTCCATAAAGGATTTTATTTCTCCTTCACTTATGAAGCTTAATTTGGCTGGATATAAAATTGAATATTCTTTTATGATGTTGAATATTGGCCTCCACTCTCTTCTGGCTTGTAGGGTTTGTGTTGAGAGATCTGCTGTGAGTCTGATGGGCCTTTTTTTCCTTCATTTCAACCCTGGTGAATCTGATGATTATGTGCTTTAGGTTGGCTCTTTTGGAGGAGTATCTTTGTGGTGTTCTCTGTATTTCCTCTATTTGAATGTTGGCCTGTCTTGCTAGGTTGGGAAAGATTTACTGGATAATGTCCTGAAAAGTGTTTTCCAGCTTGGATTCATTCTCCCCGTCACCTTCAAGTACACTGATCAAGCATAGATTAGGTATTTTCACATAATCCCATATATTTTTGGAGGGTTTATTCATTTCTTTTACTCTTTTTTCTCTAAACTTGACTTCTTGCTTTATTTCATTGAGTTGTTCTTCAGTCTCTGATATCCTTTCTTTTGCTTTATTGATTTGGCATTGAAACTTGTGTATGCTTCATCAAGTTCTCGTGCTGTGTTTTTCAGCTCCATCAAGTCATTTACTTCCTTCTCTAAGCTGGTTACTCTCGTTAGCATTTTGTCTAACCTTTTTTCAAGGTTTTTAGTTTCTTTGCATTGGTTTAGAACATGTTCCCTTAGCTCAGAGAAGTTTGTTATTACCCACCTTTGAAGCCTGCTTCTGTCAATTCATCAAACTCATTCCTCATCCTGTTTTGTTCTCCTGCTGCGAGAAGTTGTGATCCCTTGGAGAATAGATATTGCAGTCTTTGAAGATTTCATCCTTTTTGTGCTGGTTTCTTCCCATTTTCATGGATTTATCCACCTTTGATCTTTGAAGTTGGTGATTTCTGATGGGGTCTCTGAGTGGATGTCCTTTCTGTTGATGTTGAAGCTATTTCTTTGTTTTCCCTTCTAACAGTCAGGCCCCTCTGCTGTAGGACTGCTGATGGTCCACTCCAGACCTTGCTTACCTGGGAATCACCTGCAAGGGCTGCAGAGGATTGCTGCCCGATCTTTCCTCCGGTAACTTCGTTCCACTAGGGTACCCCCCAGATGTCAGCCAGAGCTCTCCTGCATGAGGCATTTTTTTGGTGATTCAGGGGTCAGGGAGCGGCTTGAGGAGGCAGTCTGTCCCTTGTCTGCCTACAGAGGCACGGCTGGGCTGCCTCGGACTCAGCCAGGCTGCTGTGTTGGCTTCCTCTGGCTTTTGTTTACATAGGTGAGATTACACCCACCTTCACAATGGCAGATGCCCTTTCCCTCACTGAGCTCAATCATCCCAATGTGCTGGCTGTGAAACTCTCAAGCAAGAGGGCTTCAGTTTGCTGGTCTTTGTAGGAGTGAAACCTGCCAAGCCATATCACTGTCTCCCTGCTTTCAGCTCTCCCTCTTTCTCGGGGGCAGGTAGATCCATCCTGCAGGCACTATTGGCGCTAGTCAAAACTTCTGCCCAGATCTGTGCTGGCAACTCCCAGCACTGGGCCAGCTGGAGCTGTTGCTCAGATTTGTGTTGGTAACTCGAAGTGCTTTTCAGCCTGGGGGCATTCTCCTGATCTGCAGGTTTCACAGGCCATGGGAGAAGCGCAGTATCTGAACCTGAGTGCTGAGGGGATAAAGTCCCTGATCCTCCATTCAGTTGTACTTCCTGGGTGTGGCAGTGCCCCACACTGCCTTGGTTCATCCTCCTTGGGCTACACCCACTGTCCAACCAGTCCCATTGAAATGAACCTGGTACCTCCACTAGAAATGCACAGATCACTCACCTTCTGCATCTTTCTCACTGGGAACTGTGCCCAGGAACTGTTCCTATTTGGCCATCTTGGCTGAAGTCCCTGGTTGATCCATTTTCTAAGAAAGATTGGTATGATGTGAAAGCACCAGCTATGTTCAGTATAAGAAATATTGGAAAGACACTAGTCACCAGGACCCAAGGAACCAAAATTGCATCTGATGGCCTCAAGGGTTGAGTGTTTGAAGTTAGTCTTGCTGATATGCAGAATGATGAAGTTGCATTTAGGAAATTCAAGCTGATTACTGAAGATTTTCAGGGCAAAAACTGCCTAACTTCCATGGCATGGATCTTACCCATGACGAAAATGTTATACTCAGCACCAACAGGTATGCCAAATCTGGAAGATGATGGAAATCATGACCCTAGATGTGCAGACAAATGACTTGAAAGAAGTGGTCAATAAATCGATTCCAGACAGCATTGGAAAAGGCTTAGAAAGGGCCAATCTATCCTCTCCATGATGTCTTCATTAGAAAAGTAAAAATGCTAAAGAAGCCCAAGTTTGAATTGGGAAAACTCATGGAGCTTCATGGAGAAGGCAGTAGTTCTGGAAAAGCCACTGGGGATGAGACAGCTGCTAAAGTTGAACAAGCTGATGGATATGAACCACCAGCAAGAATCTGTTTAAAGTTCAGACTTATAATAGTGGCAAATAAAAAGTCTTATTTGAAAAAAAAAAAAAAAAAAAACTATGTATCTTGGGATTATTTTAAAATTTGAGTTAGAGATTTGTCTCCTTTGTTTCTTTCATTTTATAGTGTTCTCCTTCTCAAAGAGTAGGAGATGGATACTTGCGCTCTGAAATGTATGGTGATGGTAGTGATGGGGGACAGGCCCTCAAGCACCAGAAAATAAATTCAGTGGCTGATTATATATGAATGGTTTATCTCAAACATCCCTGAGCTGGTGATGTTCTATGTCCTTTTGTAAACATCTACCAAAGAATATTAGATAATTAAATACATTGACATGAATGAACTAACGTATTAGTATGAGGTTTTGTTTGTTTGTTTTAATCTTAGGTAATAAGATTACTGTCAGAGGCATTCAAACACGAGTGACTCTATTTGGAATTGGCTAGGTAAAATAAGGCTGAGACCAAATGAGCTGCATTCTCAGAGGTTAGGCATTCTAAGTCACAAAATGAGATAGGAGGGCACTACAATTTACAATTTACAGGGCACAAAGACTCTGTTAATAAAACAGGTTGCAGTAAAGAAGCCGGCCAAGACCCACCAAAACACATATGGTGACAAAAGTGATCTGTGATCATCCTCATTGTTTATTTCACATGAATTATAATGCAATAGCATGCTAAAATCACTCCTACCAGCACCATGACAGCTTACAAATGTCATGACAATATCCAGAAGTTGCCCTATAGGGACTAAAGGAGGGAAAAAACCCCAGTTGTGGGAAATCCCTTTCCTGTTCCCGGAAATCTTATGAATAATCCACTACTTGTTTAGCACGTCATCAAGAAGTAACTATAATCATACTCAGTCTTGCTGCTCAGGCTGCTGCTCTGCCTATGGAGTAGCCATTCTTTCATTCCTTTATTTTTTTTTTAATAAACTTGCTTTCACTTTATGGATTCACCCAAATTCTTTACTGTGCAAGGTTCAAGAAACCTCTTTGGGATCTGGATCAAGACCCTTTTTCAATAACATTTCCTCTCAAATCCAAAAATGTCTTTTAAGTAGAATTCTCTTAAAGCAATTTTCAATTGTGTAAACTTGCCCAACAACAGCAGGAAACAAATGAAGGGTATGTGAATTATAATGAATTCCAAGCCATAAAATTGAAAGTCCCTCCCACCAAAAAAAACCCCAAAACAAATGAATCTGTATAGAGGAACAGATACAGAAAAAAAGCCTTTTTATAGGTATAATAGATATGTTGGCATGAAGAAAAGTAAATTCACAACTTCTTTTTGAAATTACAGTAAAAGGAGATTCTGGACTATTTCACAAAAATTGCCAAAAGAAAATATTTTAGTATTAGTAATTCAAGTTACATTACTTGCTATTAATGTTAATTTCATTTAATGTGATGACCCATCACACTCAGAATAAATCCAAAGTTGTTAATGTGAGACACAAATTCTAACTGAGCAACTTCTGGCATCTTACCACATCTCCTTCCACTCTCAAACTAGATAACTGCTATAGCCGCAAGCCTTTGTGCTGCTCCTCAAACCCACCAAACATTTGGCTACACAGTTACTGATTGTATCTACTGTTGCCTCTTTCTAAACTGTTCTTCCCTCAGATATATGCATGCTGTGCTTCCCGATTTTATGCAGGTCTCTGCTGAAAGGTTATTTCCTGATAGAAGCCTGCCTTGACTATGCTGTCTTAAAATAGCACCACCCCACTCCACACTGTATTTCTTTACTTTGCTTTTTCTCATAATCCTTACTGCGACCTGGATTACTATGGAATTATTTACTTCTGTCTCTCTTTCATGACTAAAATGTCATCCCAAAAAGTAATCACTTTATTTGGCTATATCTCTAAAGTTTAAAACCGTGTCTGGCATATAGAAGATGCTGAATAAATATTTGTTCAATAAGTAAATGAGTAAATAATTGAATGCTACTTTTATTGTCTCATTTTATAGATGGCAACATACATGTAAGAGTTTTATAAGTTAATTTGTAATCTTGGTCTATCAATATAATTTTCCAAGAGGCTTAGTTTTAAAAATTAAGGTAAAATCTATATATCATAAAACATTTTAAAGTGGGCAATCCAGTAGTTTTTTTAAATTATACTTTAAGTTCTGGGGTACATGTGCAGATCGTGCAGGTTTGTTGCATAGGTATACATGTGACCTGGTGGTTTCCTGCATCTATCCTCCCATCATTTACATCAGGTATTTCTCCTAATGTTATCCCTCCCCTAATCGCCCCACCCCTCAACAGGCCCCAGTGTGTGACATTCCTCTCCCTGTGTCCATGTGTCCTCATTGTTCAACACTCACTTATGAGTGAGAACATGTGTTTGGTTTTCTGTTCTTGTGTCAGTTTGCTGAGAATGATGGTTTCCAGCTTCATCCATGTCCCTGCAAAGGACATGAACTCAACCTTTTTTATGGCTGCATAATATTCCATGATGTATATATGCCACATTTTCTTTAACAAGTCTATCATTAATGGGCATTTGGGTTGGCGCTAAGTCTTTGCTATTGTAAACAGTGCCACAATAAACATGTTGTGTATGTGTCTTTATAATAGAATGATTTATAATCCTTTGGCTATATACCCAGTAGTATTAATTACATTCACAGTGTTGTATAATTAATATCTATATCAAGTTCTGAAACAGTGTCATCACCCCTAAGGAAAACCCTGGAGCCATTAAACAGTCACTCCCCATTCTCTCCTCCCCTCAACACTAACAACTGCCAACCCATTTCTGTCTCTATTGGTGTATCTATTCTGGATATTTCATATTAAGTAAGATGGAATCACACAATATGTAACCTCTTGAGTGTGTCTTCTTTCGCTTAGCATAATGTTTCCAAGGTTCACCCATGTTGTAGCGTGTACAGTACTTCATCTCTTGTTATGGCTGAATAATATTTCATTGTAAGTATATACTACATTTTGTTTATATGTTAATCAGTTGGTGAATACTTAGGTTGTTTCTACCTTTGGAATACTTTGGATATTGGGAAGAGTGTGAGGTAGGGATCCAATTTCACTCTTTTACATGTGGAAATTGAGTTGTCTCCACTTGTTGAAGAGACTATTCTTTTGCCTATTAAATGGTCTGATAATAACCTTTTCAAAATCAATTGACCATGGACACATGGGTTGATTTCTGAACTCACTTCTATTTCATGGGTTACTATGTATATCTTGACACCAGTTCCACCTTAGTTTGAATACTGTAGCTTTATATTAAATTTAGAAGTCAGGAAGTGTGAGTCCTAAAGTATATTATGCATTATAATGTCTTCTTTGATCCATTAAGAATATGTTGTTTAATTTTCACATAATTGTGAATTTTCCAGTTTTCCTTCTGTTAATGATTTCTAAATTTATTCTATTGTATTGAAGAAGATACCTTCTATAATTTCAATATTTCACATTTATTGAGACTTGTTTTGTGGCCTGACATATAATTTAGAGAATGTTCCATGTACACTTAAGAAGAAAGTGTATTCTATTGTTACAGTATGGATTTTTCCATATTTGTCTGAGAGGTGCAGTTTGTTTATATTGTTTTTCAAGTTTCCTATTTCCTCATTAATATTCTGTCTAGTTCTATACATTATTGATATTTTGGTCTTATCAAAGTCTCCAATTTTTAATGTAGAATTGTGTATTTCTTTCTCAATTCTGTCAATTTTTGCTTTAAATATTTTAGGGCTTCATAATTAGGTGCATATTTTTTATAATTGTTATATATTCTTGCTGGATTGTCCCTTTTATCAATATATAACGCCTTTGTCTCTTGCAATGGTTTTGACTTAAAGTCCATTCTTTTTATATTAGTATTTCCATCCTAGTATTCTTTTGGTTACTGTTTGCCCAGAATATTCTTTGCTTTCAATTTATTTATATTTTTGAATCTATAGTGAGTTTCTTATAGACAACATATGGTTAAATGACTTTTAAAAATTGATTTTACCAAACTCGGCCTTTTGGAGAATTTAATTTATTCACCCTTTTAGTAATCAATAACAAGAAAGAGCTCATCACTGACATTTTGCTATTTGTTTGCAACATGTCATTTTTTGTGTGTTCCTCAATTCCTTCATTACTGCATTCTTACGTATTTAATTGATTTTTTGCAGTTTATCATTTTGATTATTCTCTCATTTCCTTTTCTGTATATATTTTAGTAATCCTCTCAGTAGTTCCTCTTGGAATTACTAGTAACATTTTAAACTTATAATCAAATTTTAATTAATGTTAACTTGGGCTCAATAGTGAAAAAAATCTTCTGCTTTTATACAGCCCCAATAACATGTTTCCTTTATGTGCTGTCACAAAGTATAACTTTACACATGTCTGCCTGTTAGCCTAGACGTACAATTATTATTTTATGCATTTTTATTTTAAATCTGATATTTTAAAAAGAGGATCTCCAAACCAAAAGTACAATACTGGCTTTTAAATTTACCACTCTAGTTACCTTTATCGGTATTCTTTATTTCTTCATATATCCTCATGTTGCTGTCTGGTGTCATTTCATTTTTGCCCCAAAGACTTTCATTAGCAATTCTTATATGGCAGGTCTACTAGCAATAAATTCTTCCAGCTTTTTTGTCTGATAACATTTTAATTTATCCCTCATTTTTGAATAACAGTTTTGCCAAATATAGAATACTTGGTTGAGTGTGTTTTTTTTTTTTCTTTCAGTATTTTAAATATGTTATCCCACTGTCTTCTGGTACCTATAACCTCTGATAAAAAAGTTGGCTGATATTCTTATTGAAGACCCCTTATAATGACAAATTACTTCTCTTTTTTGCTTTTAAGATTGTATTTGGTATTCAATAGCTTGATTATAATGTCTCATTGTTTCCTTTATGGAGTTCTTTGAGTTTACTTGGACATTAAAATTAATGTCTTTATTAAAATTATAATGTTTTAGCTGTTATTTATTCAAATACGGTTTCTTCTCTGTTCTCACTCTCATCTTTTTCTTGGACTCTCATTATTCATATGTAGATCTGCTTGATGGGATCCCACAGGTTCCTTAGGCTCTGTATATTTTACTGCATTCTTGTTCTTTCTGTTATCAGACCAGATAATTTCCACTGATCTATTTTCAAATCCATTGATTCTTTTTTTACTGTCTGCTCTAGTGGATTTGTCACTTCAGTTATTGCACTTTCTAGATCCAGAATTTTTATTTTTAAAAATAATTCCTATCTCTTTGTTGATACTTTCCATACATTCATGCATTGTTCTACAGATTTTCTTAACTTCTTTGTCCATGATTGGTTTATTTTAGTTCAGTCAGTGACTTTTCTAAACTAGTGTGTGTGTGTGCGTGTGCGTGTGTGTGTGTAGGGACTGTATACTTTGCTGCATGCAGTTTCCAAAGTCACTATTTCTTCAGCTTCTGGTAAACTAATGTTTGGACAGAGATGTCCTTTAATCATTGAAACCCCTAAAAAGGGGGAAAGAGGGAGAGCTTAAATAATTTTTGCAAATTGGCCCTGTTTAGGTGTACTCTTTCAACACTTAGCCATATCATTTTTAACTTTACATTAGTGTTCACATCCTGCTTGCATTAAGCCAAATAGCTAGAGATCAAAAAGCAGAGCCTTCTCAGCTTTTTTCTGAGCATGTATCCTGCTCTGGGCATGAGTGTGGCTTTCTAAATTACCCTGTATGCGCAAAAGTTTTTCTGTGTTATAATTCTTCAAAGAATATCTCTTCCAGAATTTGGTGTCTTTATTTTTTGCCCTGTTTGTTTTGTTTGTTTGTTTCCCCAGGTAGTAGCTATTCATTTGTCTTTTAATATTTTCATGAGATGACCTCTACATAGCCATTTTTGTGCCCTGAAAACTTTCCAAGTTAGATAAAACAAAGGCTATCATTTTACGTCAATTTCTCAGGCATCCCCCAGCCAAGTCAAAACTGATAACACACTTGTTTGAAAACAAGGCCTACTCTGCTGCCTCCATAATCAGAGACCAGGGTCTCACACTGGCAATGAAGGCATCTGATTTCAAGACCATTACCACGCCAGAGTGGAGATGGAGCAAAGGCATGTAAAAAATGCAACAAAGCTTTCTTATTATTTTAACGTTGCTCCTTTCTTGAGTCAGCATTTGCTTGGTTGCTGTAAACATTTTATTATTTTCCAGAAAAAGTTGACTTTGAGAGGTGTTTTTTTTCCAGTGTTTTTGTGGAGGGACAATTTTCTCTGATGTGCTACCAGACAATTTTAAGTTCTTTGACTTTAAATTTTCCTACTACAGAAGTTCTCTTATGATAACAATTCAAAGTTGAAAAGAATACATTTCTGTATACTTTGTAGGACTTAGAATATTATTGACCTTGGGGGAGATTCCTCATAAAATACTAATTCATCAAACTCCTTATTGTGCAGCTTTACCTTCAAATTATAAAGTTAGTGGAGAAAAAAGTGTATTGTCATTTTTCTTGTTTGTTTTTTAAATCTGGAAGCCACATTTTTTTTTTAAAAAAAGCATTGGTCTAATCTTTGAATAATTTTTATGCAATAAGGGTTAGCAAAATTTTTTTATAAACGCCCAGATATTAAATATTTTAGGCATTGTGGACTACATGATCTCTGTTACAACTCTTCAGCTTTGCCATTGTAGTACAAAAGCAGCCACAGAGTAAAGCATAAATGAATGAGAATGACTTTGCTCCTATAAAGCTTTATATATAAATTAGATAGCAGACTAAATATGGCATACTTGCTGTAATTTACCAATGACTGTTATAGCATATAGACACCAGTGTTTCCAGTTGAGTTGATGTTTTAGTCCTGGTCTACTGGTTCACTTTCCACAATATCAAGTAAATTTGTTAAAAAAAAAATTCTTAACTAGAGAAAAATGAGAAACTTGCTGGAATTCTTTCTTTCTTGTTCTGTTTAGTAACTCTTATGTGACAGTTGCCTCCTACAATTTGAAAATAATTCTAAAGTTGGTAAAAGGGTTTTAGTAGCTTTCTCACATTTTATAGAATTAAGAAAAACTTTTGGTTTTTTATCTTAAAAATAGGATCATGTTTATCTTTTACAGATATTTACTCTGGAAAACATTCACTAAGTTGCATGTATGTGAAATTTGAGACTAATTTAACTATGTGAAGCTTATTTATTCAGAAATAATTTAATTTCACAGAAAATGCTTATAAGCTTTTGAATGTTTAATCTTTATATATTTTAAATCACTTCGGCATTACACATAAAATATAAATTCTAATTCCACCTTAAATATTCATACAAAATTTCAAAGACAAAATTTCCATGCAAACATTGTTAAGCCTATTTGACTTATACTGTGCTCCTAAGGTAAAAAATATGAATTCTTTTAAAGATACTTTTTATTTCAGAATATATTAATTCAATTCAAATTAACTAAATATGGAGGTTATAAAATAAATACATTGTAGAATGCCAGAATTAAATGAACACTGAAATAGACAACTATGCATTGCATATAGACTCATACTATAGATGACTTTTCAGCTTCATATTTTATAGCTTCATAGCTTAAAGCCTTATAGGTTTTTGTAAGAAGGCAGGTTACAGGGCATTTACACATTAGTTTTCTGCAAAGGAGTGTTGGAAGTCTGACTTCTTTACTTTTTTTTTGTTGTTTGTTTTCCATTTCTAGGAAACCTGAATGAGAGACTTTGGTCTCAGAATACCTCACGAAAATAAGCTATTGTTGCTTCCACATGCCATAACAAATTAGAAGACTGTACATGACATTTAGAGACACACAATGAAACTTAAGGTTAAATCCTCCAGCAGGACTTATTTTAGTACAAAAAACATCATAACTAAGAGTGTGATTTTTCATAAAAACTGCTCTCTGTGATACATTTGAAGTTGTGCATGGTGAAAATGATATTACTGAAGTATGAGTCCTTATTCGGTTTTCCCTATTAGCAGCACAGCTAGTAGCCTTCAGATCTCTGTATTCTTCTAACTATTTTGTGAGCTGTCTTTTATCCCACTACAAGGAACAGATAAGGCAAGAAAAGAGACATTTTCAGCAGGCTTTAATTGGAAAAGGTATAGATTTCAAGAAGAGAAATGAGGATAGCTCTTTTTAATTAAATCCACTTCCTTTTTTGGTTTCTAAGACTCCTCCACAAGCATGACCTAAAGCAGGCTCTGCCAACTTAAAATTTTCAATACTTTGATATATCAAGGAAACTTTAACACTATTATTTTCATTTAAATGAAGACTAATCTACTCATTGAGTATTAAAGAACATAAAATACATAGTTTGATTATTCAACAAGAGCCAACACTGTTTATGTCTCAGAAACCCTGAAAACTCCTTGCTTGCCCTCTCTCGTACCCTATCTGATTCCCCCTCACCTAGCATCCCAGGTGGAATACCTTTTATTTATATTCTGATGAAAGCCTGTTCCCCCCTTGTGATATTTCCTAAATCCTGTGAAGCCCGAAAATCTGAGACAGTTCTCAGTTAATTTAGAAAGTTTATGTTGCCAAGACTGAGGACATGCACCCATGACACATGAGGTCCTGATGACATGTGTCCAAGATATAGGGGCAGAGTTTGATTTTATACATTAAAGAGAGACATGAGATATCAATTAATGTGTGTAAAATAAACATCGGTTCAGTCCAGAGAGGTGGGATAATTTGAGGTGAAGGCGAGACAACTCAAAGGGGTTTTCGGGTCATAGGTAGACAACAGACAAATGGTTGCATTCTTTTTTCTTTTTTTTTTGAGACAGAGTCTCACTCTGTCACCAGGTGCCAGGCTGGAGTGCAGTGGCACAATCTCGGCTCACTGCAACCTCCGCCTCCCGGGTTCAAGCAATTCTCCTGCCTCAGCCTCCTGAGTAGCTGGCACTACAGGCACATGCCACCATGACCAGCTAATTTTTGTATTTTTAGTAGAGACGGGGTTTCACCATGTTGGCCAGGATGGTCTCGATCTCTTGACCCCGTGATCCGGCCGCTTCAGCCTCCCAAAGTGCTGGGATTACAGGCTTGAGCCACTGCGCCCGGCCGGTTGCATTCTTTTGAGTTTCTGATTAGCCTCTCCAAATGAGACAACCAAATATGCATTTATCTCAGTGAGCAGAGTTGTGACAGAATAGAATGGAAGGTAAGTTTTGCTCTAACCAGTTCCCAGCTTGACTTTTCCCTTTAGCTTAGTGATTCTGGGGACCAAAGATTTATTTTCCTTTCACAACCCCAATCTTCAAAATGCCACATGTCTTATTCATCGCTAGGTAATAGGTGATTAATTTGCTCAGAATAGTTGGTGCTCATGGGAAACATTCAGCAGTGCTTTCTAAAACAGGTTTTTATATAACAAATGTGATTTTATTGTTGGGTACTTGGCAAACTCCAATGAATGAAATCTAATGGAGAAATTAGTAAGCACTAGAGCAGAAGAGAGCTGGAGTTTTAGAACTTGTTCTCTTAAAGAAAACAACACAGATGGCTAACCCATTTCACCATAGAACTGGTATATTAATAATCTCTTAAAATTTTTTTCTCCTTCAGGTATATCTCAATACCACATATTCAGTTTGCTAACTAACCAAAATCTCAAAAGATGAAAAGATGATTGAATGGTGAATTTTTGTTTGCTAAAAACATACGGGAAGAAGAAAATGTACTCCTAGATAAATAAATAGCATAAGCAAATAAGTAATCAATCCACAGAGAGCCAAGCATATTGAGACAATGTCTACGACTATTGAGACGATGTCTATTAATATTACTGGGTTACATACTGTTAAAGCAAACTAAATATGGCCTGAGAAGGACTCGGTATTTCTAATTTGAGTTCTTGTGGATTAACTGTAAAGTAGCTTAATAGTCAGACAAAGTTGAAAGCCCAGCTAAATAGTAAAAACCAGTAACAATAGCTGAGTGTTGACCAATCCTAGCAGCCATACTTCAACCACTTATAGGCTGCTGGATGTTCAAACTGCATTCAAATAAGGCAAATGCCAAGCTGTAGCCAACCTCACTCTTTCTGTACCTCACTTCCGATTCCTGTATGTTACTTTACCTTTTTTGTCTATAAATTTGTTCTGACACGGGGCGCCCCTGGAGTCTTTGTGAATCTGCTGTGATTCTGGGGACTCTCTTATTCACAAATTGTTGATTACTCAATTAAACTCCTTTAAATTTAACTAGGCTAAAGTTTATCTTTTATCAATACAAAACTGGTGAATGTTCCACATAGCGCTCTACCAGACAGAAATTATTTCATCTCATGCACTAAAATCTACAATTTAACATGTAACTTTGTTTAGTTTGAGGCCTTTATTCAAGACTTAACTGTCCACCTTTTCCTTGTGATCATAGTAAACTTCAACAATTTTTAATGTTTCCATTAAAAAAAAGGCTGATCCCATCACGTGTGGCTTATTTATTTATGTACATCAAGAGTGTTAATATAGCTTCCTTGAGTTTTTTCTAAAGTAACTCCTAAGGCCAAATAACTAACTCCTGTCTAGATTTTCCTCAGAATCTTGAATTGCCCTTTGAACAGCCTCTATTATTTGCTCTTCTATTCCATGATTACAAAACCAAGCCCAAGACACTCTTCCCATCAGACTTCATTTGCAGTACCTGCATATTTTCATGAACCTTCTTCAGGGTCACTAAATTTGCTATGGTTGCTAACTTGCTAGAAAAGGGCCCCCATTGCCATCTCTGAGACTGGGACCCTATGAGCCAGCTACAAACCCTCTTTTCTCAGAAGAGCTTTGTAGAAATTGGCTCTACATATAAAATCAACCATTTTTTCTTAATAGCAGGCTGGGCCTGGCATATCTAATTAAATGATAATCACTCTCAAATACGATTCTCTAGTAGATGTGGCCTCAATTGTACAATTAGTTTGTCCAGTTATATACTGGTTAAAAGGAAAATAGGTTCTCATATAACCTATGCAAATAATGTATTACAAAAAAATTAAGGGAAATGAAAATCGTATCTGTTCCTAAAATCTGGAGGGAAGCAATGAAAGTTATGTATCATTGGAATTGTTCCTTTTTATTTCATTTAAAAAAATCTAGTAACTTAAAGATTAAAGATACCTTAAGAAGAACAAAAATAAAAATAAATTAAAATTTTAGAAATATCTCTTAAAAAGATAAGACACTATTTTGAGCAAGTAACCACAATAAAATTTCTATTATTAGTTCATTCAGTTGTTTCATTCATTCTCCTTCTGCTCAATCTTAAGTCAGCAAGTCTGCTTTCATTAAACATGTCAGCTTCAGGAATGACAGGATCCCTGGAACCCTGACTTTATCCACTAGGATAATCAGAATATTATTCAAATAATGTCAGCTCTCAAGCTTGTACTCAAAAGCCATACTATTTTTATTTCTGTGGATGCCTGAATATTTGCGGAATTTTTGTTATTATTTTTTACACTTAGCCAAGATAAAGACAGTGAAATTAATAATACACAGTTTAAGGCTCCAAACTCCCCTGGCCACCACAGGGTTACTTTCTTCACTGAAGATCTAGAACTGACCTAAATGGTTTGTCAAGCCTTATTTGACTACTTAAAAAATAACTGAACATTTTTTCAGTGAGCTGTCCTGTAATCAAGACTTTCACACAGTTGTTGGTAAAATGAGGCAGATATTCATCTGGGCCCGATGTGCTCCACCAAAGGGCCCCAGGAGAACTGGGGCTGAAGAAAGTCACTGGCACCCCTGACACTTGCCTACATTCTTTTCCTCTAACACATCACTGTACCATATCCCCTGCTTTTAAATAAAAGCCTCCTGTGAGTATGCCAAGTGAGTCTGTTGAGTGTTTTCACATATTCAAACTGAAGAAATTAATACATTCTGTACAATATTCTTTCCTCACAATCTTATCTTGTGAAAAGCTGAACATTTCTTCTGATTTGACCTTTCTTATATGTAACTCTTTACATATGATTTACTCTTAGCATTCCAGTGGTGTTGAACCAATTATGACATACGGAGCAGGCTGAGAGCACCAATTACTTCTAGCATCTCTATATTAGAAAGTGAAATCTGCCTATTTTCCAGGGACCCTTTGGGAATTTCAAAGATGTTTTTAGGTGTAAAGACAAAATGAATACCTTTTTCTAATTTTAAGGCCTCTTCTGGGAGTGTAAAATAATAACCAATAGAGATTTGATTAAACTAGAATCAATACTGGTTACTTATTTAATCAAAATATCATCTAATATTTAAAAATAAAACACAAGATGATTATCTCTATGTAAAGAACATCAGTTCTCTCACAACTGAGGAAAGTTTTGTTTTTAATAATTAAAACATTTCAAAGTTTACTCAGAAAAAATTATTTTAGTGTGATAGAGAATCTTTGTCACCTATATTATACAAAATGTAAAGAATAACTCAGTATCTTTTAAAAGTTTGAAAGCTAACTCATAATTTTAATAAAGAGAAAACAAAAGTCTAGTTTTACATCAATATTTAGTAGAAGTTTTAGATTTTTCTTCTCATTTTTAAAATTATCTTAGCCTAAGTCTGTCAAACATAATTTTCCAGCAAACATAACGGTCATTATTCCTCTGTTAAAATTGTCAAAATTTAACATATTTCTTAGTTTCTTTATTTAGATATGATAAACTGAAATAAATTTGATTCCCTTTCTTCATGCTCTTTAAAACTTAGAACAAATAATGAAGTTGTGATCTTCAGTATTATCTTTCCTATTCTAGAACAAGCGTACTTTGTTTAGGCCAAACCTATCCTCTCGTTTTCTGACAAACAAACTCCTATCTGACAACTTGAGAAGATGGTTGTAATGTTCTGTCAATATTGCTTAGTCTTGGCTGGGTGCAGTGTCTCATGTTTGTAATCCCAACACTTCGGGAGGCCAAGGTGGATTGCTTTAGCCCAGGAGTTTGAGACCAGCGTAGGCAACACTGTGAGACCCCATCTCTACAAAAATACAAACTTATTAGCCGGACATGGTAGTACAGGCTTATAGTCCCAGATACTAGGGCGGCTGAGGTAAGAGGGTTGCTTGAGCCCAGAGACAGAGGTTGCAGTGAGCCCTGATCATACCACTGCACTGAAATCTGGCCAATAGAGTGAGACAGACAGACACACACACACACACACACACACACACACACACACACACAATTACTTAGTCTCAAATACCCACATTAGTTATTATTTTTAACCTAAGTACTAATATTTCACAGAAAAAAATTGAGGAAGGTAATTGAACATTTTTATACACAAACATTTTAGTAAACTAGAAAAGCTCACAATTTTCTAGAGCTACACACCCCTTTACACATTCTTAAAATAGTGAAGATGAATACATTTGTTAATATGTTCCAGAAATCTACCTATACATAAGAAAGAGTAACATATATAAATGTATGATTATGCTTAGTAATCGATGCCTCTAGGGCCAGAATTATTACTTAGACACTAGGTAGCAAATGATTAGTCGTTAACTCAATTTAATATTATCCCAAGATTTTAAGATATCTAAAGGTTTTGGACATGATGTTCAAACTCAAATATAGAAAACATAATTACAGTAAATATAAAAAATTTTCAGAAGTATTCAATTTAGTGGACAAAAAATGTATATTTTTCAGAATTTTAAAGGATACATAAAATTAGGCTATTTTACAAGTGAACTATTGCAAGTAGTAGAAGAAATTCAAATTATTTTAGTTTTATGAGAAAATTGGCCCAAATCTTATTTTAACAGTAATAAAATTTATTCTAATTTAATATTTTTTACTGCTAAAAGTCAAGGGAAAAGCATAGGCATCATTCATTTAACCAAAATTATTATACTACCATAATTTAGGCGATTAATCATCTTAACTTTATGATTTTGTGTCCTTGTATTAAGACATTTTGAAGCTAGCAGTTTTCATAATTTTTTAGATTTCAAATATAAATTATTAAAAGTGCAATTTTTTTATTTTTTATGGGTTTGAGGGATATTAGATTTACGTAAGTAATTATTTATCATTACAAATCATCTAGAATGGAGCATTTTTAATTTGAGAGATGTTAACTCTCCTGACCCCCAAATTTAGCAGCCTTAAACAACAAACCTTTACTAGTTCACACAGTTTCTGAGGATCAGAAACGAGGAATGGCTGGATGGAATTGCTAGGACCTCTCATGAGGTTGCAGTCAGACTGCTGTCCAAAGCCAGAATAATCTCAATGCTCAACAGCTGCTTCCAAACATACTCACAGGAGCCTTAAGTTCCACCCTGAGTATGAGCTTTAATTTCTCACCACATGGGTCTCTTCATAACACTTCTCACGACATGGCAGTTGCCCTTCTCCAGAGCACAAGTTATGAGAGAAAGGGAAAGTAAGAAAGCATACCCATGATGGAAGTCATCATCTTTTTTTATATCCTAATTTGAGAGATCACATGACCATCACATACCTCAGAAATTGTTAGCCACCCAGACCAACTCTGGTATAATGTAAAGGCAACTACAAAACAACAACAACAACAATAAAACAGGAGGCAGGGATGACCAGGGTCACCTTGGAGGCTGGGGACCATGGAAGGAAAACATTTTATACTCACACAAACAGAGGAAGCCAGGACTTCATTAATTACACACACAAAAAGACAGACACAGATGCACAGAGAGCTTATAGATTCAGTTCTGCATATCCAGGCATAGGATAAAAGTAAGCACAAAAACAGAAACTCATCAGTCAGCATCTCAAGGAGCTGCTATGAATAAAATTCTTCATTCACTGGGGTCATAAAGAGACCAAGAGACAAGCAAACAAAAAGACTAACTAATCAGATTCTCCATTTTCTCTTACTGAAAAAAGAATAGATGTTTGTCATTCATTTCAGAAAAAAAATACCGAAATGATCAGGAAAAGCAAAGTTCTTAACCACTACTGCAGACAATAGAAAATAATTTATCGGGTCAGGTGTGGTGGCTCACACCTGTAATGCCAGCATTTTGGGAGGCCGAGGCGGGCAGATCACGAAGTCAAGAGATCGAGAGCATCCTGGCCAACACAATGAAACCCCGTCTCTAATAAAAATACAACAATTAACCGGGAGTGGTGGTGCAGGCTTGTAGTCCCAGCTACTCAGGAGGCTGAGGCAGGAGAATTGCTTGAACCCAGGAGGCGGAGGTTGCAGTGAGACAAGATCACGCCACTGCACTCCAGCCCGAGTGACAAGAGCAAAACTCCCATCTCAAAAAGAGAAAAAAAGAAAATAATTTATTGGTCATACATGAACTGGTGACAAAAACAAAATCACAAAATCAGGAGGGAGGAAAAAACAAAATCTAGAGAAACAGAGAATCATAAAGTTGAAATTGCATCGCAGCACAGGATTTGCCTGGGCCAAGGTGAAGCAGCCCATGAGGGACACTTCACAAGAAACGTAGCTGATTGTCTCTCCATCCTATTAGTCCACTTGAGCATCTAAGAGAATATCCTCCCAAAGTGCTGAAATGTAATTTTTTAAAGTTTTTAAAACCTGGCTCGTAAAATAGAAAATGAACACATATTACATATTTATATGACTATACTTTTAAAAGAAGCTTAATACAGGCAAGTTAGGATAAGGTTGCTGCATTGGATACAGAACTGATTAACTAATGTCCTAATTAATGTCCCACAGGGCAATAAAGTATACTATTTGATTTAACTACTCATTTGCCTAGTCATTACAGCGACTAACAATAGAAAATTCCAAGAAAGCTGCCTGATCTTAGAAGTACAGTCTAGCTAACAAGCACAAGTCAAACTGAACATATCATTTTCATATGCCATGAACATATCAGGTTATCAGGACCATCATTTAATCAACTCAAATAATTTATTTAAACAAGAAAATATACAGACCTTATGAATGAATTATAAGTATAAAAAGCAAGCTAAAACAATAACATGAGGGTTTAGCAAATAATTAAAATCTCTTAAAAGCTTATTTAGTTTCAGCATAAACAAGTATAACAAATATCTCTAAGTTATCTGTTAAGGAAAGAGGATTGGCTACTATATGAAGTTATAAAAAGACTATCATCAAAAATTTTAAGCAAGTATCCTGTGCATGTTTTGTTTCATTACAAAAACACTTAGATATATTTGTTGTAACTAAACTGTGTGAGTATAAAAACTATAAGCTTTCATACAGTCCAATTACTGATTCACTATAGAAGTACCCATAGGAAACTGAGCTCATGGTTGAATTTTGGAAGGAATGTAAGGAAGGAGATGCAAGAGGTGATGAAGCTAAAAAAATAATGAATGACATCAATTATAAATGAACTTTTAGAACATATGGTAATTAATGTAGCATTAGGTGAAAATAACACTAAAATGTCATCTGGAGCACAGCAGTATTAAGATATTTTTAAGCAAGAAGTTACAGATAACAAATTCTTATTCCACGAAGTTTTCTTTAAACTCTAATATTCCAGCTAATATTCGTAATGTCAGAGTACTGAACTTATTAGGAAGGAAAAGAAAACAAACACAGAGAAAAAGATACTATCTGGTACCTTTAAAAAACTGTAAACCATCACCACTTAAAGAAAAGGAAATATGTTTTTCATACCATGTAATGCTAAATTCTCTCAACTAATGAACACATAAGTGGAGTCTGAGAAATGGAGAGGCAAACTCAATAGTGCTCAAAGATAAAACTAGTAGAATGAATTTATAAATAACCAGAATCATATTCCCCTATAAGATTGTGAAGAGGTTATTCCAAGTGCCAAGAGAAATAAAAAGCCAAGCAGCCAACAGTCAACCAGTGATGAAGAAACTACCTAACGGTCGAACACATCAAATGGCCTAAGAAATAAGAATTCTGCTGTTAATTTTGGAGGCTAAAGCAGTATATGGAGCTGAAGAAATTGTTCTATGAAAGTATAAACTGAATAGAAAAGAAGAAAATTTTAATATAGAGAAATAATGTATTTTAAGCACAAAATCGTGTTTTATCTGATATTCTGGGTTCTTTAATACATAAAAAGAATATTTTCAAAAACTATGAGCACATTTTCCCCCCAACTTAACCAGACATGTTTCTACTCCTTTTCAATGAAACAGTTTGTAAAATTAGCATAGGCAGTGTGGTCCAATGAAGAGCACCTGTGACCTACAATCTCATTTCCATATCAGACCTTTATTTAAGTTCCTAATCTCTGTGTTTGCAAGTGTATTTGATATCTCTTCCTGAATGTCTCAAAAGCATCATAACCAAATTTTACATCTAAACCTCTTTCAATATAATCTAAATCAGCCAATTATACTACTATGTGTTTTGTTATACAGATTAGAAACCAAGAAATCAACTTTGATAAATAACTCCCTCTACATCACCTGTGTGTTCATCCAGCCACAAAATCCAGACACACCCCATATCACAATCTCTTTTACCAAGTCAACTATGTATATACATATATATATATATATATTTTTAGACTGCGTCTTTCTTTGTTGCCCAGGCTGGAGTGCAGTGGTGTGATCTCGGCTCACCACAAACCCTGCCTTCTGGGTTCAAGCGATTCTCCTGCCTGTCTCCCAAGTAGCTAGGACTACAGGTGCACACAACCATGCATGGCTAATTTTTGTATTTTTAGTAGAGATGGGGTTTCACTATGTTGGCCAGGCTGCTCAACTATTAAAATTCCATCAGGTCTCAGTTCAATCCTATTTCTTCAGGAAATCCTACCTAATTACTTATGCTGTGTTTGGCACACACACACACATGCATGCACTCATGCACACAGACATACACACAAGTACATACATATCTATCTGCTGCACAGTTATCACAGTTGTAATTTTAGACATTAATGGAGACTGTAAGCTCCCTAAGGAATTGAAAGTTTGTCTTTTTTGTTTGTTTTGTTCACTAGCATATCATCTAAGCCTAATAGCATATAGTAGATTATCAAGAAATATTGGTTGAACCTATAAATACATGAAGAAAAGGACAAGAGGTAAAAAAAGAAGCCTTGAGCTCTTGCACCCAAATTCCCCAGCTATATCTCTTCTGCTCACACTTGCTTTCCAGGAGTCTCTTCCAGCAAATCATGAGCTAGAGGCAAATCACTTAAAAATCTCTGTAACCTAAATACTGTGTGAAATAAAAGGTGCTAGATGTTATACTTGACAGCTTGCATGGTTCCTTCCAGCTCGTATATTTTTTAAATCTGAGAATTTACTAAAGGAAATACCAGTCAAGTACTTAGGAAAAGTTTTATGGTGTTGCTGGCATTGTAAAATGCATGACTTCAGAAAATGTTGGTTGGTAACTAAAGCATAAATGTGTGCTTACCAAGAGTTTTCCTATAGCAGAATAACAAATATAAACTGTGACTGAATGGTGGACAATTCCATTTACTGAGGATCATGTTATGTGAGGCTTATAAAAAGAATTTTTTTGAAATATCACTTCAAAAAGATGCTATCCCATTAAGCTATATTTTACTTCAATTATATCAACATGTATGGCTTTATTTAAATTACCTTTATCTATATTAAGAATCAATCCTTTTAAAACTGCTACACAAAGGACAAATTACCTTGGTTTAAATATTCTTATATTATGTTGAGGGTAGTCTTACTTAAAGTCAACCTAAACTAAGGATTAAATTTTGTCAAATCAAAAATGCCTTACCTGACACACATTATCATCAGTTATATTTTTTCTGGAGCTGTTTTAGATATAAAGAATTAAGGCAGAAGGACCTATAAAAGCTTTTTTGTTAGTGCCAAATTCAATTTAATGTTCAAGATGCAATGTGATGCTTTAAAATGTTAGAAATGTACTTTGAGTTTATTGCAGTAGAAATATTGCTTGAGTGCACACTTAATAAGTGACTACCTATACTTACAAATACATGAAGTTTATCATCTAAACTCATCTATTCCTCTACAAATGTCAAATCACTAACAGGGAAATGAGTGGATATTTACAATTTATTTTTCTAATGTTCTCTAAATCCTTGATCTATGAAAAGATATTTCTAAGAGGTTTCTTTAACTCATTGTTGTAGTCCTGATTTTCCCACTTAGCTTTCAGGGTTTTTCACTTTTTTACTCTACAGGAAGCTTTAAGAAATAGCTGAGTCCAGAAGCTTGTGGGGCTAGGAAATAGAATAGTTTTATTTCTGTCACTTCTCTTTGATTTTGCTAGGACAGATCCTGCCAGTAATGAATTTTCTAGTATCTTATTTTTTTCCTTTTTTAGAAATAAATCTACTGAGTTATTTCAAGGAAGATGGTATTATTACTTTGCATTTTACTGATACTTTGTTCCTCTGGTTTTCAGTATCTTGTCACAAATTTGTTGATAATTTTTTAGAACCTTTATTTCCTTTTATCTGGCCCTTTTCGTAGTGCTAATTTCATAGTAAATGCAGTCTTATGGTCCTCATAAACTTTTATACATCAGAAAGCGTTTCAACGAATGCAAATAAGCAAAACTGATATTTCTACACAGAGTCATTTTTTTTTTCCCATTTATTTATTTTATTGCATTTTAGGCTTTGGGGTACATGTGAAGAACATGCAAAATTGTTGCATAGGAACACACGTGGCAGTGTGATTTTCTTATATGAAGTATATCACTAACATTATCTTGAAGTTTAATCTAATTTTCTGTTCCAGGACAGAAAGGGGCAATTAGCAGAAGCAGGTAAAAATAAAGTAAAAAGCTGCAGGACCCCCCTCCATCTACATCAATGCCCTTTTTCAGGTTTTGTTTTAGGATTTCATGCCATTTCACATGGGACAGAATCCAGAGGGGGGATGAGGAAACTGCAAATATAGCAGGCTCCTAATATGCCTATTCCTAACCTTTGGGAATGAACAGTATTTCAGCCAAATTGTCTCCTAAACAACCGTAAACTCATTATATCTATGTTTTCTTCTGTTCCTCTGGAAGATTGAGTGTGAGCCTTCTCTGTGAAGATGATATTTGAGAGAGAAAGCAAACCTGACTGTGAGGAATCAGTTTTCTCATTACTGTTGGCTGGTATTGTATTATACTTGACATATGCAGGAGGTTAATAAACTTTAAAAAAATAATAATGAATAGGGCTAAAAAGGACTAGAAGCTTTCTGTGATATTCGTTGTCAATTGATTTGAGAAGCACAGAAATGTTGTAATTAGGCCTATTGTGGTCTTCCCAGTAATCACTCTATTTTCTAAGGATGGTTGCACATCAAATTCTTGTAGACATTTTTAAAATTATTTAATACCTGAGTCTAATCTTAAAGGATGCATAATGACATGAAACACTCAGCAACTGGTATCTAAGACTCAGAACCAGGATAAGAAAAGCAATTAGAAAGTAACTTCTGGCAAATACGTGGAAGGAAGGGAGAAGAAAGGAAATTGTGAAAATGTAAACATAAATACAAGAGTGAGACTCCAGCAATATATTTCAATATAATTGAAAACTAAGCCCAAAGTCTGGCTCATTGAAACCAAAATGAAACCATAAAATATCCAAATGTTTCAAATCTAATTATTGAAAAGAAGAATTAATCATGCACAATTTGGAAGGAGAACAAAATACCAACAGTTGGCAATGAGAAACACTGAGAAAGAGGGGGTTGTAGGGATCTAAAATGAGTCCTAATAGCTGTGTCTAAGATGTGGGTGTTATACAAGTCCTAATGAACACTATGATCAGATATGGTAAGATTTACTGAGCACAACTTAAATGCGAAGGAGCACACAGGATTCTCTGCCTCTGTGATTTTCTATAGAGAGGCATGCTTCTATCCTTTCAGCTGACTACAATGTAGACCATTCAAGTAGTAGGAACTATGCCTCATCCTATGGATATTTACAAGCCCTGCTAAGAGCATGTAAAGGCACCTAGTTTTCTGGGTTACAGATTCCGGTGAAGTACGTAATCTAAAAAAGTTTCAGGAGCTCAGCTAGAGCTGAGCTGAGCTGAATGTCAGCCTGTCCAGCATCACCAAACATCTCACCATACTTCTTTGAATAGGCTTAGTTCAGCAAATCTACTCTGCCAAGTATCTTGGAAAGAAGGACACATGGCCATTACAGATCAATGTTTTCTCTATTCAGCCTATTAATAAATACAGATACAGGAGATATTTTTAAATGGTAACATATGAATGAATGCTTGGAAAAATAATAAAAGATCAATTTTATAGGAAAATATAAGTTCCCTAAATAGAGTTCTAATCAAGATGTTATGTTGAGCAAGCATGGGCAAGTTTTCAATTCACTCCAAATACATAATATTATAGAAAAAATATTTTAAACAATGTGTAAAGAAAGAAACAGAGCTTGAAAATCAGAACTACAAATTATCAGGTAGGAGAAAA